>NC_133839.1:9386585-9709085 GCF_047830755.1 Zonotrichia albicollis | reverse complement strand
TTCTCAGGGCTCTCTTCATTTCCCTTCTCACTCTGTTTTTAGCATCAGCCACGAGCAGAGGCAGATGCTGGCTGAGGGTGGGATTTTTTCCCCCTCCTCTCCTCATCCCTGTGCTTTGGATGCTGCCAGGGTGAAGGAGGGTCCATGGGGGTGTGGGCAGCTCTGTGGGCACCATGAAATATGGGTATTTTTTATCTCATGGTTCAAATTTCCCCTTGTAATTTTGGTTTCTAGAAGGAAGAGAGCGCCTGACCCTTTTCCTGTGTTTTGGATAAACGGGATACCATGGGATGGAATGGGATAAATGGGATAAATGCTACTCAAAATGAGCCTCTCCACCCTCCCTGGCAGGGCAGACTTTCCTTCTGTCCCCACAGTGGCACTGGGAGAGGCAGCAGCATCTTCCTGCAGCACCTCCCCAGCTGTCCCCACGCTGTCACTGCTGCTGGTGACATTAAATTCCTGCAAACATTTATTAGCTGAGTGCATTGGGGCAGCAGCAGAGCGCTGGCATCTCCCAGGCACTGCTGGAGCTAATTGCCTGCTTCATCCCAGTTCCTCATCAGGAGGAGCCCTGGCCCTGCTGGGGACACAGGGGGAAGGACAAAGGGGTGGGGATGGATTTTATGGAACACCTCTGCCTGCAAACCCAGCTCCTTTTCAGGCCAGGCATGGGGACTGCACGGTTCCTCATTTATTAATGTCCTTTTTGGTTTAGTAACACACATCCAGCCGTGGAATTGTGCATGGAGCACGGGGAAAGTAGGGCAAGGGAGACACTAATAGCTCCCAACAAGGAGGCTGATTCACGGCTCTTTGCTGCAAAAAGCCCCGTTTAGCTTCCCATAGCCTAATTTTGTGTTTGCTGTCATGTTCCATCAGCCCCACGGCAGGGGGCTGGCTGCTGGGGATGGTGCAGGAACCTGGTGGGATGTGGCACCCAGCGGGATGTGGCACCCAGTGGGATGCTCTGCCTCCCTGCTGGCCTGTCCCCACAGCTGATGTGTTTTATCAGGTTTTTTATCAGAGTTTTCCCAGCTATCAGTGGGATCAGGGCTGGCAGGGGGGATGGCAGCATTTCCAGGCACCTCTGTGGGCTCAGAGCTGGGCAAAGCAGCAGCTCAGGTGTGTTGGTGTCCCCCTGGCTGGTGACTTTGGTGGCAATGACAACAGGAGCCTTGGCTGAGCCCCCAGGGGTTGTCACCCCCAAAGCTGCTCCTGCAGCTCCCTGGGCAAAGCCCCCAGAGGGAGCTGAGGCTGGGATTGTGTTATCAACGCCAGCGAGAGCTGGGAACCCAAACCAGCCTCTGTGGACATTTCATTTCTTCTCTTCTCCCACACACCCTGATCATCTCCTCTGCTCTGACCTCAGCTGCTCTGATGAGCTGGCTCACGGGGTGGGAGATAAAATGAGGAAGGAGGGAAGGAGGGCTGATCCCACGGGGAATTTGGTGCTGGCAGCTCCCAGCCCCATCTCCCAAACCTCCACACTCTCCAGCTTCCCAAACCTTTGCACTTTTCTTGTTTTCCTGGATATTTCTCTTCTCAGGTGGAATTCCTTGTGTCCCACCAGTGCCATGGGCTGAGAGGGCAAAGAGGGGATAAATCCTGCTCTGAGGAATCTCTTCCTGAACTTTTCCTGCAACCACTTTTCCTTAATTTTTGGAGTATTTGGGGGTTGTGGAAGTGGTCTTAGACCCTTCTTTTGCAGCTGCCAGTGGTTCCCATCTCTGCCCCTCTGCACAAGGGGGTAGCAGCAATCCCTGCTGGATTTTTCCTGGCTCTCCTCTGGTTTGAGGCACCTTTTCCTGGATATTTTTCTGAGCAGCAATGAGGCTTGTGTCCCATCAATGCCATGGGCCTCCAGGACCTCACAAAAGAAGAGATAAATCCTGCTCTGAGGAATCCCTTCCTGAACTTTTCCTGCAACCGCTTTTCCTTAATTTTTGGAGTGTTTTGGGGTTGTGGAAGTGGCCTTAGACCCTTCTTTTGCAGCTGCCAGTGGTTCCCATCTCTGCCCCTCTGCGCAAGGGGTAGCAGCAATCCCTGCTGGATTTTTCCTGCCTCTCTCCTGGTTTGAGGAACCTTTTCCACCAGCAGATTTTGCTGCGGATGGATGGGCAGCCTGTGAGAGCACGCTCTGGTTCATTAATTACTTCTGTTATAGGGCCATTACAGCCAAGAAATTGCATTATTAAAAAGAAATCTTTGCAGATGCTTCAAATGCGACGACCTATTCAATAGCTGACGCTGGGTCATAATTAAAAGTAAAAAGTCGGGGCCAGAAGAGGACAAAAAATGGCAGATTCCCTGAATATGGTTAATGGAAACATTATTAACATTAGGAAATTGCATGGGAGAAATCACTGGCTCCTGGCCCAGTTTAAATATGCAGCAGCTCCTGACGTGTGCCTATGGTGATTAATAGCATTAACAGAAAAAAATATTAAATTAAAGCCATTGAGCTGCCATTAATGGCTGTGTCTGGCTCCCTTGTTCCCTTCATTCCAGCAGGCAGGGTCAATCCCAGGATTTTCCTGCCTCCAGCATGTGCAAGGCACCACTGGCACCCAAGAAATTGAGAATCCAGAGGAATATTTACAGATTTACAGATCCACCACATGGACGCAAACCTGCACCCCAAAACAGCCTTTGGGAGATGCTTTCACTCTGTTTTTCTCAGCTCAAGCTCTCAGCTTTGCTTTGCTTTGAGGTTTTTTTTCCTGCATTTTTCCATTTGTTCCTGGCGGATGTCGCTGTGAATCAATCTGGCGTCGGGCCCATTCGCCACCTAATATTTCTCAATAATTTATTATCAGCAGTTTAATCCCCCTGGGAGCTCCCTCCACATTAAAGCCTCTTGTTCAGTCAGGTCATGTCGCAGGCTGGAAGCACTTCCAGCCCTTTGATTTGTTTGTGTTTCATGTTTTTTTGTTGGGAGAGCAATAAAAGACATGAATTTTTCCCCCCTCTTGGAATGCATTTATCATCCTGGTTGTTTCCTTTATTCTCTCCAATTGAACCATCACTGTCTGGTGGCTCTCATCTCCCTCTCCGTGGGCCCTGTTCCATATGGATGCTGTGGGATGTGGTGGGATGGGAGTGCAGAGCAGGAATCAGCTGCCAGAGCATCCTCACCCCCTGCACGTGCTGCTCCCCCTTATCCCTGAGATATTCCATGGGATATGAACCTCCTGCTCTGATCCAGCTGATTCCAACCAAACCCCCAAATCTGGGTTTAAAAAGCTTAAAAAGCGCCAAGCAGCTCAAAAGCTGGAGCAAGGTGGGATTTGGGGTGGGCTTGGAAAACAGATTTATTTATTTTCTGAGTATTGCAGATCTCAAAATTAGAAAATCCCCAAATTTCAGCCTAAGAAGGGAGATGTCTCAGCCCCTCTGCTCCACCTGCACAGCAGCAGCAGCAGGGCCAGGCTCTGGGCTGGTTTTTAGGGCAGAAACCGGCTCATCCCAGCACCCCTTGACCTCTCCATTCCATTTCTCCTCCCAAAGTTTGGGTGGATTTAGGGCAGCTCATCCCTGGAAATGCAGCACTGCTGCCAAGTGTTTCTGCTGGGCTGATTAAAGCCATTCATGGAGAATGATATTAATTGGATGGAGAATAATATTAATTAACACTCTTACCCTCTCCCTGGGAGGAATCAGGCTGGACGTGCCTCGTTCCTCAGAGCAGATTGAAAACCCAAACCAGCCCAGAGAAATGTCACTGGTGGTGCCACCAGAGCCCAGCTCGGTGTCCCCAGTGCCAGCCAGGCTGGGGCAGTCAGGCTCAGCCTCTGGAAGCTCTGGGAGTGCAGAAATTTTGGCAAACTCCAAATCCCAGGCGTGGTTTTCCAGGCACAAAGTAAATCCATGCAGGAAAAGACAAAACCTTGTCCCTTGCAGCTGCTCTGGAATTGGCCCTTACAGTTCCAGGAAGGAATTTCTCTAATGAACAAAAAGGTCATTAATAGGTAATTTCTGATTAATACCAGGCAGGAACTCCTCATTCTTCAGGAAATGATTCCTTTACCCAGGGATTGAGCAAAAGGGTCACTAAAGGTAAATTCTGGTGAATTTCAGGCAGGAATTCTTCATTCTCCAGGAAAGAATTCCTTTACACAGGGACTGAAAAAATGGTCATTAACAGGTAAATCCTGGTTGAATTCCAGGCAGGAACTCCTCATTCTTCGGGAAATAATTCCTTTACCCAGGGACTCAACAAAAGGGTCATTAACAGGTAAATTCCAGGCAGAAACTCTTCATTCTTCAGGAAATAATTCCTTTACTCAGAGACTCAACAAAAGGGTCATTAACAGGTAAATCCTGGTGAATTCCAGGCTCATGGATGAACCATGGTCACAGCCAGGGTTGGTGGCACTGGCAGGGGACATGGTGCCACCCTGATTTTGTTGCATGCTTTTCTACACTGCTGCATAGAGGAACAGACTCAACAGCATCCAGAAAACTCGGGAAAGTTTTTCTTTTTTTTGGGAAAAACTTTGGAGCAGCAGCAGCAGCAGAGCTGTGCACCCACCCTGTGTTTGCACCCCAGAGAGGAGCAGCAGCTTTAGGCAGAAATAGGGACAGAGAGCTGGAGATTTCCATATGAAATATTGAAATCTGTGCTTGCTGGAGTGGAAGGCAGAGCCGATGTGGCTCCTGAATAAATCATGGGAGCCCCACGTGTGCTCGCCCGCAGTGAAGTCTGAGAGGGGCTGGGGAGGGGGAAAATAAAATGGAATAAAACAAAATATAGGGCACTTCCCCACCCTAAGAGCTTTATTAGCTGGTGTCAGCCTCCTCTAGCATGGCAGCCAAAATCTGCTCCCTTTTTTGTGTCTCCTCAGCCCATCCACCGTGCCCTGCTCCTGCTCTGCCGAAGTGGAGTGTGGAAAATGCAGAGCTCTGTTAAAATTTCATGGTCTCTGCATATCCGGTGGCCTGTCAGGAGAAATGCTGGAGTCTGGGGAATGAGGGGCCTCCCCTGAACTGGAGGGATGCTGGAAGAGACGACACGCAGAGAACCTCATGCCTTCAGAGCTTGACTCAAGAAATGCTCTAAAAACCTCATTGGGGCCTTTTAGAACTTACAAAAAGCTGATTAAAAAAGATGGGGAGGGACTTTTTGCACAGGCAGGTGATGCCAGGACAAGTGGGGGAAGCAGATCTGTGTACTGGAGGGTGATGTAAAGCTTGAGGAGTCCAAGGGAGGCTAATCCCAGCGAAAAGGAGCTGTGCCCTTGTTAGCAATCAAACGTTTCCCAGGGTGTTAATTCTAGTCTAATTAAGAGCTCCAGAGATCCACAGAGGGCTGGTTTCAGCTGGTTCTCAGCCCTCCCTGGAAATCATGTTTTCCTACATCCCTAGCATCGTCCTCAGGAAGTGTCTCTGGAGTTAAATCCTCCAGACAGATGAAGGTTTTTAAAAAATGCATCGTGAGTGCATCATCGGATGAGCACGAAAGTAGGACAGGCACGGGGAGAGGCAGCACCTCCTTCCTGCTGTCCCCGGGCACCTGGGGCTGTGGGGACACCCTGGAGCCCCATAGCCATCCCCTGCCATCTATGGCCCACCTCAAACCCAGCTCTGGGCAGGGGGATTCTTTCTGCCAAACCTGGGATTCTTTCTCCCAAACCATTCTGGGATTATTGGGATCTTTTCATTTCCTCTGGAAGACGAGTGAGTTAAAGGGATGAAAAAGGGCTGCAGGAGGAGGGAGCTGTGCTCAGAGTGTCCCCAGCATTCCCAGGATTGATAAATACCCATCCAAATCCCAAAGGAAACCTGTATTTTCACCTGCCTCGTTATTTTCCCCATGTTTCTCTCTCTAATGAATGCCTTGCTGGGATGTCCCTGTCACTCCTGCTCTGCCATAGAACATCCCTGGATGCTCCAGAAGCATCCCAGGATTTATTCCTGCCATTCCCTGCTCAGGGCTCCTCTGATCGCCAGGATTAAGAGGCTCTGGATGGAGTGTTGTGACAGAAGCAATTATATGCAAATAAGAAGCTGCGCAAGTGTGAGTAAACATTAGGGGTTGGTTTTTCTTTTCCTGTTGAACCTCCGTGATTTAAAAGCCATTAAGGGCACAGCCAGCTCGCTCTGTCAGCGCTTTCCCGGTGCTCTGGCAGCTCGTACATCCTTCCCTTCCCACGTGTTCTGGTTTAGGGCAAATTTGGGAGGAAACCTCCAAAGGGGCCCCTCCAGAAAGCAACTGGTTTGGGAAGGATTCCTTGGAGAGAAGTGGAAAGAACCTGTTTATTGAACAGGCACAGCACCCCCAGCACACAAAATTAACAATACCAGGTGACAACACTCTGTCACGGCTCTGAGAAAGATGACAAATTCAGAAAGTCTCTCTGGGGATGGTCACTCTGTTCTCATTCCGTCCTGTGCTGGGGCAGCTGCTGCAGCCACAAAGTGCAAATTCTGGGAGTTCCCAGGGCCCAGTCTGGAGCAGGTTTGAGTGGTTCCAAAAAAGGAAAGGAGAAACAGTCCAGGGAAAATTTTATTATATATATAATAATATAATATAATATATAATATATAATAAATATATAATATATAATAAATATATAATATATAATATATAATATATAATATATAATATATAATATATAATATATAAGATATAATATATAATATATAATATATAATGTATAATATATAATATATTATATATAAGATATAATATATAAGATATAATATATGATATAAGATATAATATACAATACACAATATATACACAATATACAATATACAATACACAATACACAATATACTATATACAATACACAATATACAATGCACAATACACAATATACAACATACAATGCGCAATATACAACACACAATATACAACATACAATAATTCCATCTCCCCTGCAGCCTCCCTGGGAGCAGGATCCAAGACTGATCCCGCCCTAAGCAGTTGGTCAAACATTTGTCTCTGGCACCTGGGGATGTGTGTGAGCAAAGCTGCAATTTAGACTGAGGAAATCACAGAGAAAACAAATCCTGAGCCCCCCTCCAGCCATTCCTAACATGTCACCCTCCTGACAGCGCTGCCAGAGAGCCAGAGAAAAAGCTCCAGCCTTGAAATTTTTCTAGTGGAAGACAAATGAGGGAGATTCATGTCTCTGTTGGTGCTACATTGTTTTGCTCAGCTGGCTGCAGAGCAAATAAGATGCGGTGTTGCATTGATTTGTAGCCCAGGAGCTGTCCTGGCAAATGGATGGGCTGGGAAAAACTTCATTTGGGGCTTAAATTGGAGAAAGCAGCAGGCAAAGGGTGCCCAGAGCCTTGGGATCACACTGTGCCTCCTCCCTGGGGCACGAGGGGCTCAATTCTCCCTTTTTTGGGGATGCTTTTCCCTATGGATCTGTGGCATCTTTTCTCTGTGCACCCCCATCACTGCTTGCTGCCCTGGTGTTTGGACATGATGCCAAGAGGAAACCAAACCCATTTCCAGTAATTTCCAGTGGGTTTGGGGAAGGAGAATGGGAATGGCTCCTTCTCAGGGCTGTGCCTTGGGCTCACCCCACTGACACCTCTTGGTGTCACCCACAGCATCCTCAGTGGACATAAATCCGGGGAAAACTGTGGATCCATCCCTGTGGGCTGTCGCCAGAGAGGGTCTGCAGGGAGCAGAGGGGTCCCTCACCCCACAGCAGGGAAAATGCAGCTTGTTAGCATTAATAAACATAAAATACAGAAATAAAAGCTTAATAAATATGAGAATATTAAATTAACGCCTAGGAAAAATGCATCACAAGACTGGCAATCCCCCCAGGTCTCACTGTAAAGATTTAGAGTGTCCAAAGCCACCTCCATTCCAGAGCACCAGGGCATGGAGCAGAGGGAGGATGAGGAAGCATGAGGATCTTCATCACTCCTGCAGCTGCTCCCTTCCCTCCCCACCAGCCTGATCCATCTGATGCATCCACTGCCTGAGAAAAATCCCCCACTGCTCCCTGCAGACAGGAGGCAATTTCCAAGTCCCAGCCATTCCCAAGAAAAGTGATGCTGGCTGTGGCCTAATGGAAAGGCAGCCAGTTTTATAGCAGAATGCAAATGAAAAGGTATAAATAAACAATCGCTCACCAAGAAGTGCTCGCCTTTAATGAATATTTCATATACAAAAGGAGTCATTGACATTTTGCTGGATTGCTTCAATTAGCTCTTGAGCCTCATGTTCATGCAAATAATAAGCTTGCTTTTCATAATGCTTTGTTAATCTGCTTCATAGTGTGAATTTATACAGTAATATATCACCCAGACCTCCTGCTGGAGCCTTTATTGGATATAAATGACTTAGTAATTGCTATTGATCATTAAAGGAGCGCGGTGTTATTTTGGAATTACAATGTGGGGGATCTTTGCTGAAGACTGAAGGATCTGGCTGCCTGGGCTGGTTTATATTCAGGGCAGTGACTAATGGGTCCTTGGGAAGGAAAAGCCAAAGTGTGCCAAGATTGAGGCTGGGGAAAAGCACTGCTGGAGTCAGTGCTGCCTTCCCATCATGAAACGCTCCCGGCAATGTATTCAGAATATATCTCAACATATTCCATTCCACGCATCCATCTCCATCCCAACTCCAACTTGCCTAAAATCAGCCAGCAAAATATTGTGGCTGCCTGGGGAATGCAGCAGCAGGAGTGAACACACAGTCACAGTGCTGTGACAGCCGCGGTGGCCCAGGCAGGTCCCAGTGCGTGGTGACAAAGCCACCACAGGGCCATTCCCAAAGCCCCAAACAACCCTGGAGGCTGCAGGTCTTTAATCTGGGCTGGCTGCTGTGCTGCTGGCTGTGAGTAATTAAAGCAAGGTTTTCCAGCCACTGAAGCCCCAAACTGCCCATCCGATCAGCATTTTACTACTGCACAAGAACATAATTTTGTTATCAAAATGCTTAGGCAGAGCCACAGACTGAAAATCAACCCTGAGCAGTCCTATCCCATTCCCATCCCATTAGCTACTCATGCGACCCCTAACACTAGAGCCATATCCCATATCACCGGCGGGTGGTCTCATGTTAGGTACAAGGGGATTCGCCCCCATCCACACTCAGGAATTGCTTATGATGCTGTGTGATAGGTTATTCATTAATCCGGAAGCAATCCTGGAATTATTGATAATGCTGTATGATAGGTTATTCATTAATCCAGAAGCAATCCTGGTGGATCCTTCTGTTTGAAGTTTGGTAAGCAGGGCAAACAATAAAGAGAGATAGGGATAAGGGAATTGTCGAGCTAAGCATGATCAGAGCTAATAATGTCAAACTGACCCTAAGAGCCGTGCCAATGTCAAACTGACCCTAAGAGCCGTGCCAAGCCATGGGAACCAAGCCAAGTACACCGGGAATTGACCATATTAGGATAGGAGTTCAAAAGTTTAAAGAGGAAGACTCATCAGAAGACCCTTGCCCATGAGGAAGGCACCGAAGGACCACCAAGAATAATCCTCAAAAGAGATGTCTCCGCCCACGCTCCGCCCACACCACGCCTCTTATGAATATGATGTAACCCTGCACCCAAGACTGTATAAAAGCTTGCTTCTGTCATGAGATAGCTAGAAATCCCTTTGTGATTTCTCCGACGCGTCGTAATAAAATACCTCCTGTCTATGCTGACTTACTTGAGTCTTTTGGGAATTATTCTCGCCTTTTGGGGCAAAATTCGGCATCACCACCCTCACTGCAGGGCTGGGGGTATTGATGCCATTCCTGATGTCAGGGCAGCGGGAAGGGCTCCGTGCTCCCAACAGGGATTTCAGCCTCAGCCTCCTCCTCTCCGTCACTTGCTGGTTGTCTTCCAGCTCCCACCATTAAACCCTCATCACTCTGAACTGTAGAAGGCTGAGGTTGCACTTTAGATTTATATTTTTCATTTAGAAAACACCTTTTTTGTCGTTCCTTCACCTGGAAGAGCCATGCTTGGCTTGCTGAGCTGCATTCGGTGCTGACTCCTGCCTTGCTCAGAGAACAGCAGAGCTGGGAAATCTCTGCTTCTCCAGCACCCCAAATGCTCTCCCTCCATGGGATGGGCGAGTTCAGCTGGCTCTGACACCCACATCCATCTGGAACATGGCTGGGGGCATTTACTCCTCTGTGCCCCCAGGGCTGTGCTGGCACTCACTTCATGGAAGCCTTGAAAGGGCTCTGAGCTCCCTCCCTGGCTCTGCTTTTATTTAAAGCCTCTCTGTGCATTTTTCCCTTTCCCATTTACTGCGTTTCCCCCCTGGAATGTGCTTTGATTTTTCAGCAATTTCGAAGTCCTCAGGCTTTGCCTGGAAGGTGATTTATCCCCGTTTGTGTTTTCCTGTGTACGTACATGAGCTGCAGTGCACTGGGAGGAAACACAAAGAGCAATTGGCTGTGCAGGGGCTGCCACTGATGGAGTGCTGCTGCTGGAGGAGTCATTTCCAGGAGCTGGGAGCTCGCTCTGATCCTGATGGACAAACTCTAAATCCCACTAACTCCAGAGGGAATTGGAATCAGCTTCTCTGGATGCCCCCCAGGCTGTCAGGCCAGGAATGGTCACTTGGAGTGCTCACTGTGAAAAGTGCATATCATATGGCTCTTCGCAGATATTTACTATATGTACTTTGATGTATTGATTAGTGGTGCTGGATTTACATTTTAATAATAAATGTAGTCTTGTAATTAAAAGGTAACTTTTGTAGTTAAAATAAGAACTATGTTAGTGGGGTTTTTTTTAAGGAAGGAATGAGGCACTAGCACCAGATAGCAGCCACAGGACACCTGAATCTTTCAGAGAAAAGAATTTATTGCTCCATTATCAGAAGAAATGAACTTCTTCCCACCTTGAAGGTGATGTTAGGATTTGGAGGAAGAAGCTGACAATGACCAGACAGAATCCTGTGCTTGAATGGAATTTATGCATCATGCATGAAGTGTATGAATATACAACAGGTTATTGTTTTTAAGGGTTAATCCTTTGTTAACTTGGGTCCTTTTTCGGGCTCGTGCTGCCCAGAAAAGGTACCTGGACATCTGTAACTCTTTGTCTCTATTGTCTCATATTGTCCTAATCAAATTGTCCAAATTATTACTCTAATTGTGTTATGATTTTTATATAACCATTTTATTGCTATTAAACTTTTAAAATTTTAAAAACAAGTGATTGGCGCTTTTCAGTGTCACCAAAGCCTTTTGCAGCCCCAAAGGGCCAAGGTGGGTGGAAACTTCCCCCCTTTGCTCCCTTTGGTGTGAGCCCCATGGCAAATGCTGCTATCCCAGCTGGCACCCAGCAGCCTGGACAGGCTGTTCCCATTGCCACCAGCCCAGCTCTGCTCCTGCCTCATCCCTGGGAGCACCAGAGCTCAGTGCTGACAGTGCTGAAACCTCCCCTGAGTCACCCCTGGGCCGATCTGATGTGAACTTTTGCCCCACCAAAGCCATTTTTGTTCCAGGGAATTTTACACATGCAAATCTCCAGTGCTTTGTCATGCCAGCCACATCTCCCGAGGCTGGGTTTAATAGAGGCTGGGAGCTGGGTTTAATAAAGGCTGCGAGCTGGGGGTGAGCAGGTCAGTGCTCGGGGCATGAGGAGCTGCTGGGATTTAATGCCACTGCTGTCAATTGATGTCCCCTGGGAATGTGACCCCCAGCCCCTGGTGGATGGTCTAAAAATGCTCCTCGGAGCAACCCTGTCTGTTTTTAGCAGTGATTTAGCCCCAGGAATTGCTGTTGGATCCTCACTTGCTGCAATTCCAGCCCCTGGGATTTGACACTTCTTGCCCGGCTGTGCCACCCGGTTTTTCCCTCTCCTGTTGCTGTGAATTCTGTTCTGCAGGCAGGTGTGTGGAGCCAAGCACAAGAGGGGATGTTCCAGGCCCTTTATCTGCTCCTTCTCTGCCTTTTCTCTGCTCCAATCCTGCCCTGAAATGGGAAGAGCAAGGGCAGGAAGAAGGATCTTCCCCTCCATCCTCCACAGAATTTGGAAATCCAAGTGTCACCTCCCCAAAACTGGAGGGAGTGATGGGGAGGGCCGGGGCTGATCTGCATTTAAAAGAGGGGCAGTCAGCAGAAGGAAGAGGAGAAGGGATGGGGAGATAAAAGGGAGAGAGGCTTGCATTTGAATATTGTGTTTCCTTATGGCAATAATAATTTGAAAGCTGATTTACTGCCAAGAGAAATAGAAAAGAGACCCCTTGGCGCTGCCCCAGACTCCTCATTTACTCTTTTAGAGCAAGGAACGTTTATAAAAAGTGAATAAAACATCTAACAAAGCTGGTTAGGATTCTTTGAAAGATGTCTCCATCAAAGCACCGGGGTCAGCCTCTGGTGGAAGCAGGGCTGGGGATGGCAGGGAAAGGGATGGGGAGCAGTGCCTGTGGTCACCCCTCTGCCCCAGGGACACCTGAGACTCCCCACCCCTTGGTTTTGTGCTTTGCTGTAAATCTGGGAGTTGCTGCAGCAGGTATGGCTGTGGAAACATCCCCAGAAAAAAATAATCCAGCCCTGAACTTCTGATTTATTGATTATTTCACTGCTTATGGAGGATCCGCACAAATATCCCTGTCCTGCTCCATCCCCCTCGCTCTCAAATGGGGAGAGGGGCTGAGGAGGGAGAGCACTTAACAGAGATAAATATTTCACAGTTTTTAATTAAATATGAGAGCCCTGCTGGGGCTGGGAGCAGGACCATCCTGGAATATGAATTATCAAGAACCCTTCTTCCCAGATGCCCATTCTTTCCACCCCAGCCATTTCAGGCAAATAAAAGAAATAAAAATAAATAAACTAGCCCTGTGTCCCTCTGGCATAAATGATGTTTTTCAGGGCAGCCAGCTCAGGATGCCCATCCCAGATGTGTTTTTTGGGGCAGCTTGGCCCTGCCCCAGCTGGGCTGTGGCCCAGGCACTCAGAGGGGTTTCTGTTCCAGCACTTTTGGGAAGAGGTTTGGAGAGGCCCTGGAGGAGGCAGGAGCTCTGCACATCGATTGAGTGGTGCTTCCAGAGAGAAGATTAAGTGGATACAATTGGCCAGGATTGACCTCGATGGATCTCTCCTGATTTATTCCAGCTGGGGAGCTGATCCAGCCGGGCTGGGGTGGGAGTTATGCAATTCCTTGTCCTCAGGAACCCGGGCCATGGCTCCCGTGCTGTTCCCGTGCCCAGCCCGTGCCAGGCACACAGAGCAAGTGCTGCTCATCCTAAGGCAAAAATTCAGCCTAGAAATCATCTCTGCCCCCTGCTCTCCACTCTGAGGACAGTGTGTGGGTTAAACTGATCTCTGCAACCAGCTCAGCCTCACCCTGGGGCTTCCTCGTGTGAAGAGCTCAGCCAAAGCTCTTGATCCATCCTGCTTTTCCAGGCTGGAGCCACCTCAGTGCTGCATGGAGGGCACAAAAGAGCAGAGCTGGCAGCTGCCAGCCCTGTGCTGGGGGCACATTTCCCCAGTAGATGAAGGAATTTGGTGAAAACTGCACTTAATCCAAACCAAGGCTGTTCCAAAGTCAAGAAGCAAAAGCAGAGCTTTAAAGAAAGCCAAATGTGGCTGAATGAATCCAGGAGGGGCTGGTTGTGCTCACAAGCAGCGAGGAGCTCTCACCCCTCACTATTTTGGAAGCCAATCTCCTGCTGATAAGGTCACAGATGATAAAGGATGGGCACAGCTGGACCCACGGATGCTGCAGGGATATCTGCAGCTTCTCCAGGAAAATGTGGCACCTGCAGCAAGGAGCTGGAGCCTGGAGCACAGCAAAGCCCTGGCAGGGAGCAGCTGAGCCCGAGCCACCGTGTGATGTTTATAATTAGCCCGTGTGGCAGCCTCCCATCCATTATCAGCCTTTTCCCTAATAGACTTCCCTAATAGGAGCACCCTGAAGTGACCTCTCTGAGCAGCCCTCTGCTTCTAACTGGGTTTATAATTGTGATTGATCTCCGAGGCTCTGCAGCTCTGCTCTCCTCCTTCCTCAGCTCCACTCCGTCCAGGGGAGGTTTTCCTTTTCCTCCAGCCCTGACTTCAGAGCTGAGATTTCCTTTGAGCACTCTCGGGTACCAATTAGTGACACATCCCTGGCTCCAGAGCAGGACCCCTCAACCTGAAGGGAGTGGAAGTTCTCTGGGTGGGTCCAAGGCACATTTTGGTGTTTTTGCTGGGCAAACACGCAGCTGGATGGTCCCAGAGCACAGCCAGCCCTGCATGGGTCATACCCATGGAGGTTTTGGGCACTGCCTTGATCTGGTCCTTCCTGGGCAGCTCTGGGGTTGTGGTGTGGTGATGATGGGACAAAGCTACAGAATCATGGCTTGGGTTGGGTTGGGTTGTGTTGGAAGGGATTTAAATCCACCCTCTGCCATGGGCAGGGTCACTTTCCACTATCCCAGCTTGCTCCAAGCTTTGCTCAACCTTGGATTCATCCAGGGTCACCCACAGCTCCTCTGGGCACCCTGTGCCAGGGCCTCCCCACCCTCACAAGGATATTTCTTCCCAACATCCCACCTAAGCCTGCCCTCTGGCAGTTTAAAGCTATTTTCCTTGCATTATTCCCACTCATTTTTCCTACATCGCTGCTATTCCATAAGTCATGAGCTCCAAACCCCCTCACACCCTGGTTGCCCACTCTAACATGATGGGAATAGCTCAGATCCCTTCAGCTCCACCTCTGAATAAGGTACAGAGAGGAATTAAGCATCATTTTCCCCTCCTGCATGGTGGAGCAGTTTTAGGGAGAAGCTGGGCATTCCCACCCTCTCCAGAGAGAGCAGGGATGGAAGCAGGGACTCCTTCCCATTTTCCTCGTCTGACTCAGCCTGGCTGCTGGATCTGGGATGGGAGGAGGGAAGAGAATTCCCTCCAGGTGGATTTCGCACAGAACTGTGAACAAATAAACAAACAGGCTCTCGAAAAAGGGGGTCACAGCTGAAGGAGCCATGAAGCAGCACATTCCCCTCGTGCAGATGTGCAGAGTGTTGATGTGCAGCGCCACTTCACAGCCAAACGTTCCAAACTCCCCCGCTTTCCTCGGCTTTTGGCTGTGGGTGTGAATTTTCTGAAAGGTGATCAGGGCACGGGAGCTGGTGGGGTGACCCTGAGCTTGTCCCCACAGCAATGGGGCCATCCACCAGCTGATGGGATTCTCCCTGCTCCCAAAATAACCAGCCAAAAGGAAAACTGTTTCAGAAACAGGAAGAAAAAAAACGTGTTTTTTTTTTTCTTTCCAAATAAGACAGCAGGATGATTTCTTCTGGAAGCTTTGCTGGGCCTCCTGCTGGGAGAGTCCCAAGTTCAGACCTTCAGGGATCTTTCATTCTTTCCAAACTCGTCCCATTGGCCACCTGTCTCTTAATTCATGACAAATCTGTGAATTTGAGGAGGCATTTGTGGTCAGTGGCTGACCTGGCTGTGTCACATCCACACCCAGCTCATTCTCTGCCTCTGGAATTGCACATTCCACAGGGCTGGAATGTGGCAGGAATTTCAATTGGATGCTGAAGCCAAGGCCTGAGGGAATCGTTTTAATTTTGGAGTATTGGTTATTGGGTCAATACCTTCCTCATCCTGAGGAAGTCAGTGCAGGCTGCAGCAGGAGTTGTGAATGGGAATGGGAGTGATTTTCCACCAGCCTCTGGATGGGAATTCTCTATGGATTGTGTTTCCTGATGGATCTGCATCCTGGAGCCACCAGCTGAGCTCTGCAGGACACAGCAGTGCTGAGGAGCTGCCTCATCCATGAGAGAGGGAAGGAGGAGAGAGGAGGAAGGGGGAAGGCATTGGGAAAATGTGGTGTTGTGAGGTCCCCAGCATGAGGTGAGAGATGGGAATTTGGCTCCATGTTCTCAGAAGGCTGATATTATATTATTTTTATATAATATATAATATATAATATATAATATATAATATATAATATATAATATATAATATATATTTTCCTATATATACTATATATTATATAATATATAATATAAATATATGATATATATTATTATATATTATAATATATAATATATGATATAATATATAATATATATTATATGTATTTCTACACAATATATAATTATTTATTATAGAATCATTATTATATTAATATATAATTTATATATATTATATAAACTATTATATATGATATATAAATATTGTATAATATATAATATTTATATAATATGATATAATATTATTTCATATAATATAGAATATAGAATATATAACATATAATATATAATATACAATATATAATATATAGTATATAATATATAGTATATCGTATATCATATATCATATAATAAGAAATTATATACTAAAACTATACTAAAGAAAGAGAAAGGATACATCAGAAGGTTAGCAAAGAGTGATAATGAAAGCTCATGACTGACTCCTGAGTCCAACAGAGCTGGCTGTGATTGGTCATTAATTAAAAACAATTCAGATGGAGCCAATCAAAGATGCACCTGTTGGTAAACGATCTCCAGACCACATTCCCAAGCAATCAGATAATTATTGTTTTCATTCTTTTCTGAGGCCTCTCACCTTCCCAGGGGAAAATCCTGGCCAAAGAGGAGTTTTCAGAAAATATCATGGTGACAGGAAAATAATCTGCAGCTCTCGACACTTTCCTGTGTGTCTGCTTTGTAAATCAAAATATGGTTTTGTTTTTTTTTTTTGTTTTTTTTTTTTTTTGTTTTTTTTTTTTTTTTGTTGGATCAATGGAATTCCAGGAGTTTGGAAGATGCATCTGCCCCATGGCCCATAACAAAGTTTGAAAGATTTTATGCCTCCAGATCCCTTAGTGGAAGAAATCAGGGAATGAGAAAGAAAAATCTCCTTGGCTGCTCCAGGCATCCTGGAGCATTACCACAGCTCATTGCCTGCACAGCACCTCCCAGTTAAAAAATTACTTTCTTTTCCATGGAAATCTGTGCTGGCTGCTGCAAAATAATCCCAGATGAAGCATCTACAGCGAGCACATTGTTATTAGCTCAGATGATTTGGCTTGCTCTCTTGCTTTCTGGTTTTTTATTCATGCTGGCGGCAAGCAAACCCATCCAGCTCCATTATGTATAATTTATTCTGGATTAGATCAAAGGAACAGTTTACAGGGCTGGTTTGGGCATTATTATGATTTTTTTTTCCAGCTTTTTCCATATTTTATAAATATATATTTATTCTCCCTCCCCTTGCCCACACTCCCCATTGCCTTTGCTCATAAGCAAATTATAAATTATTCACCAGCCCGAACAAGACAAGTGTTCCTCGGGCCTGGAAATCAAATCAGCCCCAGCAGCGATGTGGGATGGGAGCTCTGTGTTTTTGGGGAGTTTGTGGGATGCAGGGATGCAGCTGGGACCAAGAAATCCCTTTTATAAGTGTTGAGAGACTTTTTGAGATCCTGGGCAGGCTGCAGGGGTGCTGTCAGCTCAGTAATGCCACCTTAACAGGGTGATATCAATCCTACACCTTTAAAACAAGCAAGCAGTGGTGTTTTTGCTGGTTTTTTTGTCGTGGGTGTAGTTTTGGGGCTGTGTTTGTGTACAGAAGCACATCCCAGGGCTGCAGGAGCTTTGGCAGTGACTTTGCTCCTCCTTTTTCCCCTCTGTGCTGCCCAGCAGGGTTTGCTCCCAGCTGGAGCCTGTAAACTGCGGTAATCCAGTGATATCCATAGATCCCAGGGCATGTTCCAGCACCTTCCCCAATCCCTCTTCATCCTGAACCTTGTAAATCAGCTCTGGCTCTGTCCCCAGTGCCTGGTGGCCACCAGTGGGGTGATGCTGGCCAGCACTGCTGCACCATTATCCCCTCCTTGCTCCCAGTGCCACAGAGCCGCAGATGGGACCTGTCCTTGTGGCTTTTTGGAGGCTTTTCCCAGCCAAACCCTGGTGGGGGACCCAGCAGTGCTGTCCCCAGCCCAGGCTGCAGCCCCAGGCAGCAGCAGATGTTCCTTTTCCATGGAGCTGTGCCACGGCAGGCTGGGCACCCTGCACAGCTCTGTCCTGGCACAGCTCTGTCCTGGCACAGCTCAGCACAGCAATTCACACAAAATCACACAATCGCTGCGTTGGAAGAGACCTTCAAAATCACGGAGTCCAACCCAGCCCCAACAGCTCAGCTGAACCCAGGCACCCAGTGCCGCAACCAGGCCTGGTTAAACACACCCAGGGATGGGGACTCCACCACCTCCCCAGGCAGAACATTCCAGAATTTATCACTCTTTCTGTAAAAAACTTTTCCCTGATATCCAACCTGTATTTCCCATGGCGCAGCTTTGGACTGTGTGCTCTGGTTCTGTCAGTTCCTGGAGAAAGAGCCCAGCCCCACCTGGGCACAGGCACCTTTCAGGAGCTGTACAGAAATGATGAGGGCACAATGATTCTTGGGGTCACAGACACCCCGAAATATCCCCTGGGAGCATGGATGGTGCTTCCCTTGATTCCTCAGGTTTGAGCTTTTCTATTTTTCAGAGTCTGTGCTGCTTTGGTGTGTCGTTCTGGGCTTCACATCAGGGGATGGTGAGCTCTGTGCACAGAGCAGGGAGACAAAACAATTCCTGCTCCAGCTGGGGACCAAGGACAAATGATCCAAATCTCAGCCCAGGAGCACAAACACCGTGGGCTGGAGAGAGAAAAACAAGCAGGGTGGGACTGCCTGGGCTAAAGCTGGAATGGGACAATGAACTGCAAGGTGCAAATGGAGCAGAACTGATCCAAGTGAGATCCCATGCCTGGTTGTGCATTTTGGGACCATTTTGGTTCATTTTGGGACCATTTCGTGATCATTTTGGTTCGTTTTATGACCATTTTGGTTTGTCTTGGGTTCATTTTGTGACCATTTTGGTTCATCTTGGGTGCAGCCTTGGCTGGGCTCTTGTGCTGCCCATGGTGGATCCAGGGAGGAGATCCTTTTAATAAATCCCTGCTTTATTCTTTAAGTCCATCCAGCCTCTGTTCCAGGCCAGCATCACCCTGCATCCAGCCCCACTGCCCAGGAAGTTCTGTTCCCAGCAGCTCTGTAATTGCAGATCATTTCTGTAATTCTCTCCCTGCAATTGCTACTTAAGATGTCATCAGTGATTGATATATTTGCTAATTGAGATTTCCGCTCGGGCTGATAGCCACGGTGCTCTGCTCCTTGTATTATTTTCGATGATTTTATGACTGACATATTGGCAGCAGCACTTCTTTAATCTTCATTAAGCAAATCCTGAGGGAGATGTGGTGGCTGCAGGGGCAGGATGGGATGGGCTGGAGACTCTGCTTTCCATAGGATGGGGAACAGATGGGAAGGGGCTGCTCTGTGGGGTCATTCACAAGGGAAGGTCCAGCCCGTGCCTCAGTTTCCCTGCTGGCAAAGGGCAGCTCAATTATTCCATGCAGATGGGGACTGGGAGTGAATTCTGACCTGCAGGACTGTGGAAAAAATTAAACTGGGAGTTTACAAAGCTAGAAGCTAAATTAGGAGTTTACAAACATGGAAGCCAAACTGGGAGTTTCCAGCTGTGGGCTGAGTTATCCAGAGGTGCTGAGGCCTGGTGGAAGCAGCAGCTTCAGGAGAAGGTGTTGCCCCACTTGGGCATTACTGAAGAGTTTAACTCACAAGATGTTGGACCCAGCTGGTGCCACTTTGTGCTGCCAGAGAGGGGAATGGGTTTGCAGATGATGGGGGTGGGATATAAATGGGATATAAATGGAGAAATGAAGCGCTGCTGCCTGAGCTATAAAGCAAAAGCAATTTTCTCTCTGCTCAGGCCCATCTGCTGAGCTCCCAGGGCAGCATCTCCTCCTGTGGGGATGAAGGATGGGTCAGGGTGGTGGCAGTGCCCAAATGAGTGACCCTGAGTCTGCAGGAGGGGAAGATCCCCTGGGATCTCTCATCCTTTAGATCCACTGGGATGAGCCAGCCCTGCTCCTGCCCCCTGGCTGGGATGGTGTGGAGCAATCCAGCATCCCACTGCTCTGCCAGAGGGCACAGCCAACTCCTTTCCACCTCTGGCTGCATTTCCCAGCACAGCAGGGCCAGTAATAAGCAATAAATGAGACAAAACGAGGGCTGGATGCCCTGTGGAGAGTCCATTCCTGCAGCAGTCCCTGGGCACAGGGACAGCAGTGGGGCAGCCCCACACAGCTCCTGATGGATTTCAGGGGCTCACAAGGCCCTGCTGTGCTGGCTGGGAGCTTTGCAGGGTTCTGGGATCATCCTGCACCTCCAGGCCTGGGCTGAGGGGGTGTGGGAAGGACAAACAGCCCTTGGAGGTGGAGAGCTCTGTCCTTGGACAACAGGGGGGTAATGAGGAGCATGGCAAAGGGAGAAAGGGCAGAAAACAGGGCAAAACCCAAAACATTTCTATAGCAGCATCCACTGGGGAGGAGAACTGGGGCCAAAGGGGCACAGCCCAGCTGGCACAAGGCTTGGCAAGGCACTCCCTGCCCCAGGAATGGTCCTGCTGCCCCAAACTCCTGCAGGCTCCTGGAGATCCAGCCTTGCTGAGGGAGGATGCACAAAACCAACCTGCTCTGGAGCACAGCTCCTCCTGACACAGCACAGAGTGATGCCAGCTGCCATCCCTGCCTGATCCAAGCCAAGGGAAAAGTGGGGAGTGGGAATTTCAGGGTTTGCAGCTCCAGGATAGAACAAGTTGCCATGGTGATGCCAGGGTTTGTTTTTTTATTTCCCCCCCTGGTTTTTTTGTGGTTTTTTTTGTTTTTTTTTTTTCCTTTTCCTCCTCCCTTTTTTGCTCCTCTGAAAATTGCTGCCACTCTTCGGGGTTGAGCAGAAGGAGCTGGCAGGCTGCTGGGAGGATTTGTCAGCTCCAAAGCAGGACAGGGTTCATGGAAAGGGGAGAAATGCTGCAGTGGTCAGCAGCACGAGCCTGGCCCTGCTCCATACTCTGTGCTCCCAGGGAAGGGGTAAATCAGGGCTGGGCAAACACCAGGGCAGTGCCAGAGCTCGCTGGCCTTGCCTCATCCTCAGAGGGGACCTCTGGAAAACTCCTCAAGGATTTCCTGCCACTGCTGATGAATTAGGAATAATAAAAAGAGGGGAAGAGCAGAACAGGAAATTCAGAGCCACTTGTACATCCCTGGGCTGTGCAGGGCTCAGCAGAGCTGAGGAAGGGAGGAAGGGAGGAAGGAAGGGAGGAAGGAAGGGAGGAAGGAAGGGAGGAAGGAAGGAAGGGAGGAAGGAAGGAAGGAAGGAAGGAAGGAAGGAAGGAAGGAAGGAAGGAAGGAAGGAAGGAAGGAAGGAAGGAAGGAAGGAAGGAAGGAAGGAAGGAAGGAAGGAAGGAAGGAAGGAAGGAAGGAAGGAAGGAAGGAAGGAAGGAAGGAAGGAAGGAAGGAAGGAAGGAAGGAAGGAAGGAAGGAAGGAAAGGAAGGAAAGGAAGGAAAGGAAGGATCAGGTTTTCCTCATCCCTGCTCCCACCCCAGAGGAGGGGGACAGAGGATGAAGAAGAGAGGGTTTCTAGAGAGGAACCTGGAGGATCCACAGCCCTGAGCCACACGAGGCACCTTCCATCAGCTCCGAGCCCCTTTCTGCTCCCCAGCCATGGAATCCTTTGAGGTTTGGCTTCCCAGCCTGGGCTCCCTTCTGCTGCTTGGCCCCAGCTCCATGGGTTTGGTCATTCTAAACTGCTTGAAGGGAAACCAGGGACTCCTGGAGCAGCAGGAGGAAGGACTGGCTGGCCCTGGGGGCTCTGGGGTGCTGTCTGTGGCTCTCAGAGGCAGCACCAGGGTCAGGGTCCATCCTGCCTGATGCTGATGCTGATTGTGCAGCCTCCCTGCACAGGCAGCAGCTTTTTCCCTGCCCTGGCTCCCATATTTTCGCTGTCTGCATCTGCTGATGAGGATTCCAGCCCATCTGCTGCAGAGAGCATTCCCCAGCACTGGTCTCTCAGTACCCACCCTCTCCACCCCGAGGCATTTATAGGTCAGCTCATCTGCAGGGCTCAATTCCTGCTTTGCATCACCACTCTTTTTTTCCTTCCCCCGGCCCTTTTTGCTGTCACCTTTGCATTTCAGGCTCTGTGAGCATCCCAAGGCAGGGCAGGGAGCAGGGCTGTGGCATCTGGCAGGTTGCAGGACAGAGTGGTGCAGGGCTCAGCCCTGCCTCGGTGTGAGCATCATTAACATCCCAGCAATTAGTGGGAGCTGGGCTCATTTGCATCGAGCTCGGAGCATAAAGAATTCCAGGCCAGATGGTAAATTGTGTGTGTGTGTGTGTTCCTGAAAATGACAGGAATATTCTGGGTTTGGATGGGGCTGGGGTGGTGTGGGGGGATCTTTGGGATGACCCTGCCTGCCTGGCCTTGGGAACAAGCCCTGTGTGGGAATCCACAAAATCAGAGGGGTTTGGGAAAGCTGCAAAAGGCAGGCCTCAGAGACAGCAGAACTGTGAGCAGAGCTAAGCAGCAGCCATGAGATTGGTCAGCAGAAAAATTATTTAAACTGTAGAAAGGCAAGGACAAATAGAACAATGATCTGTGTATTAACGCTTGTCTAGAATAACTCTCTAAGCTACAGAAAAGTTTATCTAGCAAGATATTAGGAAGGTTGAAGCTTAATAATAGAGCACTGTGCGTTGTGTTTTAAGGCTTACAAGCAGGTATTGTATTGGAAATAAGCAAGCATTTTTTTAACCATTCCTCGTCTGGGAATCAGGGAACCACCAAGGAACTCCCAGGTACCCACAGCACACACACAAACACCCCAATTCCAGCTGTGGATCCTCTTTTGGGAATCAGGAAACCCCCAGGTACCCACAGCACACACACAGACACCCCAATTCCAGCTGTGGATCCTCTTTTGGGAATCAGGGAACCCCCAGGTACCCACAGCACACACACAGACACCCCAATTCCAGCTGTGGATCCTCTTTTGGGAATCAGGGAACCCCCAGGGAACCCCCAGACACCCACAGCACAAACAACACCCCAATTCCAGCCTCTCCTTGCCAAACTCCACGTGTGCCAGCCCCTGGCTTTCGAGGGAATGCAGGAGTGCTGGTGGCAAGCAGGGACACAAACAAACAGCCAGGCTGGAGGATTCCTCGTGGCTCTGATTGTCCCTTTGATGGAGGCAGACAAAGTCACCTCTCCTCCGCGCGCCGCCCGCCCGTGTTGTTTTTGCTTTGTTTTTTTATTTGTTTCTCTCCTTCTAAAAACTCATGTGAATAGGCCAGATGTGGTTGCCATAGCAACCTCCTCTCCTCGAGCAGCAGATGCTGGAAAAGGGTTTTTGCAGTTTAATCCTGCTGGAAATCTCCCCGTCAGGGGTTGCTGGTGGAAGATGATACCGGGAGATGCTCAGCAGCAGTGCTTGGCATATCTGAAGTCCCACGTGCTTGTTTTTGCATGAAGGAGCTGCCCTTTCCCCCTCTGGAAATGGCACCTATCACAGAGAGAGCAGCAAACGGAGCCTAAATGCCTCAGATTAGACTGAAAGGCTTTCCCTGCACAGCTCCCAGGGCGTTCCATGGGGATTCAGAGAGTGCAGCTCCTGTGCTTGGTGTGTGAGGCAGCTGCCGCTATCACAGCTCCCCCATCCCAGAGTACGGCTGGGGATGTACAAATGAGACTTTCCTTGGATGAAAAAAAGTAATTTGAGCTTGGCAAGAGCAGCTTCCCATTCTCCATCCATGGATCAGTCACTTGGGAGTGACCTGGCCGCTCAGAGAAGGCATTAAATGATGTTGGGGAACAAAAGTGCTCTGGGTGCACTGTGACACGCAGAGCCCGCGTTGTGCTGGGAAAGGAGGGATTCCACGGCACATCCATGCAGGATTCCTGCCTCCCCTTCCCTCTCCCTCCATCCCCCTCCCTGGGCTGTGCTGGTGCAGTTCCACCCCTCAAGCTCCTCCCGAGGATGGATGGGGAAGGCAGCATTTAAGCCTGCCTTGTTTAACAAAGATATATCCATTGGAAATAAAAAGCTTAGGAGCAGCAGCCGGAATTTAACTGCTGCAGGATGAGCTGTTCAGCCTCTCTTAAAAAAGAGAAAATCCTGTAGAACTTGACAGAAAGTAATAGCCATTGTATTTTTGCTTTTTCATGGAACAGATTTTGTGTAGGCATGGCAGGAAACTTTGCACCGATGGATTTTTAACTCTGTTTAATTAAAGCAGCTGAAATGGAGTCAATTCCCTGCTTTGCAGCACAGAAATGCACAGAAAAGCCAAGTGCTGCTTCTTGAAGACAAACCATGCCAGGCATGCATCTTCTGAAGGGAGGTTGTGCTTGTGTCAGGTACTCTGAGCCTCCTTGTGACCGTGTTCACAGGGATTCTTGGACTGGGGAAGAGACGAGGATCTGACTCCATGTTTCAGAAGGCTGATTTATTATTTTATTATATATATTACATTAAAACTATACTAAAAGAATAGAAGAAAAGGTTTCATCAGAAGGCTTAGCTAAGAATAGAAGGAAAAGAATGATCACAAAGGTTTGTGGCTTGGACGAAGAGTCCAAGCCAGCTGACTGTGATTGGCCATTAATCAGAAACAACCACATAAGACCAATCACAGATGCACCTGTTGCATTCCACAGCAGCAGATAACCATTGTTTGCATTTTGTTCCTGAGGCCTCCAGCTTCTCAGGAGGAAAAATCCTAAGGAAAGGATTTTCCAGAAAAGATGTCTGCGACACCTCCTTAACCCCGGATCTAACCCACAGTGGAGATTCCTCTAGGAAAAATGTGCCATGTTCCATGTTCTATCACATCAGGACACAGAGTCATCCCCAAAGGGCCAGGCAGGGATTTATCCCAGAGATTTATCCCACTGCTGACCCACAAGCTGGGGCAGCTTTCTTACAAACAAGCCAGGATGGGATTTTTGGGGTTGTCCTGTGAGTCCCTTCCAGCTCAGGATATTTTGTGAGTCTCTGTGTCACAGTGGGATGTCCCAGATTAATTCTGGGTTATGGAGCTGGTTTGGGGCTGCAGGGTCAAGGGACCATTCTGGACAGGCCCAGCTCCTCTGGCAGAAGCAGATGAAGCTGCATTTAAAATTTGCAGGGGGGAAGATGCTGCAATCCCAGCAAGCAGCACATCCTGCTCCAGGGGAAAGAAACTCACATGTCAGTGCAGGATATTGTGAACTGGCCTTCCAAAATGCTCCAAAATCCTCCATGCTGAGGGTTGCAACACCCAGGAGCTCCTGCAGAGCCACATCTGTGTGTTCCCTTCATGGGAATGAGTGAAGAGAACCTGGGATGAGCAACTCAAACCTGAGCAATGCTCAGAACATTTCCAACTCACCAAAGCTCCCTTCCTGCCCTCCTCTGTTTGCTTTCCATCAGGACAAAGCTTTGCCTTGTGATTAAAGGAGGGAGGTGGGATCAGCCCTCCTGGGCTCTGCTCTTAACTCTGCCCCTAATTTGCTGCTTTTTCAGAGAGGTCACATCTGATTAAATGCTCGGAGCTGGTGCAGGCTTCAAATTCTCTCTGACGTCAATGGGGACAACAGGTCCGGCACCAGCTGGAAAACACAGCCTGGAATGCATCCTCTGCCTCATTTTTCTGGGTGCACCACTTGGAAAACACAGCCTGGAATGCATCCTCTGTCTCATTTTTCTGCATGCACAGCTCTGCTGCTCAGTGCTGGGGAGGAATTTATTCAGGTTTGTGGGAAGGAGCCTGCAGGGTACCTCTGGTTTGCTGGGATGGTGAATAAAAGGGAATTCAGAAATTCAGAATCATTCTGAAATGAGAGAGATGCTCCCCTCGCCCCAGCAGGGCATTGCCAAGGTCCAAACCTCATCCACAACTGCAGGAACAGCCCTGGTGTCCCTGTGGCCTCTGGGCTTGCTGAACCTGCCAGAGTTTGAGATTTGTGGGATTTGGTGACTTTGGGGATTGCAGGGAAGGCACAGCCATGTCCCCATAACCGTGCTGGCCCTGTCTAACCGGCTGCCAGGTGGCATTTCCTTTTTGTTCCCAATTGCCACCACAAGGAGCAGGTATGTCGCAGACATCTTTGTATGAAAATCCTTTCCTTAGGGTTTTTTCATCCTGAGAAGCTGAGAGGCCTCAGGAACAAAATGTAAACAATGGTTATCTGCTGCTGTGGAATGCAACAGGTGCATCTGTGATTGGTCTCATGTGGTTGTTTCTAATTAATGGCCAATCACAGTGAGCTGGCTTGGACTGTCTGTCCGAGCCACAAACCTTTGTTATCATTCTTTTCTATTCTATTCTTAGCTAGCCTTATGATAAGAACTTTTTCTTCTGTTCTTTTAGTATAGTTTTAATGTAATATATACCATAAAAAAATAAATCAAGCCTTCTGAAACATGGAGTCAGATCCTCGTCTCTTCCCTCATCCAAGAACCCCCGTGAACACGGTCACACAGGTAATTCCTCTACCAGCAGTGATGGAGAACGGGCACGAGGTGCAATTCCATCCCCTCCCTGCCCAGCTGCCCTTCCCCTTGGACAAAACCCAGCTCATTACCCCAGCTGCTCCTGCCAGACCCCACCAGTTTGGAAATCCATGGATTGGAGCAGCTCCCAACCCTGTGGCTGCAGCTCTGGGGCTCTCTGTAAGTGAGAGGAATTAGAGCTGCTCTGAGCTCTGCCCTGCTGGCAGAGGTGGGGGCAGAGATGGGAAATGGGCCCATTTCTCATTGTCAATCAGCCCCTGTCAAAGGGCTGCAGGCACAGCACATCCCAGCCCAGGCCAAGGCTGGACCTCCACAGCTTTGCAGAAATTCCTTTGAAGCAAACACGGAGTTTTAATCACCTGGACTGGGCTCCTGCACAGCTCCTGGGGCATTGCCAGAGCTTGGGCACCCTCTGTGCCTTCATTTGCGAGTGGTCATTAGGAGTGATTATTAAAATTGATGCATTTTAAGCCTTTGCAGGCATCTCTGAGCACCTGGGGCTGCACAGCCAGGGCTGAACTCCCTGAACTGTGGGGAGAACTGAAGGAAAGCTCGATCCTCTTTTGCCATCAAAACAAACACAAAATTCATTGGTGTGAACAAATCCCAGGGTTTGGATCCTCTGGGCTGTGCTTTGAGCCACAGCTTGCAGCAAAGACTGAAGGACAACACTCACAGCAGCCTTGTAGAACGGGGTGCAAGTTCCAGGCTAAAGAACCACTGCAAAAACTACTTATCTCATCAAAGTGAGCTCTTTAATCCACATTAATGGAAAGGAAAGGAAAGGAAAGGAAAGGAAAGGAAAGGAAAGGAAAGGAAAGGAAAGGAAAGGAAAGGAAAGGAAAGGAAAGGAAAGGAAAGGAAAGGAAAGGAAAGGAAAGGAAAGGAAAGGAAAGGAAAGGGGAAAGACGAAAAAAACTGAAAAAGAAAAAAAGGAACAAAGAAAGAAAAGGAAAAAAACCCCAAAAACAAACAAACAAAAAACCCCAAAAGCCCCCAAAAAATAAAAAAGGGAAAAAACAAAAAAAGAAAAAAGAGAAAAAAGAAAAAAAAAGTAAAAGACAAAAAAGAAAAAAAGAAAAAAAAGGAAAAAAGGAGAAAAAAGGAGAAAAAACAAAGAAAAAGAAAAAAAGAAAAAAACCCACAAAAACAAAAAATGAATTAAAAAGAAAAAAGAGGAAAAACAAAAAAGGAAAAAAAAGGAAAAAAAGAAAAAATAGAAAACCCCAGCTCTTTTAGGGGCAGGCTGCAGCTGAGGCATGTAGCAAGCTCCTACTTGGAATTATTTATCACCCAGGATCCCCAGGCTGGGCCTTGATGCATAATTCATGTTCCTTGAGAACTCAGCCCAGTCTGGCACCTCCCAGCTCTGGAGGAAAAGCAGATTTTGGGCATCTGGGTGTGCAGGGAGCTTGGCCCCTGGGTGTTCCCGAGGCTGTGACAGTCTGCAGGGCTGTGCTAAGTTTATCCCTGGTCCTCCCCGCACATCCCCCTCGCTCCAGCCTTTCCTGGGGAGCCTCCCGTGCAGAGCCAGCTTCCAGCAGCACAGCAAGGAGCCAAAAATGACAAAAAAAGAGATGAGTGCTGGTTCAAGGCTATGTCCCTCTGCTCCAATGCTGGCTGGCTGCAGGTTTGGGGTTTGGGGTGATTCAGCGCATCCATGGAGGGGGAGGGAAGAGGAGCCAGCAGCCTTTTATTGTGGGACTTGCTTGGAAATGTTCTCTAAAAGGCTGATAAATAATGAATAGTGGTTCTAAGCATGTTGCAGACATGGGGAGCTCCAGCTGCAGGTGGCCAGGAGTGACTGGAGGCCTCACATCCACCTGAGGCTGGTTAAATCCACCTGAGGCTAGTTAAACACACCTGAGGCTGGTTAAATACACCTGAATCTGGTTAAGTCCATGTGAGGCTTGTATAATACATCTGAGGCTGGTTAAATCCACCTGTGGCTCATTAAATCCACCTGAGGCTTGTTAAATTCACCTGAGGCTTGTTAAACCCACCTGAGGCTGGTTAAATCCACCTGTGGCTCGTTAAGGTTGTGATTCCACCTATTCATTAACTCCTCATGGACAACAAACAGGAGTTAATATAAAAAAGGAAAGAGCTGAGCTTTGCTTTTTCACACTCAGTGTTATGTCCTGAATGGGAGCAGAGGATGGATGGATGGATGGATGGATGGATGGGGTTTGGACAATCTGCTCCAAACTCTGTCTCCAAGCTGGCATCTGGAGCCTCCAATTCCCTCCCAGGCGCCGTGGGCAGCCAGCTAAAGCCAGGATATCTTTCCCAAATCAATTCTCCTTCACTTAACTTTGTCTCCACAGGGTTGGGATCTCCTCCTGTCATTAGCAATAAATACATCCTGTGCTGGGTGCTTTCCAGAGCGCAGGGAAGGTCAGGTCTGCCCTACCCCTCTCTGCTCTGATTTTCCACTCACCATCACTGGGTGGGATTGCACAGCTCCAGGGGATGCTCCTTGCTGGGAAAGGAGAGCCCAGGCCAGCTCCTTCCCAGAGAGCAGGATGACATTGATGATTTATTTCGCTCTCTCTCTGAGGTAATTATGTACCTAGACAGTCTTAAAATGTGTATTTCTTTTCTCCAGCAGACCAGAACAGCTTCTTTGGTTCCAGTCTAGCAAATAAATATGTATTTACACACTTTATTTAGATGGGTATTACTTTCCCACAAGACTGGCATAACTCTCCTGCGCTGGTGTTTTATGGAACCCTGTATTTGCACATTAGTTTGGAAGATTTATGACAAGTTAGATGGACCACAGCAGCCTTGGCCATGACTGCAGCTTGAGGAGCAGCGTGTGGAGACACGTGGGGGGTGAGGGTGGAGGTGGAACACGTGGATTCCTTGGGATGTGCATCCAGAGGAGGAGGAGGAGGAGATGTCCTTGCTGTGCTTTCAGCTTGTCTTGGTTTGGAAAGACAGGAGTCTGCTAAGGAAGGCAGGAGCCTCCCATGAAATGGAGAATGTAAACCCTCCCCACCCCTCCCAATTGCTATAAATTTTAAATTAAGGGGCTCTCAGGCAAAAATATGGGAGCAGGAAATAACAGTTCTTTAATAGGGAAGGAAAAAAAATAAAGGATGAAATAAAATAATGCATCACACTAGAACAACCCTGACAGAGTCAGAACCCAACCTGACACCCTGTGGGTCAGGGTGTTGGTGGCAGTCCCATTGGAATTGTGGCTCCAGCCCTCCTGCAGTGTCAGGGGTGGTTCTGCTGGAGCAGGGATCCTGTACAGAAGGATGTATTCTTCTTCTAAAGATCCAGTGGAAGGAGAGGCAGCTGCTGTTCCTCTGGGGAATCCAGTGGAGAAGCCGTGCTGGTGTCTCAAAAACCTCCAGATTATATCCATGTAGGAATGCTTGGCTCCTCCCTCTGGGCGGGGCATCTCCCAATGGGATGTTATAGTTCTTATCAGCCATGCAGTGACATTCAATAGCTGTTATCAGCAATGTCCCCTCCCAAGGGAGGTGTGAATGTGGTCACTCAAAGGCAAACTGCCCCCTTGACAAAGGGAATCTGCCATACAGATGGTAACTGAAAACATCTTGCATTGCAATCTTCAACACAGCTGTTCTCAAAGTGTTAAAAAATAAAATCAGCATTAAAATGTCAGGCCAGCTCCAAAGCTGAGGTGGAACTTCAGGGAGAGGCCACCAAATGTGTCATTGGTGTGTCAGGTTTGGTATTTGAGTGTTGTGGCTCAGTGGGATCATCCTCATCCCTGCATCATCCCCCTGCATCCCCCAGGCTGCAGCTCCTGGCCAGGCTGCTCAGACCCTCTCCATCCCTGCTTCCAGGAGGGTTTCACTCCTGGATGTGCCACATTCAGCCCCCCCTGTCCCTGTGGTGGCTCATGGCAGAAGGAAATCAGTGACCAGGGCTCCTGGTTCCTGCTGCTTTCTCCTGGAAAGGAGGCAGCGAAACCAGCCCAGCCCTGAGCTACAGCAGGCAGGATGGAGAGGAGGGAGCTTTCCTGTCCCCCGGGGCTCTGGGAGGAGGGAAAATGGGGAAAATCCCATTTCCCTGCTGTTCCACAGGCAGCAATGCCGTGGCTGGATTAACCCGGGCGAGCAGCAGTCTATAATATATTAATTCTTGTATAATTTCCTAAAGCTGCTTAACTCAGCACCTCCATGTGTTTAACACACATTAGGAGGTAATAGCAATTAATCTGGAGAATCAGCAGCAGCTCAGGCCAGGGCTGTGGTGGGCTGGGGGTGCCAATTCCAGCCCAGGGTCTGAGCTGAGCCCTGGACCCCTCCCTCATTCCATGTGTGCCTGACATGAAGCAAAGGCTGCTCCTACTGGCTTGAAGGGAACTATCTAATCTCCTTTAAATTAAGCATATGATTGGGTTTTGGCTAGATTGGGTCCTTAGGCCTTAATCTCTTTATGCCCCACTTTCTCAATCTGCAAAATAGTAATTATCTCCTTCACGGGGCTAAATTAATTTCCCATATTTGACTGATGCTCATTTTGGCAATGTGCAGGTTCTGCCATTCTCCCAGAGATTGCAATTTGCATGCTGCTCAGCAAATTCTGGATTATTTATCCATACACACATCACATACACAAATCCAAGCCTCAGGAAAAAAATAAAAACCAACCCCCCCAAAAAAACCCTAAATGCCATCGTGGCCCAGACAGGATGTAAGCAATAACAGCAAGGATAACAAAAATGCAATTCAGGGATTCAAAGGATTTAGTGAATGGAGAATAGGCTGAGTTGCATTAAAAAAAAAGGCAAGAAACTCAGCTGATTTAAGGAGTAATGAAAAGAATAATGAATATCAAACAGAATGGAAGAGCTTAATTAAGAGTTAACTTTTTTCAAAAAAGCTTGGGAGAGCTGGTGGTCAGTACAGGGGGCAAGGAAAGAAACTGAGACAGAGCTTTTAATCCCTTCATGAATGTCAGGGGGAAAAGGAAAAGAAATTTGTGGGAAAAAAAATTCTGTCATGGCCAAGTCTCTGCTGTGCAGCACCTGCAGGGGTTTGGGGAGAAGCTGATAAATGTTATGGGGGTGGGAAACCTGAAACGGAAAAAAGGAAACTCCTAAAAATACTCCAAAATTCCCCTTTAAATTTCAGAATAACCCAGGCAGCAGTAGAAAAATTTCCCTTTAAATTTCAGAATAACCCAGGCTGGAGCAAGAGGAGAATTTGCTGCTGTCCCTGCCCCTTGCACATTCCTGGTTTGTGCCAGGCTGCAAACAAGCAGAGATTCCATCGGTGCAGAATTCATGGGCAGATGAAATCTATTAAATCTCGTTTGGCTGTGTCTCTTTAGCACTTCTCAGGCGCTGATAAGGTTGAGCAGGATCAGTAATCTTCATTAAGATAAAATCAAAGACCCTTAGTTTTCCAGAAGGACTCGTTCCTTGCAAAGGTAAATAAAGCCCCAAATCTTTCTGGTAAATTCTCCTGGGAAGCCACGGGGGCTTTGACATCACAGTTTTCATTTTCTCCTGCCACAGTGTGAGGAGAAAAAGGGAAAGAAGGCAACAAGTGCTGGAGCTGCACCTGCCTGGCTGAGCCTAATTCCAATGCACCGGCTCTGCTCAGCTCCTTGGGGAGTGAAGGGATGAAAGGAAAGAAGGGAAAAGAAAAAAAAAAGCCAGGTAATTGAAAGGAGTAATTCAATTTGGGGAGAATTATTCTCCTAATGATTTGTGCCTTCATTAATGACTGATTGAACAAATGGTTGGGTTTTTTTTTTTTAATTTTTCTTTCTCACCAGGAATTGAGGCGCTGCTGGGGGGTTATTGGGTGTCACAGGCACAGAAAGTCACTTGTCTCCAGTTAAATCCTTCCTGCTGCCTCTCCTCCTGCCCTCGGATCAATGGGATCTGCAAGCAGCAGTTTTTATGGCAAACCTCCATGGCTTCACAAAAATGGGACCAGGAGCTCCAAGGAATGAATGGAGCCATGAGACAGGGCAGGGAGGGCACAGACACTGCCAAGTGACCTCCCAGTGCCCCAGGCCACATTGGACAGGGCTTGGAACAACCTGGCATAGAGGAAAACATCCCTGCCCATGGCAGAGGGTGGAACAAGATGAGCTTTAAGCTCCCAACCCAAGTAATTCTCTGATTGTGCGTTAATTCTTTGCTGTTGTGTCTTTTCCTCATTGATATCAGAAACAAACCCCACAAATGCAGGCTGGGGCAGGTTCACAGGGGTGACATCCACAGGAAAACCTCCCATTGCAGCAGCCCTGGGGGCAGGAGGCTCATGGGTTGGCACATCCCTTAAAATTCATGATCCATCCTCAGCACTGCCAGTGCCTGCAGGCTCGAGTCAGGCGTGTGTCCTTCAAGTGCCTTCAATTAAACACCCCTGGAAAGTTCACCCGCTGCTAATTGGGCTCAGAACTGCTCCGTGCCCTAATTGGGGTTGTTCTGCTGGCACAGGAGTGACCCAGCTCCAAAAGGAGGGCACCAAAATCACTTTGGGCCATGCAAGCTGATGCTGCAGGAGCAGGATGGGGGGGACAAAGCCACCCCCTGCATCCTGAGGAGCATTTTCAGCTCTCAAATTCAGCCTGGAGGGTGCTGTGCTCGGGTTTGGGAGGTGCAGGGGGAGTGGGGGCTGCAGCAGGTGCTGCCTGATGGGGTTTTGGATCAGGGATGGAGGTCAGAGCTGCTCTGTTCCCCTCAGCTCAGCTCAGCAGTGATTGCTGACCCTGCTGCTGGATCCCAGCTCCATCCCTTAAACATATTTCAGTGTTGTTTTGTTGTTGTCTATTTGCAGGAGAAATATCAATTTGCGAAGATGAGCTCAATTAACATAACTCATTACTTTTCCACGTGGAGCTGAGGAAAGCAACGCTCTGTGTCACACCAACACCTCCTTTGGAGGGGCCATGCAGGGGAATTGCTGGGCCTGTGTGTTTATGTCTGGCTGCTGGGGTGATTTAACAGCAGAGAGCTTTTCTTTCCTCCTGTAAAATAGGAAAATTCCCTTTTGCTGAGCAGAGAAGGAGCTTGTGTGGGAGCAGAATAAAAATGTCTTTGGCAAACATATTTTTTTTTTTTTGCCATAGACACAGGCTGGGGAACATCACTGCAGTCTGCACCTCATGGCAAACACCACCTGCTTTTTTAGGGGAAGAAACACAGAAATTTTTTTACAGCTGAGGAAAAGTTGAAGGTTTTTAACCCAAGATTTTATTTTTTCAGGTTATGTTTGAAAATGAGAGAGCCTGGGTTCATTTATTGGTAACACAGAACCCCAGAAAGGGTAAGGTTGGAAGGGCAGTGGGGTCATCTGGTCCAACCTTGCTGCTCCAACACCAATAATTAAAATAATTGATTAAATAGATGAAAGAGGGGAGATGAGGGCTGGTTTGGGTCAGGAGCAGAGTTGCCTCCTCTGAGCCCTCCTGTGCATCCCAGGGACCCCTCTGTGTTGTCTGTTGTCCCCAAAGATTTTTGGGGTCTGGGATATCACAGTCATCCTGGAAGGATGAAGGGGGAGCCAGTGAACATCTCACGGTCCTTTGGGCTTTACTACTCATTTTAGTTCTGCTCCAAAAAAATATTTCTATGGGTGTTTTTTGGCTTTTTGGGTTTTTTTTCCCTCGAGTAAACAAATGGAAGGGAAAACCATTGTGAGTGCATGTGCCAGTGAGGAGGGCACGGCCCCACCATGTCAGGGGCTTTGCCCTCTCTCTAATAATCCTTTATTTGCTGCTTTTTGGCCCTCAGCTGGGGCTGGCAGGTGAGGAGGTGCCCTCCTGGCTCTTGCTTGGAGAAAAGGGCTATTTCTGACAAATTTCAGTGCCAGCAGGAGAAGCTCAGCCTGCCAGGAAGATGCTGGGCAGCAGCAGATTTAGCCTGAGCTACCGAGGAGAGCAGGAAGAGGAGGGGATTGGCTCAATGGCAATCTCTGCTAAACAAAATGAGGTGGGAGAGCTGCAAAGGGCTCGGGCACCTCCCCAGAACTCAGTGCATCCCTCTGGGTGTCCAGAATTGCCACAGACCCCATTGGGGGGCTCAGAGACCCTGGCACACAGCCCAGAGCACCTGGGGATTTGATTATGACCCCTGGAACAAGTTACCAGCTTTGTATGAGGGCATTAAAGTCACACAGGTTTGAATGGTGTAATAACAAAATGATCACAGGGTGAAAATGTAGATTTTGGGATTTTTTATGTGGGGGTTATGGGGACAAGATGGAGGAATCTGAGCATGTCCAGCCTTTCTCCTTCTCCTTCTTGTTCTCCATTTTCTGCAGTGCTGTTGGCACTTTGGGATTGGTCTAGAGTAGAAGTGCACTGTCTAACATGGGTGATAGGTATTGGGAATTAAGTGTAAATATGTTATACATAGTTTGTAGTATAAAAGGACAACACAAAGAGTGCCTGTGGCTGCCCTGCTGGGCAGAAAGAAAATTTTATAGATAAGAATTAATAAACAACCTCAAGAGTGAAAAGTGAAGAGTCCAGACTCGTTCTTCAGAAGCAGAGACATCCTGCACATCTTGGGGCAGCAGTTAACAACCAAAACCTGAGACCTAACCCTAGGCAGGTAAATCAGCCTGGGGTTAGGGCTGGTCCCAAGGAAAAATCTGTGGAGGCCGCCATGTTCTGGCAGGTTTCTGCTCCCTCAGGATCCCTTTTGCAGCTGCAATGTGCCTGGAGCTTGGGGCTTCCTGGTTTTCAGAACCCCTTGGGATGGCAATTTTCGTTGAAGCCATTCCCCCTCCCTCCTCTCTTTCTTTCAAAACGCCTTGGAAATGTTTCTGCACTTAGCTCCATGTTCAATTACATCCCGTCCGCCTGGGGAATCAGCCCTTTCTGGAGTCCTGATTTTCCCAAGTGGAGAGGCAGGAATTATCCAAGCCATTCATCATGGTCAGGGTTGCATTTTTTTGTGCCCAGGCTGGAGCAGGGCTGTGTGGCATGCTGCAGTTCTGGGCACCACAAAGTGTCCCCTGAGTGGCCGTGTTTGGTGGCACTGCCACCTCCCTGCTTTTGTTGTGCTTTTCTGCCAGCCCCGGTGAGAAGGAATGCCAGTGATTTGTGTCTTTGGGGATGGAGTTTCAGCTTGTGATGCACGAGCCAAATTAAAAGATTATTTTTCCTCTTCACAAACAAATCCCCTCTTCCCCTTGCTGCCAGCACAGACATCTGCTCCTCTGCAAAGAGCTCGTGCCACGGAGAGATCCCCTGCCTCGTGTCCCGCTGTCCCCTCCCTGCTCTGATCTGCATATTTTGTGTTTTCTTTGCATTCTGCTCCTCAGATTCCCTGCTCAGACGTGCCTGCAGTGCCAGGGGGGTTTGTTTTCTGAAATGCTGTTAACCTCTCGCTCTTATTTGTCTTAGCCCTCCTCACGTGCTGCTCCTGTCATCGGAGTGGGAATCCTGCAGGATGTCTGTCAGACAGGAGCGGAGTGGAGGCACAATTCAGGGCTCTGGGGTGGTGCTGAGGGGTTTTAGATCCATCAGGGATGTTGTCCATCAAACCCAGTCCTCCCCACATTCCTTTTTCATCAGGGAAGAGCAGGGATGTGGGGAGGGCTGGGTTTGATGGACAACCAAGAACCCAGGGCCTCGAGGGGCAGCCTGGAAAGGCACAAACCCAGGGATTGCTGTGGGATTTCCATCCTCAGAAAGTGTAATTCCAGCTATGTGTAAGTGTAATTCCAGCTGTAAGTGTAATTCCTCCAAAGTGTAATTCCAGCTGTGTGTAAGTGTAATTCCAGCTGTAAGTGTAATTCCTCCAAAGTGTAATTCCAGCTGTGTGTAAGTGTAATTCCTCCCTGACCATCTGAACAGCCTTGCTCTGGAGTTTGGAGTCCCCATCTCAGCACCTACTCACCCAACCCAACAACAGCTCTAGGAGGCCCAGGGCTGGTCCAGACCTGACAGCTTTTTGGGCTTTTTTAACCACCTATTTACCCTGTGGAATTGCAAAATGGACTTGATTGTGCCCTGCTGGTGCCCTGTGGGGCTGCTGGCCCCTGTTTGGGTGGCCCTGTGCCAGTGTCCCTGTCCTTGCTGGGGACTGGTCCCCCCCTCAGGGCTGGGCTGCATTCTGGGGTCCCCAGGGTCTGTCAGATGGGGACAAGAGCATTTCCCTCCTCCCTGGCCATACCAAGGAGCAGAACCTTGGCTTAGCTGCAAACTTCACATTTCTGTCACAGGAGATGGTTCTGATCAGTGGGAAATGCAGTTTTGTTTCAGTCCAGGTTTTCCAGCTCCTCCTCAAGCCCTCAAAAAAATCCCATAATTACTCATCCTCCCTTCTTGGAGTCTCTTTCCTCTTCTTAGAGAAGAAAACCAAGAGAAACCATCATAAGTGGGTAAGGACCCATCACTTTTGAGGGAGCATTGGGTTGGTTCAGAGCAGGATTTCCCAACCAGAGCCTCGTGCCCTCCTGCTGCCTCTCCTTCCCTTCCTGGGCAGATGGGAGGCAGCAGCTTTTTAATTATTAAAATTAGTGCATCCTTGAAATCACATAGCCTGCTTTTGGCTCTGCAAATCACTGCTTTCGTGAGAGAGGAGCAGTAATAAAATTAACTGACAGAGAGGAATAAACAAGTGGCACAGATGTAAATATTATATAATCTGCATTTCCTAAAATATCCCTGGCTTGGCATCAGGAGTGGGATTCAGCAGAGAACCAAAGCAAGGATGCTGATGGAAAACAAACAATAATAGCAGGCAAATAGTAATTAATCATTCCTGGGATGGGGATTAATGTTTGCATGCAAACCTCCTGCCAAACACTCGAGGTGTTTTATGTCCCCCTGGACCTCCCTTGATGCTGCTCAGGTGATGGTGGGAGAAGTGGGGAAACTGAGGCAGGCGGGAAGCCGCCAGTTCTGGCCGTTTGGTGAAGGTGTTATTTCCAAAGTGAGCCCTTCTAGGTTTGCATTCCAGGTTGGAGCAGATTTTTAGGCGCTGCAAAGTGACCTGAGGCATTTTAAAGCAGCAGAGTGGAGCCCAGCTCTGCCTGCTCCTGGGGAATCCCTCTGCCAGGCAGCTGCTGGAAAATATCCCACTCTGCTTTCCCTTTCTGCATTGCTTTGTAGGGATCTGAAGATTCCCTTTGGGAATCTCATGTTTTAATGGACAAATTAGTGCCAGGTCAGCTGCCCTGTGTGTGTCTGGTGGTGACTGCAGAGCACCAGCCCAGCCTGGAGGGGCTGCTCCAGCCCTGGCACTGCTGTGCCCCTTTATCAGCACATTTATTGCATTTATCAGCACATTTATCAACATATTTATTGCATTTATCAGCACATTTCTTGCAGTTATCCAGTGGTTGCAGTTCCCTGGGGTTGCTCCTGGCCTGGGGAAGGGGCAGTGCTGGGTGTGGGCACCATGAGCATCCCAGAAAACACCTCCAGGAGCAGCACACCCCTCTAGGCTGAGCAAAAGAAGTCCTGCAGCTTCTGGGGACATCAAAAGTGACGCACAGAGACCTGGCAGGAGTCACTGCAGGGTCATGGGTTAGGTGACACCCACAGCTTTTAAGGCACCTTGGCTTTGCTCCCTGTTGCAGACATCTTTTATGAAAATCCTTTCCTTAGGATTTTTTCCTCTTGAGAAGCTGAGAGGCCTCAGGAACAAAATGTAAACAATGGTTATCTGCTGCCACAGGTGGATCTGTGATTGGTCTCATGTGGATGTTTCTAATTAATGGCCAGTCACAGTGAGCTGGTTTGGACTCTGTCCAAGACAGAAGCTTTTGTTATGATTCTTTCTGATTCTATTCTTAGCTGGCCTTCTGATGAAACCTTTTCTTCTATTCTTTTAGTATAGTTTTAATGTAATATATATGATAAAATAATAAATCAAGCCTTCTGAAACATGGAGTCAGATCCTCATCTCTTCCCTCATCTGAAAACCCCTGTGAGCAGTCACAGCTCCTGTGCATTGGCTGCGAGGTGCCAATGGCTCTGTGATGTCCCACGTTTGAAGTCACACTGGAGGGACACGTCCCATGTCCCATCTGGTGAGTCACAGGCTGCTGCTGTCACTGGGTACCTGCAGGGAGGGATGAGTAACTCCCAGCCCAGTGTAAATATTGCCTTGGAGCTTGTGCCTCCCCGAGCCCTCAGGACATTCATTTCTTCTCAGTTTGGAAATGCTCCCAGCCTGCTGTTCCCTGCCAGAGCAGCTGGGTCAGGTGCTGGTGGGGAGATGCTGCACTTCCCTCACCTCCTCCCAGCCTGTCTTTGCTGGAAAAATGGAATTACACCTGGCTGTGATGTTCTCCCCTCAGAAAAGCTCGAATTACACCTGTGATGCTCCTCCCGTATAAAAGCTGGAATTCCACCTGGCTTTGATGTTACCCCCCTATAAAAGCTGGAATTCCACCTGGCTGTGGAATTAGAAAAGCTGGAATTCCATCTGTGATGCTCCTCCCTTATAAAAGCTGGAATTCCACCTGGCTTTGATATTCCCCCCCTTGGAAAAGCTGGAATTCCATCTGTGATGCTCCTCCCTTGGAAAAGCTGGAATTCCACCTGGCTGTGATGTTAACCCCTATAAAAGCTGGAATTCCACCTGGCTATGATATTCTCCCCCTTTAAAAGCTGGAATTCCACCTGGCTGTGATGTTCTCCCCCTATAAAAGCTGGAATTCCACCTGGCTGTGATGTTCTCCCCCTTTAAAAGCTGGAATTCCACCTGGCTGTTATATTAACCCCTATAAAAGCTGGAATTCCACCTGGCTGTGATGTTCTCCCCCTTTAAAAGCTGGAATTCCACCTGGCTGTTATATTAACCCCTATAAAAGCTGGAATTCCACCTGGCTGTGATGTTAACCCCTATAAAAGCTAGAATTCCACCTGGCTGTGATGTTAACCCCTATAAAAGCTGGAATTCCACCTGGCTGTGATGTTCTCCCCCTATAAAAGCTGGAATTCCACCTGGCTGTGATGTTCTCCCCCTTTAAAAGCTGGAATTCCACCTGGCTGTTATATTAACCCCTATAAAAGCTGGAATTCCACCTGGCTGTGATGTTTCCCCCCTATAAAAGCTGGAATTCCACATGTGATGCTCCCCACTCGGCTGCCCACGGGCAGGACGGGGATCAATATCCCAGGAGAGCAGTCCTGGCCCTGCTGCGTGAGAGGGATTCACAACACCTCGCATCAAAAGCCCTCCTTTAATCCTGGAGACAGCGGTCGATGGGAAATTAACTGAGCCTTGGGCGTGATTGCTCCTGCAGGAAGGGGCTGCAGGGGGATGAACTCATCCCTGCTCTGCCGAGGAATCAAAAGGAGCCGCTCCCAGCTGCCTCCAGCCCCTTTGATATTTGGCTTTTTTTGCTTTTCCATCAGCCTGCAGACAGCTCCTGCTCTGAGGGAGTTTATGCTCCATCAGCACTGGGAGTGTGGGGCAGGGAGGGAGGTGGGAAAAGGGGATGTGGCACTGGGATGTGGCTCCAGTCCCTTCCCAGAGCTCTTTTTGCCTCACTCACATCATTTCAAGGTAAATTCTTGGATGCCAGGGCTCCTCGTGGCACTGGTGGTGCCCAGGGCCGGCTCACACAGGTGACGCTCATCGCTGTGGGACACCAGGAGTTGTTGGGGAAGATGAATCTGGCAAAAGATTTTGAGAATATAAAACTATGAGCGAGATTGAAATGAAAGCAAGCTTTGAGATCCCTCAGTTACTGAACAACTGGGAAACAATGGTGTGGCCGGCTGAAGGTTGAAACAACACCCTCTGCTTGCAGACGGGCCCAAGGGTCAGAGTAGACCCTGCCAGCTTGGCAGAAGAGGCCCAAAGAGGAGTTTTTAGGGTTTAAAATGTAACACAGTATGGTAATGTAGTGATTCTTATAGGCTGTATGTAAATGCTGTAGGATTTGTATATTGTACTAGATTGGTTAGTGAGAATCAGAATATTCAACACTGAAGATGATTTATTGTATTGTAACGGGAACCTTGCTCTCCTAGCTCTGAGCTCTTGCCCCTTTTGCCTCTTAGATCTTACCCCGTTTATTCTCTTACCCCTTTTACTCTCTCACCCTCTCATCCTCTCTCCCCCTCTCTTCTCTAGGGCCTGCTCTGAGCTGTGGCTGGCAGGGCCCTGCACCCAGGCCCTTTGCAATAAACCCCAAATCCCAGCAGGGCCCTGCACCCGGGCTCTTTGCAATAAACCCCAAATTCCAGCAAGGCCCTGCACCCGGGCCCTTTGCAATAAACCCCAAATGCCAGCAGGGCCCTGCACCCAGGCCCTTTGCAATAAACCCCAAATCCCAGCAAGGCCCTGCACCCAGGCCTTTTGCAATAAACCCTAAGTTCCAAAAGGCCCCTGCATGTGGCCCTTTGCAATAAACCCCAAATTCCACAACCTGGCTGCAGAGATCTCTGCTCTCCATCCGTCCCGACTGTCCTACCCCCGATGCTCCTAACAAGGAGTGACCCCACAGCTGAGGGACAGAGCTCCCAAAGTCCATCCCACACTCTGGGTATCCCTCCCACCCCTATCCCAAGCCAGAAGAGAAGCCAGGCACGTGTGGGAAGGATTTAAATGTGGTTCCAATCCCGTGTGGGACAATCTCTGCACATAAAACAGGTGAAGGGCTGCGTTCCCCCAAGGCACCCCGAGCATCAGAGCGAGGGCAAATCAAAAGAATAAAGTACATGATTATAGACAGCCGAAAATCCTTTGCAAAATTGTTCCAATTGCCTTTGAAACTGCTGCCAGAGATGCTATTTCCTTTTGTGTTATTACTGTTTTGAAGGGGAGGGGGATAAAAAAAAAGCAATCTGTATTCTCCCCAAAGCAGGTTGCTGCTGTACTTTTTGTAAATGCCTGCCATCTCATCAGCACCACATTAAACCAACATTTCGAATTCAAACCAACGACGCTGGTGGATAAATGGAGCAGTAATAGCAGGAATTAGCAAGCAGGGCATAGGATTGAGGCAGCGATGATTTACGAGGCTCAGGCAGGAACAATCAAAGGCATCAGATCACTTCTTTGCTGCCCTGCGTGCACCTATTTGCATTTTATCCCTGACAGCTGGATTTTAAAGGGAACTTCTCGCCCGACTGGCGAAGAGATGCTGCTCCTTTTTGTGCTTCTCAGCTGAAGAAAATTGTTAGGAACAGAGAGAGGAGACTGGGATTTCTCCCTGCAGCTGGTGGGGTGCTGGGCCTGGGATTTTTCCCCAGAAGCAGTGTCGGAACTCAGTGCATCCCTCTGGGTGTCCAGAGTTGCCAGGACCCCACTGGGGGGCTCAGAGACCCTGGCACACAGCCCAGAGCACCTGGGGATTTGATTTTGACCCCTGGAGCAAGTTACCAGCTTTGTATGAGGGCATTAAAGTCACACAGGTTTGAATGGTGTAATAACAAAATGATCACAAGGTGAAAATGTAGATTTTGGGATTTTTGGTATGGTGGTTATGGGGACAAGATGGAGGAACTTGGGTGTGTCCAGCCTTCTGTTCTTCTTCTTCTTCTTCTTCTTCTTCATCTTCTCCATTTTCTGCAGTGCTGTTGGCACTTTGGGATTGGTTTAGAGTAGAAGTGCACTGTCTAACATGGGTGATAGGTCTTGGGAATTAAGTGTAAATATGTTATAGGTAGTTTGTAGTATAAAAGGACAACACAAAGAGTGCCTGTGGCTGCCCTGCTGGGCAGAAAGAAAATTTTATAGATAAGAATTAATAAACAACCTCAAGAGCAAAATGTGAAGAGTCCAGACTCGTTCTTCAGAAGCAGAGACATCCTGCACATCTCGGGGCAGCAATGAACAACCAAAACCCAAGAAAGCAGCTGAGCCTGTGATGGGTTTGGGGCTGCTCCTCTCAAGGGGAAAGGGCTGGAGATGCCCCCAAGATCTGGTTCCACACCTCAGTTTGGGTGAAAAAAACCCAGACTTTGGCCTCAAGAGGTTTTTCCAAGAAAACAGAAGGGAATGCAGAGCAGGCAGCTCCATCAGAACCCCAAATGTTTCATCAATTCTTGCTTAACTCAGCAAACCTTCCTCAGATAGAAAGTTTGCAATTATTACCTGGATCAAGACAGCTTAATTAAGCAATTAGGATGTGAAGCTGGGAGCCCTTGCAGAGTGAGCTGCAGTGCTTTCATTCCAGGCTGCTCATGCGTGCAGCAGAGTGATGCTTTGGGAAAAAGCAACTTTTCTTTTCCTCTCCCTTCCCTCCAAACACTAGCACCATCAAATTAATGAGATGGGGCACATCCACAGGTGCTGGTGGGAGTTCTGCCCGGCTCAGGCTGCAGTAAATCACTGAATAAAGCCCTGTCACCAGCCTTGCTCCAGCTGGAGCTCCTTGGAGAGCCCTCCGAAGGCAGCACAGCTCCTGAAAGTCCCTCCTGTGGCTTCCACACGAGTAAATAAAGCAGGGAGGCGGCTCCAGGGAGGGATGTGCTGGACAACCTCCAAAATCTCTGCAATCAGAGCTGCAGCTCTCCAGTGGCTCTCAGCCAGCTCCAAGCAGGGTCAGGATGGGCAGTCAGGAGGCACAGGATGCTCCTGGACATTGCTCTGGGTTCTCTTTCTGGGGGTGTTTGGGTATTTGAGCTCTGCCCTCCTGCCTGGGGACATTCTGGCAGCAGAAACATCCTTGTGGCACAGGGAATGCTGGTGGGGAGGGAATGGCACAGGGAAAATCTCCCCCAGCTCCTTGGTGAGCACGTACACTGCTCTGTGACCGGCTCTGGGAAAAACCTGAATTTCAAAAGGAAAAGAAAAAACCCAACTCTGCCAGGTCTGTGGGCTCCTTAACCTCCTTCTCTGGTGACCTGGAAACAGCAGAGCTCCCTTGTGAAAAATGCATGTATTTTATGATTGGCTTTTGGCAAATATTGAAATGAGTATTATATGTGTTGTGTTAGACAATGATGCTGTATTAATTCTCTTAAGTAGTGTGTTAAATACAGTTTTAGGTTATAAAAAGTGTTAAAATAGAAACTGTGCTATGTAGGATACTCTTTTTAAAGAAAGGACTCGCAGTGAGATAGCAACCACAGGACATCTTTCAGAGAAAGGGAATTTATTGCCCCATTATCAGGAGAAATGAACTTCTTCCCGCCTCGAAGGCGCTGTCAGGATTCAGAGGAAGAAGCTGACACTGCCCAGACAGAATCCTGTGCTTGAATGGGATTTATGCATCATGTATGAGGTGTATGAATATACAACAGGCTATTGCTTTTAAGGGTTAATCCTCTGTTAATTCTGTCTTTTTTTGGGCTCGTGCTGCCCAGAAAAGGTACCTGGACATCTGTAATTCTTTCTCTCTATTGTCTCATATTGTCCTGATTCAAATTGTCCAAATTGTTATTTCTCTAATTGTATTACTATTTTTTATAACCATTTTATTACTATTAAACTTTTAAAATTTTAAAACCAAGTGATTGGAGTTTTTCACATCCCTGGTGTCCCACATGCTCCATCCTCCCCTGGCCATGGGTGGCTCTGGCAGCTCCTGGTGCTGGGGCAGAGCCTGAGGCTGAGCTCAGTTCTGACTTGGGCCATAAAATCTTTATGGGAAGCGAGGAGAATCCCTGGAGGTTTGAGATTGTACAATTCTGGTTCCAGGCTGCCGAGGCTGGAAAGGAAATTCCCATTCTGCAGCCCCAGGGGTGCCTTATGCAATACCCAGAGGTGCCAGAGCAGGGGAGCACCAGCCAAATCCCACCAGGAACACTGGGAGGGGACAGCAGAGCCTTGCTTGGGTCACCTGGGAGCAAACATCAAGGAAATGATGGGTTTGAAGCCCACAAGGAAAATTATCATTATATTATTAATATATTATTGCAAAATTATTGTTCAAACTCTGAGAAACTCTGCACTATTTTCATTTAACAGCACGAACATCCATGAAATGTGGAGGCTCCAGGTGAGACCTTGCCCAAATCCTGGTGGTGTTTTCATTGCCTGAATGGGTTCTGAGTTTTCTTTTTGGGTCTGATCCAATGGGAATCCTCCTAAAGACAATTCCAAGCACAACAGAGGAGGAGGAGGATGGGAAAGGTTTCCATCCCAGAGTGCTGATTTAAACTGCTCCCTTTGGGACTGTCCCTTTAAGGAAGCCTAAAATCATAATTAAAGACTGCAGGCACCAACCACAGCTTCTCCTTAATATCTTTGGGTAATTAAAATTTGTCAGTGGGGGAGGATTAGCACAGGTTTTACACAGGATTTCAATTTAAACTTCTTCTGATCCCTCAAAGTTTCTGCCTATCAATTTTTTCAGCAAACTTTAATCTGACAAACTCTAATAGAGCTGCAAATGAGACCCGGGGAGGTCTGGCTCATGTGTTGGATTTGGGAGCCTGATGCAACAGCCTGGGCTGAGGATGCAGCCAGAAACACAGAAATGTGGGAAAACTGATCCTGGCTGCAATGAAAGCACTGAAGACAAGACTGAATTAGCTGGGGTTTCAAGCCAGAGGTCTCCAGACAAGGCTCCATCTTCAAATCATGCTGAAGCAGGGCTGCGGGAGGGAGGGAAGCAGCTGGACCATCAGAAAGCTGATGGATTTGGACAGGAGGAAGGTTTTAAGCAGAAAAAAACTCCCCCTTTATAAAGAGGTTTTAAGTAGAAAAGTCAGGATTTGATTTCCATCTCACTTGGGGGAAAAAACCACAGACCTTGTGCAGGGAAATTTGAGATAAAACACCAGGGTACTCATTGGAGACACAACAGCACAAACATTTATTTATCACTGAACATTCCAGCTGGAAATAAAACATCGGCTGTAATTTGTCCTGCTGAAAACACAGCAGCGGTTTTTTTTTGTTGGTTTTTTTTTCTTTTTTTTTGTCATTCCCTGCTCCCCACTCTTTCCACCCAGCCACAAAAGTGGGTGGAAGTCAAAATTGCTGAGCCAAAAAATGTAATGGATGTACAGAAGGAGAGGAAGGCAACGCCTGGGATTCCAATTTACTGCAGAGCCCGTGGGTGGGGGCTGTGATTGCCCACAAGGAAATTGCCAGGGATGCAGATATTTTGCAGAGCTCCTTATTTACCTTCTCCTTTACTTTGCAAGTAAATAAGAGATTCAATAAGAGTTGGCAATTTTCTCACCCACAGCCTCCGAGCAGCTCTCTATTTTTGATGATGAGTAGTAATTCCAACGTTTCTCCTCAAAAAAAGCCCCGGCACGCACACAAACCCTCCCACCCTTCCACGCTTTATATTTTCCTAATGGAAAGGCTTTGCTTTAGTAAGAAATTACCCTTCATTTATGGAAGAAAACATTTGATTACTTGGAAAAAAAAAAATCCCTGCTGAGCCGCAGTGATATGGGTGATTTTGTGCTGCTGAAATAATCCAGGTTTTTGGGGGGGTCTTTTTTGATATAAAATATAAAATTCAGATGGCATCAATGGGTTGTGGAATATGCATCCCATTGGCATCTGCCTTCCTGACTGGGAATATCAGATGGAATTTCCTGCAGAGATGTCTCTGAGGCCTGCCTTTTGCAGCTTTCCCAAAACCCTCTGATTTTATGGATTCCCACAGGAGGCAGCTGCTGAGGGTGGCAGAGCCCACCCATGGCCATGGACAGCCACAAATTCCAGGCTGCTTTGAGTTTGAAGGGACATTGAGGATCAGTGACACCTCCCACTACCCCAGATTGTCCAACCTGGCCTTGACCATTCCAGGGATGAGTTTTCCAGGAGTTTCCTGCACTCTCTCAGGTGCAATATTTGGGGACCACTTCTCATCAAATCCTCAAATTTGGCTCTCCTTGAATCCAGGGGTGTTGGCAATGAGCAAGTGAAGGTTGGAGCCAGCCTGGGCCATGCAGAGGTGGCTCCATGCCAAACTCATGGAAAACTCCTGGGAAGGTGCCTCTCATGCCCTGAATTGGCTCCCTGCAGCTTCAAAAAAAAAGGCCCTGAATAATGTAGACAGGAAAATGAGCACAGGACAATCTGGCTGTCACCCAGCTTATCCAAATATTGCTATTTTTGGGCTCTGTTTGAGTTTCTCTGCTCCTCAGAGGCACATCCCAAGATCCTGGTGCTTTTGATCTGGGACACGCTGAATAATTCCCTTTAAACAATAACAAAAGAGGAATTTTATTTTTTCCACACTGCCGCCATAGCAACCACTGATGTCATAAATGTGGGGACATGACTTCATGGCAGCACCTGAGCTCAGGAGGAACCTCTGCTCCAGAGCAAATATCCTGAAGAAGAGAGGGAAATATGGAATACTGAGGGAACAGCTGAGCACTGCTTTCCATAAATTCCTTTTCCCTCTGCTGAGGGCGAAAATTCCTTTCCAAAGCATCCATGGAGAAGGAAAAGGAATTTGGAGAAGTGGTTTGGCAGGTTCTGACCCATTCCCAGCCCTCCCTTGGGAAGATGCAGATCTGCACAAATGATTGTAAATAATCACAATTATTTAGAGATTGTAAATAATAATATAATTGTAAATAGAGATGTAGAGATTGTAAATAATAAAAAATAATAAATAGAGATTTAGAGACTGTAAATAATAAAAAAAATCCTTTGTCCCTTTATCTAAAGGGATAAAGGATTTGTTAAAGATTTTTGTGACAGCACTGGGTGGGAATCCAGGGGTTGGAGCTCAGCTCCTGCTCCCCAGAGAAGGGGAAAAGCTGTCCTGTTATATCAGGAGCCTGTGAGAGCAAATGAAAATTAAAGGGGGGAATTTGAGCCATCTGAGGGAATCCAAGGCACCAGTGATGGAAAATCTCAGTGGGAAGAGCTCCCTGCTCATGCCTGGGATTGCTCTGGGATGGCTGAGCCGAGCTCTTGGGAGGCATCCTGGACAAAAATAAAATGTACTGAGGCATTTCCAATTCAGCCTGGAGGCAGTCTCTGTCTGCAGCCCGTGGTTCACTCCACCATCTGGCAGGAGGAGCTGGAATCCATTTCCATCAGAGGCTTTGCCAGCAGGAGGAATAAAGGCAAGGTGGGAGCTGGTTTTTCCTCCAGGCTGCCTGGGCAAGCAGGAGGCTTTGCCTGAGTGTTGTCATTGCCTAAATCTGCAGCAAAAAGCAAACCCAGAGGGGTCTTTGTCTCCCCACAGAATGGGGGATTTCATTCCAGTTATTCCCAGCCTGGCTGCTCAAAGAATCCTTTCTGCTGGTGTGTAATTCTAAAAAAATGGCTCTGTGGGGTTCAGTCTCATCAATAACGGGGATCTGAGGGCAAGGAGCAAATCCCAGCATCCCAGTGCAGATCCAGCACTGGGAAAGGGAGAAACCAGGGCCACACTGGGCATTCAGGGTGAATTTTAGCCCCTAGAAAGGCAGATCTGATGAGGGCTTCTCTCTAAAGCTGCTCCATGTCCATGCACACATTTCACACAATATTCACAGAGCAGAGAGGGCTGTGTCTGCTGGGAGCCTGATTTCCCTGCTCCTGCTGGTGCCTGCCAATAACAAACAGATCCATTTACAAAATCTCTGTCATTGTCACCAGGCAAGTTCCTGCAGGGCCACTGAGATGTGGGCCCCAGACCAGGTTTTATTGCTCCCTTCATCCTCCCCCTCCTCACTTTTGGGTTTGCCTGCCTTGAATTTTCAAGGCCCGTTATTCACATCAGCCTGGGGTTCCAGGGAACAGCATTCCAATAGTTTGCAAATATCATATTTGGAACAAAAGCCATTCCCCTTCTGCAGGAAAAGCAAAGGGATGTGTGTTGGAGGTTCCTGCTGAGAGGCTGAGCAGGGATTTTGCTGCTCTGTGGCAGTGACAGGAAGAGGAACCCGTGGAGATCCTGCAGGTGCTCTGGTGGTGCCAACTGGGATTGTGCAGAGGAGTGAGATGTTAAAAAATGCCCAAAAAAGCCTGCACGGGGCCTAAGAATGCCTCTGAAACAGCCAAGAGGCTGCCCTGCAGCTATAAATATCAAAGAACAAGTCTGTGGTTTGTCCAAAAGCCACAACTTCCCCTGGCTGGGACAGGGATGGCTCCTGGTGGAGATGGGGACAAGGAAGGGACAGGGACTGAGCATCCTCTTGCTCCTTCCTCCCTGCCACAACCAGATTTATGGGCCAGAGAGCTCCAGGGCGCAGCTCAGAGCGTGGTTTGTTCAGGGAATGCACTTGAACTGCCTCAATTCCCCCAATTTCTCCCTCAATTCCCTAATTTCCCCCAATTTCTCACTGCTTGCTGCACACAGGAGGGGCTGGGCCTCTCCATCTCCTCTCCTTGCTGGAAATTTCCCTTCTCAGCAGCTGTTTCCATCCCCTGCCCCAGCCTTCCTCCTCCCTCCCTGGCCATATAACAGCATTTCAGCCACCAAAGTGGGGCAAAGGGCGATTTCATATTTCCTTGTTGTCCTTGGGATTAAATATTCTTAAATAATAACAACAGAAAGGCTTAGAGCAACAGAGGGAATCCTCCAGAGGTCCCATTAATTCAGCACAGCCCAGAGACACAGGATTACAGGGTGGGTCAGGCTCTGCCCACTGCAAGGTGCAGGATTTATTTGTCCCAAAACAATGGGGTTTTTGCTGAGCTGGTTTCACGTAGAAGCTTAAAATCGGGAGGATGTTAATCTGCTTTTCCAGTCCCTGCCTTTAATCAAAGCCTGTTGTAATTAATGTGCACGCTAATAACTGTGGAAATGCAGGGCAGGTTTAATGGCAAGAGCCTGCACAAATGGAATTTCAAGCAGAAAATGAAGTTTGGGGTGGTTTGGGGTTTTCTGAAGAGCCACCAGGCTGCTGCTCCAGGGAAGGAGCTGCTCTCCCCTCACACCACAAGGGACCAGTTAAACTCTTCCCAGCCAAAATCCCACCTGGTTTGGTGAGTGAGGAGTGCCAGAAAAAGGCAGGAGGTGGAAAAGAGCCTGGGTGGGTGTTTTACCCCTCCGCAGCCCCTTGGGAGCTGCCAGGATGGAGAAGTTGGAAAATCACACCTGGAACAGGCTGGAAAGCAACACTGACATCATGAGAGTGCCAGCAGGGCATGGAGAGAGCCACAGCCCTGCCTTGCCATTGAATATTCCCTAGGGGGAGAAAAAAAAATGTCTGGATGGAGAAAAATGCAGAAACTTGTTGAATTAACCCAGAGATTTAATGTCCAGCTGTTGTGGAGTTTAGAGGCATAAAAGATTACTGAGCTCCGAGGTCCTTTGCCACAGGGACCAACAATTTCTGCTGCAACGGGGCTATCAAGGATTGGGATTGTGTTTTATGGGGCTGATATATGGCCCCATAAAGGAGAGACAAGGTCTCTTTCTTCCCTCTTTGAGTAGTCAGTGAGTCACGCCACAAAGACACAATAAACTCAGCTGGAACGCTCAGGATTCCAAAGCACCAATGCCAAAGTCTCCATATTATTACTATTAATTATTCCTATTATGACATTAATTTCTAAGCCATCAATCTCCACACTATTTGGGTACTGTGACTTAAATTTAGCTCAAAATTAGCATACATTAGCTAAATTAATGTAACATACCATATGTGGCAAAAACTAACGCAACATAATGTGGAATAAATTGCAATAATTTAACATTGACTCTCAGGACTTGATGAGACTGTAAATCTTCTTTAAGGACCGAGATTAAAGCAAGAAACATTCACAAGTAAATTCGTTTTATGCAGGAACAGCCTTTGCAAAGGCCGTGTTTTGCAACCCAGTTCATTTAGGGAAAGGTTTCATCCAATTTGCCACTTAATGGCTTTGCTTTGCAATTACAACGCTCCCTTCCACCCAGAGCACCTGCAGCACTTCCCCAGGAATAAATCATTTACTGTGTGTCCTCTAAATCCCAGGAGCAGCAGCATCCCTGTGTTTTACAGGAGTGGGAATGAGCTGTGGGTAAACCAGAGCTCAGGCTGGGCTAGGCCTCGGAATTCCTGACTGCTGCTTCTCCATAAAATCATCATAAATCATCCATAAAATAATCCACAAAATCATGCATAAAATCATCATAAATCATCCACAAAATCATGCATAAAATCATCATAAATCATCCACAAAATCATGCATAAAATCATCCATTAAATAATCCATAAATCAGCTACAAAATCATCAACAAAATCATCCAGAGCTCAGGCTGGGTTAGGCCTCGGAATTCCTGACTGCTGCTTCTCTGTAAAATCATCATAAATCATCCATAAAATAATCCACAAAATCATGCATAAAATCATCATAAATCATCTACAAAATCATGCATAAATCATCCACAAAATCATCCATAAAATCATCCATAAAATCATCCACAAAATTATCCACAAAATCATCAACAAAATCATCAACAAAATCATCCAGAGTTCAGGCTGGGCTAGGCCTCGGAATTCCTGACTGCTGCTACTCCATAAAATCATCATAAATCATCCATAAATCATCTACAAAATCATGCATAAAATCATCCACAAAATCATCCATAAGCCATCCACAAAATCATGCATAAATCATCCACAAAATCATCCATAAAGTCATCCACAAAATCATCCATTAAATCATCCATAAAATCATCCACAAAATTATCCACAAAATCATCAACAAAATCATCAACAAAATCATCCAGAGCTCAGGCTGGGCTAGGCCTCGGAATTCCTGACTGCTGCTTCTCCGTAAAATCATCCACAAAATCATCCATAAAGTCATCCACAAAATCATGCAACAAGTAACACAGAGAAACCCTTCCCCCATTCCCTTGTCCCTCAGAAGGACACAGGGAAACTTTTCCCTCATTCCCTTGTCCCTCAGAACAGCACAGGGGAAACTCTTCCCCATTGCCTTGTCCTTCAGAAGGAATCAGGGAAACTCTTCCCCATTTTCTCATCCTTCAGAAGGACATGAGGAGCACAGGGAAACTCTTTCCCCATTCCATGGTCCCTGAGAGCTTTGCTGCAATTCCTGCACTCCAGGATCATCCCAACCACATCTCCCTCTCCACGGGAAGCTCTCTCTGCCTGGAGAGCCTCCAGGGAGGAAGGGAGAGGAGGGACAGTGAAGACATTGCCCTTGGAAAATGCAGGAGCAGGTCTATTAGTCAGAGAAATCCATTACTCAGGATGATGGATGCCCTTTCCTGCTGTGCTCTGGAATTCAAGCCCGGATCTGTGTTGCAGCTTGCTGAGGACACATTTACATGACAAGTACACAGATCCCAGCCCCCTGGATTTCTGCTGGGTTGCAGAGCTGCTCTGGCCCTTGGAGAGTTGCTCCTTTCTGGGCCCCACCTTTAGGAATCCCACCCAAACACCCCAAATCCCCCATGGCACTGAGGGAGCACAAGCAATGCTTCCCCCAAGGTGAATTTGGGGAAACCCAGGGGGTGTCTGAGGGGATTTTGTCATCAGGGACAGCTCAAGGGTGGTCCTGAGATCCTAAGAGATGCTTGTGGGGAAGATGAGAGGCCTCCTGTTTCCTCCATGGATTGTGAGCCAGAATTCCTGAGCCCCAAACACACCCCAGAGCCACCAGCAGCCCAATTCCTGCAGGATGGGAACAGATCCTCACCTAAAAACACTTTTAGCCCAAATCAAGGGGCAAAACAATTAGGAAAGCTGGCTGCAAGTGCACTGGAATGGGAGAAAAGAGATGAGGAAGGTGAAATTCCTGCCCTGCATCCCTGCATCCCTCCCTCCTGTGTGCTGCAGCTCAGTGGGGTCCTGCTGAGGGGCTCCCACTGCAGGAATAAATCCCTACAAATCAGCATCCATGGCATGGAATAGCATTCCCATGGAAATTGTTATTTTCCTACACTAAAAAAAAAGGGAGAAGAGGGTTTTAAGCCAGGCAGAGGGATGATGAAAGCCTTGAGGTCCTGGGCATCATCCTCAGCAGGAAGGTGCTGATGGAGGGAAATATTATTTTTCAATATTAAACCAATCTTGAAGTGACTCAGAATCCGGTGACAGTGGGGTAATTGAATCAATCAGCTCCAAATCATTTCACCTTTGGAGTAAGAAAATGCACAAGTGGGGAAAATCACAAATGAAATGTTCCGAGGCACCTGAAATCTGTTTTTGGGGTATTTTTACATCCCATTCTCCGAGATGTTATGACACAATGGCAAAATGTGAAAACACAGGGATTTTCTGAGTGATAAAAAAATTGAAATTTCACTCACTCCTCAGCAGGCGTGAGCTCAATGTTATAAAGGAGGTTTTAAAGCTGTGGAGAAGGTGATGAAAGAATATTAATGATATTCTTAGATGAGCAGTAAAATACACTGATGCTGCTAATAAATTGTAGCTGCTTCCATGGCCCTTGGGATTTGGGATGGATACAAGCTGATCTGAGAGATAATTCTGGTTGTGCTTTGCTGGAACAGGGTGGAGGAAAGAGGTTAAAATTGGGGACAGTGGCTGTGCTGGGAGGACACAAGGAAACCTGGGCTGATTCATCACCTCAGAACAAAGCAGCCCAGACTGAAGGGACCATTAGAAACACAGCTAAAACCTCCAAATTATTCATCAGTCCCCAAGCCGGGCCTGCTTTTTATCTTGCAAATAAGATGTCAGATCTCAGGAGCTTTAATTCAGTCCCTGCTTCCCCAATCTGGTGGCCCATCCATAACGATTTGCTGTTAAATACCCCACATTCACCAATTCCTCCCTTTATTGGCTTCATTTGAAACCATCCTGGCCACCTTTTTCTATCTTCAGGAGATATGACAGAGCCCTTCCACCGAGAGAATTGACTATAAAAGGTGCTAATAAAGGAATCAATCTAACATTATAGCACATATTTAGAATTAATCCTACCTGTTCTCCCCCTCCTTGAGCAGCACCTAATAACAGCAGGAATTATCTGGAAAGGTGCAGCCCTTGATTTAAAAACTGATGTGTGACAATGGTAATGGGATTAAAAATGAATTGCCATTCCTAATGGTTTCCCACAGCATCCATCTCTCTGTCAGGGCTTCCCAAACAACACAGCCTGAAATTAGTCTGGCTTGTTTTAAGACTCTTCCTAATGATCCTCGGAATGAATCCCTGCGATTTGGCAACGTCATTTTGGAGTTAAATATCAGCTTTTTTTTGGTGTGTGTGTGTTAATGGCACAGAAGCAGCTCTTCACTTAGCAGTGGATAGAATAAAGTGAATTATTGGAGAAGGATCGGATGTTCTGTTGCTCAGGTTGGTGGGGTCTTGGTGGAAATTAGCCCTAATTTGGGACATGGATCTTTTGTTCCCCTTGCTGAGCTGTGGGATAGGTGCAGGGCTGGTTGCTCAGCAGGTTGTGCCATTCCCAAATGGATATTCCTGGGGTTTGCAGCCTGCAACACACCTTGATAATCCTGTACCTATTTAAGTGACAATCCCATCCCTATTTAAGTGACAATCCTGGCCCTATTTAAATGACAGTCCTGTCCCTATTTAAATGACAATTCTGTCCCTATTTAAATGACAATCCCATCCCTATTTAAGTGACAGTCCCTATTTAAATGACAATCCCATCCCTATTTAAGTGACAGTCCTGTCCCCATTTAACTGCAGTCCCCACCCTGTTCCTTTGGAGTACAAACCTCATTGGGGTGCTGGCTGAGGCAGCACATTAAAGCATCATTTTCCCTTTCCCCCCCCCCATTTTCTCAAGTCCTAAAGTTTTCCACATCCCCAAGGGAAATAAAAGCACAAGGAACCTTTGATATTCCCTGGCACATCTCCTGCAGAGCTCCCTGGGTGCCACCAGCAGCCCTGGCACGGGGGCAGAGGCGCCTCCAAAGAGGTGTGGAAGGAGAGACACCAAAAATAAACTCGGGGTTTTCCCTTTTTCCCCTTGCAGGGCAGATCCTACAGGCTCAGGCTGAGGGTGGTTTGTTCCCAGCTCATAGATGGGGGTGCCCATACAGGTGACCCAACCTCCCTGTGTCCCCATCTCCCTGCACAGGTGACACAAATCACATCCAGACCCATTCCCACTTCTGGGGGCAGCCTGGGAGCTGGGATTCCTCTAATTTCAAGCGCCATCCCTCTGGGTAGCAAAGACATTAAAGGAGCTGCTTTCAATTTCCATCTTCTGAGGGGTTTATTAATAAACGCTGTGGGTAAATATCCTCCATCCAATTATGACAAACACCTTGAAGGTACAGTGTCCTTTTAAACAAACATTAGATGCCTTATTAAATCCAAATTAAATGCTCACTGAGGGCCATTCATTGACAAAAAGCTGTTTCCCAGAGTAATGAGCAGGTCACCTCAGCGGGGTATTTCTGCCCGACCTTGGCTCCTGAGGGACAGCCCTGCAGAATGCACCAAAAGCTTGGCTGATGAATGGCTCTGGCAAAATGCTCTTGACCTTAGGAGACACTCCAAAGTGATGAACACTTAATGATGAAAGGCTTCAGCAAGAGGTTTGTTTTAATTTCTGGCCAGAACGTGCGATTTTCAGGCTCTTTTCTAACTGGGGGAGGGAAGGGATGGAGAGGGGAGGGTAAATTTCAGGATTTGACCAAAGTGGTTTAACAGCATTGCTGAAGGTGTTGTGGGGGATGTGCAGGGCTTCCCTCAGCCCCTCTAAATTCAGGGCAGATGGAAGCACTGGGCTTTTCCTTGGGGTCTTTGGAGGTGCCACCCCAACATCCCCCATCCTCCCAGGCTCAGCATCCTTGGAGCTTTGTGTTCTCCCAGCCCTTCACATCCAAGGGGACACCAGCTAAAGCTAAAGCCCCTCATCACCTCATCCCTCTGAGCTCTGAGATCCAATTCTTCCCAAATTCCAGCATGCTGAGGTGCCAGGGAGGGACCAACTCCTCCTGAAGCCTTTGCTCTGCTCCCTTCTGCAGGCAATAAAGGAATGGGAGGAATGATGGTGCCATCTGCTCCAGTGCTTGTCACCTGCTCTGACAAGGCCGTTTGTTTGTGTGACTGCCACACACATCCCCTGGGCACCCAGTAACCCCGGGGCCTTTTCCCTGGCACTCCCAGAAAGGTTGGAAAAGAAATATTGAGGTGCATCCTTCACTTGGAAGGGCGCAGGAAGGGATGGAGAGGTCACAAGCCCTGGGTCAGAACAGCCCCAGGGCTTGGAGCCAGGCTGAGAGCAGCCAGGGACCCCAAAAATATCCTGTCAGTGTGGTGACAATAATGGCATCACTGCAGTGCCCAGAAAAAGATGTGGAGATGTCACCATCCAAAATGGAAGGATGAACAAAACAAAAGTGATCAAGAGGTAAAGGAAGGGAGAGGATGGCTCCAGTCTCTCTGAGGGTTGGCTGGGAAATCAGTAGAGAAGGTTAAAAAAGGGGAAAAAAAAATTGGCTGGAAAATTCACTTGGAATCACAAACCAAAATCTCCATAGAGCAAGAATTACCCCACAGCTGCAGGTCCCCATGGGGCCAGGTTTGGTGACAATGGTTTCTGTGAGTATTTTAATGGCACCAAAAATTCCTCAGGAATGTCAGCGCTGCCCTCCTGACCCTAGGGCAGCCTCAGGGATGAGATTGGCACCTCAGGGACTGGTGGGTACTGGTGTGACCCTCTGGGTGAGGCACCAGCAGCAGGAGCAGCTCCTCATCCATCCATCCATCCATCTCTCCAAGGAGAGGAGAAGGATTTTTCCCTGAGTGCAGGAAGATGTATTGGTTCAATCTCAGCAAACACTCACAGGGCCTGGCCTCCAGAGGGATTCTTCTGTTCTGTTCTTTTTTCTTTTTTTTTTTTTTTTTTTTTCCCCACCAACTAATTACATTTAAACAAATTCTCACTCTTGAGCTCGTTGGGAAGTGTCAGCTCCTGTTTCTGTCAGCTGGCCTCTCCCTGGCTCAGCTTGCCTGGCACTTCCATTAACCTTGCAGGGCATTTTGCTTATGAAACAGTGGAACAAATGAACAACGTGCCACTTGGCCTGGAGTTCCAGTCCAGCTGCTCTTTAATTGGCCTGGGTTTTAAAGTGGCCCAGCCTCCATCCTGCAGGTTCCTCTCACCTCAAAGATAACCCCAGGGAAAGACAAGATGCAGCACTGATGAAATTGCAGAGTGTCCATCCCTGTGGATGTTGATAAAATCCATCTCCTCCACTTGGGGTGAGAGGCAGGACCTCACCTCACCCCAAGGCATTGCTCTTTTGTGATGGGCATTTGGGGATTATCCCAATTAACAGCAATCACAGACCCCAAATTCTTGATTTTAAAGTCTTTTTCTTTAACCTTTTCTTCTTCCCAGGTGTTGGAGGGAGGGCTCTGCACTGTCACAGATGACATCATTAATTTGGATTTCAGAAAGCCTCCAGGAAGATCTCTGCTGTCAGCTCTGCTCTTTTTTTTTTTTTTTTTAATATTATTTTTTTATTTTAGCTACTAGACAAGCCAAGGAGATTTAGGAAAGCCCCGAGGGCATGGCAGGAGGACAGGCCCTGCAAGATGAAGAGTTTGGCAGCCAGCTTGGGACAGGCAGGCTCACGTGCCTCTCATACAGAGAGAATTCAGCCCAGCTTTGTCTCCAGGAGCATAAATCAGCCTGACAGTGGGAACAGGAGCCATCCTACCTCGGGGAAATGTCACCCCCAGCCCACGAGCACCGGAGCAGCTTTGCCCCAGCACAGAGAATCCCATCTCCCACGTGCCTGCCCCATCCCTGGAAGTGGCCAAGGCTGGGCTGGCTGGGGTTTGGGGACACCACAGAGCAGAAATTCGGGATCCTGTGGGGCAGCAAACGACTGCCTTGCTTTGCATCCAGCCTTCCCTCGTCTTTTTCTCTCTGCTGATCCCATCCAGCTCTCCCTGAGCTCTCCCACCCCGCTCACCTCATATTCAGCTTTTCCTCACCCTTCCCTCTCTGCTGACTCCATATCCAGTTTTCCCTGATCCTTTTCTCTCTGCTCATCCCATATCCAGCTGTCCTTCATCCTTCCCACCCTCCTCACCCCATATCCACCTTTCCCTGATCCTCTTCTCTCTGCTTACCCCATATCTTTTCGTGGTTCTTCCCTCTCTGCCCACCCCATATCCAGCTTTCCTGATCCTTTTCTCCCTGCTCACACCATATCCACCTTTCCCTCATCCTTCCCTCTCTGCTCACCTCATAGCCAGCTTTTCATGGTCCTTCCTCTCTGCTGACCCCATATCCAACTTTCCCTCATCTTTCCCTCTCTGCTGACCCCATATCCAGTTTTCCTTCATCCTTCCCTCTCTGCTCACCCCATATCCAGCCTTCCCTGATCCTTTTCTCCCTGCCGAGCCCATATCCAGCTTTCCCTGGTCCTTCCCACCCTCCTCACCCCATATTCATCTTTTCCTAATCCTTCCCTCTTTGTTCACCCCTTATCCAGCTCTCCCTGATCCTTTTCTCTCTGCTCACCCCATATCCACCTTTCCTTCATCCTTCCCTCTCTGCTCACCCCATATCCACCTTTCCCTCATCCTTCCCACCCTCCTCACCCCATATCCACCCTTCCCTGGTCCTTTTCTCCCTCCTCACCCCATATCCAGCTTTTCTGAGCCCTCCCTGCCTGCTTCCCCATCCTCCAGCCCTGCAAGCACTTTTCAGCTTTGTCTCTTCCTCCTACACTGCCCCAAGGTGATTCAGCCCCCTGCTCTTTATTCAGAGCCACTTTTGGCAGTGCCTGTGTTATTTATTCCCTCCTGTCCCCAAAGAATTGTCCCTCTGCTGCCTCCTCTGACAGGGTTAAGCCTTTTCCTCTGTGAAATAAAGGAGCCTCTTTTCCTGTCCTGGGAAAATAACGCTGATGGCACCAGGAAAAAGTGGCAGTAGATCAGATCAAGCCATGATACACAGAACTTAAAATGGGCTTCAAGGCAGGGAAAAGCTGCCAGAATTCAAGGAGCACTTGGAGAAGGCTCTCAGGCACAGGGGATGGGTTTTAGGGGGTCCTGTGCAGGGCCAGGAGTTGGATTGGATGATCTTTGTGGGTCCCTTCTGTGACCGTGTTCACAGGGATCTTAGGATGAGGGAAGGGAGGAAGATCTGACTCCATGTTTCAGAAGGCTGATTTATTATTTTATGATATATATTATATTAAAACTATACTAAAAGAATAGAAGGAAAAGGCTCTCATCAGAAGGCTTAGCTAAGAATAGGAAATAAAAGGAATGATAACAAAGGTTTGTGGCTCGGACAGAGAGTCTGAGCCAGCTCAATGTGATTGGCCATTAATTAGAAACAACCAACATGGGCAATCACAGCTGCACCTGTTGCATTCCACAGCAGCAGATAATCAATGTTTCCATTTTGTTCCTGAGGCCTCCCAGCTTCTCAGGAGGAAAAAATCCTAAAGAAAAGATTTTCCATAAAAGATGTCTGCGACATGGTGGCTCTGTAGGATCTCAGGAAAATCTCACCAAAAAATCCCACAGAACTCCAAACTGAGCACTGCAATGCTCCAGTACAGACCAGTCTGGTTCCACAAGAGCACAAAACATCCACCACCTGCTCCTCAGAGCTTCTGTGGCTGCTGGGGCTGTACCACAGCACCACTACACCCCAGCAGCTTGCAGGAAAAATATTGTCCAGTTTGCTGCCTTCTCCTTTGGAATAATCCCACAGCTGGGTCCTGACACTGCTGTTAAATGGCCTGGACAGCAGCACTACTAAAACCAAAATATAAAAGCCAGGAGAGAGACTGGGAGAAATATGTGCAGGGAACAGTCTATTAATACCTGCCTACATTGCCAGTGCCTTTAATCAGAACTAATAATCCCTCACTGTCAGCAGCATTTCCATTCACCCTCTAATTTTAAATAATTATTATAATAAAGATTCTATTACCAAACGCTGGAAACAGTGTCCTTGTCACTAAAACTGTGGCTGGTAATTGAAAAACAAACCAGCAGAGGATCTCTCAGGCACAAACCCCAAAGAAAGGGAGCATTAAGCACCAGGCTGCAGAGCTCTTTCCTTGTCATAACCCATTAGGGGTTTCATTACACATCCTGCTGGAGGTGGGGATGCAGGAACAGCCAGGTCCGGGAAGGGAAGACCTAAAGGGGCAGAAATTCCAGGGAAATCAGGTTTGTGTCAACATTGTTCTGCTGGAATAAAACACCTGGCAGGAGGATTGGCCTTGGCTCCTGTGGGGAGGAAATCCCACATCAGCACCAGCCACATCTGAGTGTGTTCTGTACATTGATTTTTTTTCTCTCTTTTCATTCATCCCACCTTGTGCAGGAAAATCCTGGAATCACAAACTGCTTTGCATTGGAAGGGAGCTTAAAAACCACCCAGGTCCATCCCCACCTCCCACTGTCCCATGGTCCCATCCCCATCCAACCTGCCCCTGCAAATTCTCTTCAAACAATCCTACAAACCCCACAGAAATCCTATAGAAATCCTTTTCCTTTGAAGCCAGTGCAGCTGCAGGGTTCCTGTGCTGGAATCTCCATTGCAGTAGACTCTAATGAAGCCATGCAGGAGGAGAAGCCATTATTTCACTGGTCAATTAATCAATTTCCCAATTAGGCAGCCCACTGATGGGTGTGGGGGCAGCCCAGGGCAGTGCAGGATGAGCTCCAGGCCTGCTCCACCTTTGCTGTTTGGTTCTCAGGGCAGCATCTCCGTGAGGATGCTGATTTACCTGGGGAAAGGAATATTTTACAATGCTGAACCAGCAGAGCTGCAGTGGTTTGCCTCTCTCCCTGTTCGTAGAAGCCTGGATGAAAATGAACCCAATTAAATACGCAAAAACAATACTCTGACATAAATGTGATTAATTAGAAACTGGAAAAATATCAGGGGAAAGAGAGCAGTGGCTGAAATTTACTCTCTACACTGGCACAGGGTGCCCAGAGCAGCTGTGGCTGCCCCTGGATCCCTGGCAGTGCCCAAGGCCAGCTTGGACAGGGCTTGGAACACCCTGGGACAGTGGGAGGTGTCCCAGGGGTGGCACTGGGTGGGCTTTGAGGTCCCTTCCAACCCAAACCCTCCTGCAATTCTACAAAAATCAAAATTTTGTCATTAAAAATAACAGCAGAGCCACATTTCCAACCGGTCCTACTCTCACAGCACAGCAGCCTCATCCCAACATCAAGCAGCTTCATTCCTCTCCTTTGGAACAACTCTGGAGCCCAGAGAAGACAAATTTCCCTTGAAAACAGAAAAGAATTTGGGACAAGAACCCCGAAATCCCAGCTCAGTTTCTTTGCAGCCTCCCCACGACCCCAGCCCTGTTTCATAAGAGCTGCTCTTTATGTGCCACCAGCTGCTTCTCCTCTGCCTTTTTACTGTCCTTGAAAGTGGAAGCTCCGAGCTTTGGCTTGAAATTTATTATTGATAATAAAATAAATAAGCAATCATTGCAAAAAGCCCTAAAACACTTTCATGCTTAATTTAAATGCACCGATATAACATTTGGAATAATCTCATGAATAGATGCAAGGGACTAAGATCACACGCACAAAAAAAAATCAGCAAATTATCCAGTTGCCAACACAACTTCCCGATAATAAAAGGCAGCTCAGGACAATTTACCATTGTTTAACCAAATTTATTTATCTGCACATAATAGCAGCACAGCCCTGGGGGAAGCAGTTGGGGGGAAATAATTGGGAGTTGATTTATTTTGTATTTGTTGGCTTGAAATTGGAAGAGAAAATAAAAAGGTGGAATATTGTAGAGAGAGAGAAAAAAACCACAGCAAAAAAAAAAAATCATTCCAGAATAATTAAATCTCTTTAGAGGGAGGCAGTTTACAGCTTCAAGGTGCCCACCTAGCTGGGGAGCCAATATTCCCATTCCTTCAATGGAAAAATCCATTCTTTTCTTCAATAAATCCATTCTTTTCTTCAATAAATACATGGTTGCCAGTGAAAATCCCCAATTTTTATGGGAAGGCTATTTTCCTGTGAAAATGCCAACTCGATGTGGAAATAACAGAGCGAGCCTTGCTAGTGAGGAGTTTGAAAAGGTTAAAGAAAGTCTGAAAGATGTTTGGGAAACACAGGGAAAATAAAATGCAAAAATGCGAGGAGAACACCCAGAATTTTCCCCCCTGCCAGGCTCATTCTGGAGGAGAGGCTTGAATTGGCAAGAAAACAAAATATCTGGGGAGAATAACAAAAAACCTCATTATTTATCAGAGATTTGATGCATTCCCAGAGCTGCCTGGAAGGGAGGCAGAGGGAACACCGAGGTGTGGAGCTCTGGAATCCTTCAATCCCAGATTTTGGCAGGATGGAAGGTTCCAGAGGGTCACCAAGGCAGAATCTCACCTGGGAGCTCCCAAACCCTGCACACGCCGTGGTGTTGAACCACATTTCTCAGGGAGAGTCCAAGATCACTGCAGGGTTTTATTTTTCCAGACCCAGACTAAGTTTAGGCTGAGCAAGACTCTGCAGGAGTCCCAGCAGAGCAGAAGGCAAAGATCTCGTTTGGCAAGGTGCAAACAGGGTGACAGCAGCAGAGGGAGACAAAAATGTGACCTGGAAATTTGGGATTGGAATTTCTCCTGAGCTCCTTCCCGCCTGTCCTTGCATCCAAGCTGAAGGGATGCTGCCAGGAGGGACCAGGGCAGGACAATCCCTCACCCACCTGGGACATCTGGACCCTCCAAAATCCCCATGGGCACAACCAAGCAGCACTCTGGGAGAAGCATTTTCCTTTGTGTCAAAAAGAATCATCTTAAAATTCTACATTTCTCTTAAATCACACTTGAAACATGAAATATTTTGCTGGAGCCTTGCCCTGTTGGTCATGCAGAGATTCCAACCCAGAGGGAAGTTTCTTTCCCCAATTTCCCTGTCCCTGCTGACCTTTTCTCTATCCCAGCAAAGCCAGAGGAGACCTCTCCAACCCCTTCACCTCCCTGAGACATCACTTCTGCCACCCAGACTTGCCTTTAGGAGCTCTGAGCTGTAAATCTTTGCTGTTTTTCCTCCTTTTTTACTCATTTAACATATTTACACACTATTTACAGTCAACCTTATGGATCCAGGTAGCCACAGGCCACCTCAAGCAAACGCAACCTGAGAGATCCCTTTGTGCTGCAAATTGTGCTGCTCTTTCCACTCCCCTGGAGCCCAGCGGGAACAAGGTGCCAAATTCTCCCAAGGATTCTCCACTCTACGTGTGAAAATTGAAATTTCCTCACATTACACCCAATCTGAGCTCGTTCTTTGGCAAAAATGGGAGGAAGCATCTCCTCTCCTGGAGGCTGAAATGGCAATTAAGGACTTAATTTGTAGATGGCTTCTCACGTTGCCTGGGAATAATTATTCCACTAGATGGACCCAAGAGCATTGCCAGTGTCCTGTGCCCCCTGGGAAAGGTCTGAGCAAGGAGACATCAATTACTCATCACAGTCCTTCAAGGCAGGATTGCACATCCCCAGATGGAAATCTCATTACAGCTCCTTCCTTTGTCCCACATCACCACCAAATCCACGGGGAAACAGTTTCCTTGGCTTCTTTGCTTTAATTAAGAGTGTGTGTAACAGCAATTTATTTAAATAAAGTTACAGCAATCCAGCAGAGCTCTGCTCCACTTCCACAGCCAGTGCTGGGCCTTCCCGCCTCTCCTCTGCACATTATTGACTGTGAGAGTGCCAAAAAATGGGGGGAAAAGGGATGGATTTGCTAGCAAACGGTGCCATCTGTCACCCTGGCCACTTTTCCTGGAGGATGTGTGTCCATCAGGCCAGGCCAGCAGCCCCTCCTGCTCTCCCAGTTGGTGTTTGTGCTCCCCAGCCCGTGCAGCAGTTACAGATGGCCTGGCTCTTCAATATTTTATCAGCCTCTGCCATGCCCCCAAATCCCCAAAGCAGCCTCGTTTCTGCCTCCCTCAATCTGCAGGAATGGAAAGTTTACCCAGAGTGAATTTTGGCCAAGCCAGAGTCCTCGGGTGAACTCACCTCACTCTGCAGCAGCAGAGCATCCTCAGCTCCCTCTGCCTTCAAACAGAGATGGGATGAAAGGATTCTGCTCTCAGAGGACCCAGCTGAGCTCAACTCATCCCTGGCAGTGCCACAGAGCTGCTGAAGCTCTGCCAGATCTCCTCATGGACAGATCCTGGTGCATCCCTGAGCCCAGCAAGGGAAGGAGTGTGTGATGGTGTTCACAGGGGTTTTTGGATGAGGGACGAGATGGAGATCTGACTCCATGTTTCAGAAGGCTTGATTTATTATTTTATGACATATATTACATTAAAACTATACTAAAAGAATAGAAGGAAAGGTTTCATCAGAAGGCTGGCTAAGAATAGAATAGAAAGGAATGAATAACAAAAGCTTGTGTCTTGGACTCTCCATCCAAGCCAGCTCACTGTGATTGGCCATTAATTAGAAACATCCAATCACAGATGCACCTGTTGCATTCCACAGCAGCAGATAATAATTGTTTACATTTTGTTCCTGAGGTTCCCCGATTTTTGGGGTCATTTTTGGGGAATCCCCAAATCCCAAATTTTAGCGTTTGGTGAAAATCGGAGCCGCTTTTTGCTCCGCGCGCATGCGCGGGGCGGGCCTAAACAATGACGTAATGCATTACCCGTAGTAGGCGTGTCCTCTCAATGACGCAATTCATTATTCTGAGAAGGCGTGGCTTCACAATGACGTAATTCATTAACCGAAATAGGCGTGGCTTCTTAATGATGTAATTGATTATACAGAACGGGCGTTTTCCCTCCCAGCTTCTCAGGAGGAAAAATCCTAAAGAAAGGATTTTTCATGAAAAGATGTCTGCGACAGGAGGGCTCCCAGGAGGATTGGTGGCCTGGCTGCCAGCCTCACTCCAAAGGGTTCCCAGTGTCCTGGAGTGCCCCTGGAAAAGCAGCAGCCTCAGAGATTGCACATCACTGCAGCTCCTGCCTGACCCTCTGTCCTGAGCAAGAGGTAAAATATTTATCATTAACCACATAGAAATTAAAAACAGCTTTAATATCCAGGCTGGGTCTGGCCAAGGGAAGCTGGGCTGTCACAGCCCTGGCACTGCTGGTGTGGAATCCCAGCATCATTTAGGCTGGAAAAGACTAAAAAGATGGATGGATGGATGGATGGATGAATGGATGGATGGATGGATGGATGGATGGATGGATGGATGGATGGATGGATGGATGGATGGATGGATGGACCTCAAGAATGTCCAGTTTATTGCCTGGAACAGCCTCCAAACCCAGGCTCTGGAGAGGAAACACTGAGGACTTCTTGTGTTTCTGCAACACCGGAGTTGCTCCAAGGAAATTGTGAGGGATGTTCTCACCCAAGGATTCCTCTGTCCAGCTCACAAACTCAACACACCATTCCAAATTTGGTCCCAGGCCCAGCTGCAGCTCCCTAACCAAACCCCCACCACGAGGAAGGTGCTCTTCACCCGGGGGGAAATTCATGGCTTTGGGCACACTGAAGCCAATTATCCCTTTATTCATTTTCACCTGTTTCTCCTGCTAATCCCTGGGCCTTTCCGTTCAATTAGCACCCTCTCCACATGGGATGAGGAACAGGCCTTGGCAGCAGAGATTTAACCCTTCCCAAGGCAGAAAATATGGAATGAAACCCTGGGCAAGGAAACGTCCTGGTTCTGGGGGCACCTCCTTGCTCACGGCATTGCTGCCTTGGCTGCAGAGCAGCTTCACTTCCAGCTCAAGGAAATGCTGATTTTCCTACAGATTTATTCCCTTCCTCAAGGAAATGCTGATTTTCCTACAGATTCACTCCCCTGCTCAGCTGACAGGAGCAATTACCTGTTTTGCTTTCTCAGATTTGTATTACGGCAAACAGATGTTTTGGGAATCGCTGCACCACCCAGATTTTCCTGAGATGACTGGGAAAGAAAGGAATTGGGGGTTTTGGGCTTTTTTTTTCTTTGTGTATTTTGATCCTAACAGTTTAAGGTTCTGCATCGTGGCTGCTGATAAATGGTAGTTCAGTCACCCCCCATAACTCAGTCTCCTGCAATAATTGTCCCTGATCTTGGGAAACAGGAAAAAGATTGGAAAAATACAATTCCTAATTAATTACAAATTCCTAGGTAATTACAAATTACAAAGATTGCAAAAATACAATTCCAAGTAATTCCTAGGGATGGATCCCCATGGCATCTTAGGATTCCCAGGGCACCCCAAATGACCAAATCTTTAGATGTAATTTACATAAATGTACCTATGCAGCAGCTTTGTCTCTTCAGCTGGATGTTGAACTGACCAGAGCCACAAACACAGCACAAAGCAGCAGAATTCCCTGGTTCCCCTTGCCAGCTCCTGGAAATCGCTGTTGATTTGTGCATTTGCAAAGTCTGCCGTGCTGAAGTTTCCACTGGCTCCCACTCAGGTGGCTCCCAAGGGCACTCATTGGGATTCCCAGCGTGGCACAGCAATCTGAGCCCCTGGGCAGGCTCAGCAGGCTCCATTTGCATTCCAGAGTGGCTCCACTCATCAGATTTTGCCTGGGATAATTATCCAGAATCTAGAACTGCTCAACGAGTGGGTGCCATGGCCCAGGGAAAAAAAAAAAAAAATCAAAATCCCCAGCTGGAGATGCAGCAGTGTGGCTGATTTCTCCAAGTTTTATTATAATCCTCCATCAGACTCTCTAATGATGATCCCAGTGCTGCCTGGGTTTGCACTCCTGGAATATATTAATGTCAGCTGCTCTGCCCCATTCCAGGCATTAAAAGCCCTGCTGGATTTGAGCTGTAATCCTTGAAAAGTGTAATCCAAGCAGGGCTGGTACATGTGTGCATAACTGGCCAAAAAACCAGATTAAAGCAGCAGCATCTGCCTCGGAGCAGCCTTTGGAATTCCCGTGCTGCTCAGGGCGAGGAAATGAAACCATGCACTGGTTTAATTTTCATTTCTAACGCAAATCCTCGTTTCTCATCTTCCCCCTGAGTTTTGGGGATGATTAGAGGGAATGTTTTGGGCTTTGTCTCCCCTTCCCAGCACACAGTTACTCACTCACACTCCTGGGCTTGCCCACATGAATCCCTCTCCCCATCCCTGCTCTTGCAGTGAAATCCAGCAAAAATCAGGGATTGTTTGCACTTCCACATCCTCCCAGCTTTAGGGTGGCAGCAGGAAGGACATGTGAGAGGTGCCTGGAGCCTGCAGGACCGAGCAGAACAGCTTTCAATTATCCCAGGAATGAAAATAGCATCATCCTGCAGGGCTGCCAGCAAGGACAGCTCCCCAAAGCTCTGGGTTCCCTCTCCTGCTTGTCCTGCCCACATCCAAACCACCTTGGCTGCAGGGAAACAGGGATGGGAGAGGACAAACTCCTGGAAACAGAAGGAATTTGCAGCTTTTGAGGTTTGCTGGACCTGGGCAGTGCTGGCTGTACCTCTCAGAGCGGGTGCCAGCCCCTGATGGGATGGGGAGCTCACCTGGGGAGGTGACAGGGATGGTGTCCCTCCACCTGGGGAGGGGACAGGGATCGTGTCCCTCCACCTGGAGAGGTGACAGGGATTGTGTCCCTCCACTCTGGGATGTGACAGGGATCGTGTCCCTCCACCTTGGGAGGTGACAGGGATCGTGTCTCTCCATCTTGGGAGGGGACAGGGATGGTGTCCCTCCACCTGGGGAGGTGACAGGGATCGTGTCCCTCCACCTTGGGAGGTGACAGGGATCGTGTCCCTCCACCTGGAGAGGTGACATGGATTGTGTCCCTCCACCTTGGGAGATGACAGGGATTGTGTCCCTCCACCTGGGGAGGTGACAGGGATCGTGTCCCTCCACTTGGGGAGGTGACAGAGATCGTGTCCCTCCACCTTGGGAGATGACAGAGATTGTGTCCCTCCACCTGGGGAGGTGACAGGGATCGTGTCCCTCCACCCTGGAAGGGAACAGGGATGGTGTCCCTCCACCTGGGGAGGTGACAGAGATCGTGTCCCTGCACCTGGGGAGGTGACAGGGATCGTGTCCTTCCACCTGGGGAGGTGACAGGGATTGTGTCCCTCCACTCTGGGAAGCAGCACACAGCTCACCTGGGGAGTGACAGGGATCGTGTCCCTCCACCCTGGAAGGGAACAGGGATCGTGTCCCCCCACCTCAGGAGGTGACAGGGATTGTGTCCCTGCCTCAGGTTTTGCCTCTCCCAGCTCAGATGTGCAGAGCTGGAGCCCTGGAGCGAGGCTGCGCTGCTCGCCTGTCTGAGCACGCCGTGCCCAAGCCCAGTCCCTGTCACAGCGGTGGGACAAGGACCCCATTTGCACATCCTCATCACAATCGCTCCTTGTCTTTCCCCCCCTGCTCCTCCCAGCACCCTCATTTGCAATTTTGCCGTGTTTCTGCTCTGCCTGCCCGGCCCATAAATCACATCAGCGAGAGAGGCGAGCTGGGCTGACAGGAGACATCAGCAATAAGTCAGACAAGAGAAGGGGAACCATGGCAGCAGCAAACAGGAGAGGGCTGCAATAACAGCATCTATTTTATTTATCTGCCATCTCAAAGTTCTCACTGTCTGTGGCTCAGTGCTCTGTGCCAGGGGACAGGAGGGACAGCTGAAGGTAATAGGAGCTGACCTGAGCTGCTGTGGAGAGCTTAAAGAAAAGACAGCCAGGAAAGAACCCAAAATATTCTCACTAACATGCGTCTGCTGCTTTGTTTTTCTGAGATCTTCCAGGGGTGACACTCACAGCACTGCTGGATCTGTCCCTCCTTTTGTTATTTATACCTGGCACGGGGTTCTTGGCTCACCTGGTGTTATTTGCACAGCTCAAGAGGGTGTAAAATGCCACCTCCACCATCGGGAGTGCCTGGCACTGGTTTTGGCAGGGAAAAAAACCCACCCAAAACGCCATGGGATCCCAAATCTTCCTGGAAGGATGTTCCATGTGCTGTCCTGGACGTGCTGATCCCACTCCCCGCCCTTCCCCAGGCTGTGCTGCTGTTTGCCAAAGTGGGACGGGACCTTCTAAATATAGACCTTTCCTAATGGCTGCGAGGGGGGAAAAATATCCTGGATCCATTTATCTTTACAAGGGAGCACCGTGGGGACTTCATAATTAAACTGTGCACATCCAGTTGCTATGGAGCTTTTCCCAGTCCTGTATCCATCAGCCAGAGGAAAATGGGTCAGTGTAGCTCTCTGCAGGCACCAGGTCCCAGATCTGGTTCCTCCCTTGCAGAACTGGCCCTGAGCTGGTGGTGTTGGTGTTGGTGGCCTTGGTTTGCACCCACAGCCAGGTGAGGCTGAGCCAGAACCTCCCAGGGGAGTTTTGGAGCTCTCACCTCACACCTGGAGCATGGCCAAGCCCTTGGAAGTCTCCACCAGGTGACAGCAATGGCCTTGCAGGGACATGTTGGAAAATCCAGATTTATTTTTCATTCCAGCTGAATTTTTCATTCCTTCAGCAGAGTCAATCCGAACTTGAAAAAAACCCAAATAAATTGGAGAAAAATCCAGCCTTGCTGAAGAGCCCAGAGCAGCCTGGTTGCTGTTTCTGTCTTTCCGTTTCCAGCCATAAAACTCCAATTTCAGCAGGGATATTCTTCCTGCAGGTTGCCTATCTTACCTTAAATTTCCCTCCCTTAGATTTCCTTTTGTAACCACAAAATTCCAATTTCAGCAGGGTTGTTCCTCCTGCAGGTTGCCTATCTTACCTTAAATTTCCATCCAATTTCAGCAGGGATATTCTTCCTGCAGGTTGCCTATCTTACCTTAAATTTCCTTCCCTTAGATTTCCTTTTCTAGCCATAAAATTCCAATTTCAGCAGGGATATTCTTCCTGCCTTACCTTAAATTTCCATCCCTTAGATTTTCTTTTGTTACCACAAAATTCCAATTTCAGCAGGGGTGTTCCTCCTGCAGGTTGCCTGTCCTTACTTACCTTAATTTTCCATCCCTACTTATCTTGATTTTCCATGAGAAGCAGCCAGAGCCCTGTCCCTGTGAGTGATCCTTTGGGACACCTGGCACAACAAATAAAATACACCCAAAGCTCTCCCTTCAGACTGCTCTGGGAGATACATTTTGTGCATTTCTTGGTCACCTTTAACGAGGTTTATGTAAAAGGTCAGAGCAGCTGCATCCTCCGTGGATCCCAAAGAGGAAAAGACAGCAGAGCAGCTGTCCTCAAGGTGGGCTTGACCTTATCAGATGGATGAAAATGTAGGAAAAATTTTAAAAAACATTGCTGGTGCAATTAGGCAGCTGCCTCTGCGCCTGGGACTGTGACAATTCCTGCAGAGCCAGTGTGGGACGTGGGCTGGAGCAGCATCACCCCCAAAAAGCAGCAGGGGGGTGCACAGATTATGGATTTAATTATAATTTCCCAGCCCACCATAGGGAGCAGCCAGAAGGAGAGGTGATTATTATTGTTATTATCATTATTATCATCATTATTATTATTACTAGTCGCTTGCAAGAACTTTCAGATTTTCTCACTTTTAATCAGTCAAACTCCTGGAGATGATTTGTGCTTTGCTGCCTCAATAACAAAAGGTCTTTGGCAAAAGTAATCTTGTTTTAATTCACTTTAATTCACTTTCAGTCACCTCCTCCTGGGCACCACCACCAGGATGGGCCCGGGGTGGGCAAGGATCTTTCCCATTATCCAAAACTGGTTTGGGTTGGAAAAGAACCTTAAAAATCATCTCATTCCCACCCCCTGCCCTGGGCAGCGACACCTCCCGTGATTTTCCCTGCTGTCACCATAAAAATCCTCAGTAGGAAAACACCGAGGGATTTCTTTGCTCACAAACCCCCAGAGCTCCTGGCCATGGTGGTAATTTATCAGCCTCGTTATTCCATCCAAACTAATTGCTTCAAAACACAACAAAGGCATCTCCCGGCGCCTTAACAGCGAGCAGGGAAAGGGCTGTAAAAATAACAATAAACGGGATTTTATGGCAGAGGCTTCCACGGGGAAGGGTTGATGGCTGTGCACGTCCAGAGGCCAGGAAAATCAGCTCAGGGTGGGGAAATGTCAGGGAATCCTGGGGGGATGGAGCAGAGGGATGTGCAGGGGGAGCCCCCACAGCCACACCACAAAATTGGGATTGCAGGGAAAAAAACCCAAATAATTCCCACTCCGGACTGTGCAGGGTCTCACCCCTTTCTGAGCCTAATACAAAGGCTTTTAATGAGGTTAATTAGCACACAGAGCCGGTGCTGTCCCGCAGCTGCATCCTGGCCATCAGTGCTGCAATTAGAGCAGGAGTTAATTGCTGTTTTTCTTGATCTTGCTGTTGTCATTCCCTCTTCCAAAAAAAAGGATGCAGACCCCAAACACCCTTGGAAGTGAACCCTGCTTGGAGTATTTGGAGGGTTATCAAAGCCTTGGTGTACTGAGACTCAGCTGAACTGCAGGGCAAGAGGAAATGACTGAATTTTGATGTGAAAAACTAATACTGCGACAGAAAAATAATAAGAAAAAGAAAATCTCATTCTTTGGTGTTTCTAAACAAAAGGGTGGTCCCAGAGGTGAGCTGGAGCCCTGTCAGAGAGAGGAAAAGCATATTGTGCATTTCTGAGATTTTCCAGGGTTTGTTCTGTGCTCCTGAGCTTGTACCTTGTAAGTTTATTTATACACGGGTGACTTAATTAGATGTTCTTTTGTCTCCGATGGCAGCCAGATGAATCAGCACTCTCTGTACACATGCAAGGTCTCTGCTCAGGACCAGCTCCTCAGAAACTCACATTCCCAGCTTTTTTTAAAAAACCCTGCCAGGGGTTTTTGGGGGCTGTGTTTGCCCTGTCCCGAAGCTCCCAGCACTGCGTTTTCCCAACGTGGCTTTGATAACACAACCATGAGGTGAAAAATAAAGGCAACACTTTGAGGGGTAAAGAAATGCCTAGAAATGCTCACATTCATTCCCAGGAATGATGGGCACACTCAGGGCAGCACAAGTGGAGCTGCTCCTGGTTTGTGGACCCACCATAAATCACCCAGAGCTTGTGTTGCTCCAACTTGTCATGCACAGGAGACAAAAGCAGCTGATGGAGAAGATTTCTGGGATTCACTGGTTCTTTTCCTGCCTCTGGTGGTTGTCCCCAGTCCTGCACACCACCCCAAATCCCATGGGATTGCTCTCACCTTCCAGTCCAAGCCAGGAAGGAGGGATGTATTATATATCAATACAATACATTGATTTTTGCTGATCTTTTCCACCAGCAGAGCCAGTCCCTTGCTGTTTTCTACTCCAAACCCACTCAGTGATACTCAAAGCAGCACAATACTGATTTCCAAAGTTTTACACATTTTTTTTTTCCCCCTCCCAGTGTCTGGCTTCATTTTCCATCAATGTTTTCCCACAACACTGCCAGCATCGCATTATGAAGCAAACACGTGGTGGTGGCAGCCAGATGTCTGTGTTCCAGCACTTCCATCTGCAGCCAGCAACTCCTCCTGGCTGGGGAACAGCTCTGCCCACCCTGCTGGGGATGTGAAGGTGAGGAATGGAGCAGGTGCTGGTTGGGAAAGATGAAAATTTGACAAGAAAGTCTCAATGTATGATATGTACATTGAGATATGTGTGCTTGGCAGAAAGATTTTTGAATGTAGAGTCTGAAGAAGGAATAGAGATGGAAGCAAGTTTTGACATAGAAGAAAGGAATTGCTGAGCCAGTCTTACTGGATAACCAAGGAGGCAAAGGGTGTGTGAGTTAGAAGGGGTTTTTATGGCTTAGAGCAAAGGATAAACCCACCCCAAACAAAAAGATGCTTTTACCAAGCAGAAAGAGAGCACAGCAAACAAGTCAGCAAAGTTGCAAGTAGAAAAAAAGCTCTCAGAATTTTCCACTGCAAGAAAACTGAAAAACAACTTCTAGCTTCAACTAATAATGTACTAGTAAACTAAAAATGTAAACTGTAATGTACTGACTTTTAGTGATTGGAGAATAGAAATATGAATATGTTAATTACAGTAGTTATGATAGGCTATAGATAAAAGTTAAGGTATAGATTGGTTCTGCTGTATTAAGATGCTCAGCAAAGTATATAATGCATTGTGACCAAAAGAAAAGTCTATAATGCATTTGTAACCAAAAGAAAAGTCTATAATGCATTGTAACCCAAACTCAGGGTCTCCAGGCCTGCCTGCAGCTGGAGCTGGCAGCTGTAGGCACAGCTCTGTCACCACAACCCTGGGCTGCTGTAACTCATGGATACAACAAACTGCATTTTGGAGAGCTCCCTGGAGTCCCACATCCCTCATTTTGGCTCTCACAGGTGCTGGTGCCCAGGGGAGGATGCGGGAGCAGCCGATCCCTCCCGGCTCCCCTCGGGCAGGATTTTTCTCTGGCAGATGGGAGTGGGCTGCAGCATTCATTATTTGATTGCCACCTATTCCTGGCACTCTCACAATCTCCTGTTCCACCAGGGCCAGGAGCCCTCTGGGGTGGGTTGGATGTGGGAGTGGGAAGTTTTATCAGGTGCTTTTTTATTTTTTTCCTCAGCCTGGTGATTATGCAAGAGGAGGTGGAGTGTCCAAGCTGCAGCTCTGTCCTGCAGCGTTGGAGGGCAGGGAGTGTAGGAATGTGCCCCTTGTTGACAGAGTGACCAAATTATCCTTTGTCTCCTTAAAAGACAGAAGTTTCTCTCCTCAGTCTGGTAAAAAAACCCTCATGGGACTTGCGGACTTCACCTCAGACCTAAGGCTAGCCAGCTGGACAGAAGCCAAAAAGTCCTGCCTGAGCAATTCAGTAGAAAAAGAAGAGAACAAAGGAAATAATCCCTTTTGTGGAGGGTTTTTAGCAGGAGCAAGAGCCTCTTGCCCCTAGCTCAGGTTTTCTCTGTAAAGAGCTTTATTATTTTACCTTTTATTAAAACTTTTCTGTTTCTAGCACTACCTCAGAAGCCATCCTGCTGATCTGATGCCATTTTAGGCGGCTGGGCTATCTCAGGTGTGATACTGAGAGCTCATAAGACCTGGCTCAAGGGGAAAATACAACACAGGGAGGGCTCTGCCAGCTCTGGTGACCTTCCCCAGGGTGCAGGTGACAAACCACCCCATTCAAGCCCAGCTTGGTGCTGTTCCAGAAGCAGCTGGAATTTGGAGGGAGTCTCAGCACCTCTGTTTTCCATGAGAAACTGGGGGGGTGAGCAAGGAAAACCTGGCTGTTCTTGCTGCTCACTGAATTCTGCTGGAAAAAACAGAACCCAACAGCCCCATGAGAGAGTTAAACCCATTCCCAGGGTGAAGGGGAATTATCCTAAAAGTGTTGGGATCCTAAAGGTGTGGATGACAGCCCACACTTCAGCACAGGAGTGAATTCAGCAGCAGTGAGGCTTTCCAGGCCTGGCTGTCTCCCACATTCCCAAGGATGGAAAAACCCACAGCATCCCCAGGAACAGCAATCAGAGCAAACTTCCCCCTCCACCTGCTGCTGCTTTTGCTTCCACAGCAGGGACAATTTGATTTATTGGAGGTTTTTATTTCCCAGTGGTTTCCTCGGTGCTGTGTGTGGAGGGAAGATGAGCTGTCTCATCCCTGCCCTGCTCTCTGATCACATTTCCAGCTGCTCTGCCCTGATGGTGACACGTTGGTGTTTGGGCCTGCCCTGATCCAAAGATAAAAAACAAAAAGAGGGGAAAAATGAAGGGATAGAAGTGCAAGTGTGATGTTAACTCCAAAATCCCATTATCCTGGGAGATTAGCATGTGCAAACCTGACTCTGCTTGTCTGGGGCGTCACTGGAGCCTGTGTGTGATACCTGCATGCAGGAAAGAAATTTTGGGATTTCCAAAAAACATCTGTGACCTCCCAGCTGTGCCTGTGAGGGGCTGCATGCCCAGAGAAAGGAGAGATGGATTTCCCAGAGGAAGGAGAGATGGATGTCCCAGAACTGAAATGAATTCCCCAGAGCAGAGACCTTTGCTGCTCAAAGTGTCCACCTTCAGCAGGGCCAGCACAGGCTTGTAAAGCTCCAGGAGTTTTATTCCAGTGCATAAAAGAAAAATGGGATTTTTTTATCCCTCCACATAGCACGGCAACAGACATAAAGCAGGGAAAACCCCCTGGAATTTGAAGCCTGAAGGGCGCTCACAGAGGGGTTATGGGGCCTCTGCCACCTGCCTAAAATGTGAAATGTAGGGCAAAAACTCCACAGAAACTCCTGGAGTATTTTAGGATATAAAAAGCAAAGGGATAACAAGACCAGATGCTCTGTAAGAGACTCTGGATTCATCAGTGAACAACAGAGACACTAAATCATTAAACTTATTAGATACTGCAAGACAACAGAGATTAATTCCAGCACTTAATTAGAATACCTCTCATCTCCCCCTTCATCCCTGTTTTCTTTCCCTTCCCTAGTTTGTCCACATGTGTTTCCAGGGAGCCTCCTTCAGGGAAGAGGGAGGTGTGAGATATGCCAATGTTTATTTTAACAGCTCCTTTTTTAGGGCTCTGCTGTGAACATGCTCCTCCTGTTGAACGGGCTTGTTGCTATGGCAGGAAGTGCTCTGAGTTCCTTGGGTTTGCACTTTTTCCTCCCTTCCACTTCCAGGCACTTCTTGTTCCTCGTGCAAGGACATTTTTGGGGATGTTCTCATGGAGTGTCCTTCTTTCCCTTCGTTAGGGAAGGAGGCAATTAATGATCCACCACAGTTCCATGGACTGAGGGCCAGGTTGGACAGGGCTTGAAGAAACCTGGGCTGGGGAAAAGTTTCTGGGGTGGAAAGATGAGATTTGTGGTCCTTTCCAAGCCAAACCAATCCAAGTATCCATGAACCCAAACCCAACACAAATCAGGACTTTCTGCAGCGCTCAAGGACTCCTGTAAGGCTCCAAATGGGTGCTTGACTTGACAGAGCACCCACAAAAATCCTGCCTTAATCCACAGCAATCCCAGCATTCATGCTTTATTTATCATTTAAATTTAATTCATGTATAAATTTCTCATTTAAATTTAAATCATGTATAGATTTATCATTTATAAATTTAAATATATATTTTAATATGGAAATATATATGATATATATATTTCTAAATGTAAATATATATTATATTAAATATATGATTTAAATATTTATAGAAAATATAGATTATTTTAAATATAGAATTTAAACAATTAATTAAATATATTTATAAATATTATATTTATAAATATATATTATATATATTATAAAAATATTAATTAAATATATTAATTTAAGAATTAATATATAATTATATCAAATATATAATTAAACATATCATTTAATATAAAAATTATTGTATAAGACTAAATATTAAATAATAATATAATTAAAAATTTAGGTATATATTATATTAAATATATGCTTTAAATATTTTATTAAATATAATATATTTAATATATAATGTAAAATAATTAAATATATTAATTTAATAATCAATATATCATTATTTAAATATATATTTAAATATATAATTTAATATAATAACTATATAACATTAAAATATTGAAGAATAATATAATTTTAAAATTTATTTCTCACCAAAATAAGCCACATTAGAGCATGGCTGTGCAGCTCTTGTGGCCCCTTTCCAGCAGCAGCCTCTGCTTCCAGTGAGCATTTCAGCTGCTCACACAGCCCATTAGGCACCAGCACCCCCAGGACAGATTTCCTGCTGACCCTTTGCTGATTGCCCTGCCGCAGGTTTGCTCCCATCTGCGCAGGGCTGGTTTGACACCGAGGGCTGGAACATTTCCCAGCTCTTTATCCCGGCTTTGTGCGTGCCTGGGCCCGGGGCTCCTGGCCCTGGGACCCATCAGGGCTGAGCCCGTGGGAGGGGCAGGGATTGGAACGTTGTGGTGATGCACTAATGAGGGATGGTAATTAAACAGCTGGCAGGGTTTTTTTGGTTTTTTGGTGTTCTTTTTTGCTGTATAAAAACCCTCTGGTTTATCGAGATGTCCAAAGCAATGTTGTGGCTGGAATCTGGGCACGGAGCCCTGCTGGTTTATAGAGCTTCACCTTCCTCTGCTGCTGGAGCACTGAGGGCTGTGCTGGGAGTGCAGGGAACGCCTGCAAACACCTGCAGAACCACCAGAAACACAGCACAAACACCTGCAAAAACATCCCAAACACACCAAACACCTGCAAAACCCCCCAAACACACCAAACACTTGCAAAACCACCCCAAACAAACCACAAACACCTGCAAACCCACCCCAAACACACCATAAACACACCAAACACCTGCAAATGCACCCCAAACACACCATAAACACACCAAATGCCTGCAAAACCACCCTAAACTCACCCCAAACACACCAAACACCTGCCAAACCACCCCAAACACCTGCAAAACCACCTCAAATGTTTGCTGCCAGCTGATCCCATGCTATTCCTTGCTCATCCTGTGGATTTTCCCTGGACCTTGCTCAGCAGGCCCCAGCTGCTTGCCTGCTCCTCCCAGCCAGGATCACTGGCACATTCCTGCCCAGCTGCTGGTTTAAAATCCCAGCACAGACACCAAGCTGCAATCAAACTTTAATTGAGCTCCTTCATCCAGAGGGGACATCCCTGGGTCCCTGCCAGGCCCTGAGGTGACCCTTTGCAGCCCCAGGGTTTGTGTTTTATTTCATTGCAGGCCCTGGGGTGACCCTTTGCAGCCCCAGGGTTGTGTTTTGTGTTTTATTCCAGAATGCCAGGGCCAGTTTGGTGGTGGAGGAAGAGCTCCAATTTTCATTCAGGGTGACAGGGCCTGGTGCAATGTGACTGGGAAATGCTGGATTGCCACAGATGGCAGATTTGTGTTCCCTCTCCCCAAGGCCTCTGGTGCTGGGAGGGTTTGAGGAAGGGCCCACGGTGCTGCTCTGCCTGCAGACAGCTTTTCTAATAGCTCAGGAAGTGCCAAAATGTGATAAATGGGGAAATTCTCCTCGAGGTGAAGAGGTTTTTTAAAAGCCAGGTCAGAAAGGCAGAAGGAGGGAGGGGAAAAGCTCAGGCCTTGTCTGAGCTGAGGATCAGCAGGGAACAAACCTGCGGGGATGGCCCTGAGCCCCTGTGGGGCTCCACCTGCTCTGGGGTGCTGCTCCCTGTCCCACACCTGATCCTGAGGGTCACTTCTGCCTCCTCTCCAAAGCCACAGAGCCATCAGTGACTACAGCTGCCTGCCCAGACGGTTCCTTATGCAACCACTCCTCTTTTCGTTCCTTTTTTTGGGTTTGATTTGACAGATTTGCTTCAAAAGCAGCGTGGGAATACAAATGACATGTTCAATCCAGATCAGCTCTGGCTTTACAACGTCCCAGAGAAGATAAGTGCTGTATTATCACAAGTGCTGGCAACAAAAGCCCAGCTCAGGTTGTGGCTCCTGAGGCTGTCACGGCTCTGCCACACCCCAAAACCTTCTCCTCCTGTGGTGGTTGCACAATGTATTCCTGACACCACGAATTTCCTCCTCCTGGGTCTGGTTTTCAGGAGGAAGAAGTGATTTGGGGTGAGTTAAACCCCTGAGGGCTGCTGCCTGTCTTGCTGCACCCTGCTTTATCCTCATGGATGTGATGGGAACGTGGCCATCCTTTCCAAAAGCCTTGGGAGTGACATTTGAGAGGTTTTCAGCACATCCTGCATCCCTCTCCAGGCCAGCAGAGCCACTGCTTCCCTTCTCTGCAGATTTTAGGAACAGCCTTGTCAAGTGGTCGCTCACCTCCCCAAATTTTTGGCCACCATGGTAAATCTGCCCATGGATTTCAAAGCAGACCCAATTTTCCTCCTGCGTTTGTAGCTGCACTCCTCCAGCTCCCAGTTGGTGTGATCCACTGAATATAATCCATGCCCAGCTGGCTTTTATTTATTCCTGATGATCCTGAGGCTGGAAAATGCTGGAACAGAAGGTTTCAGGACCTGTCAACAGGCAGGGGCACATCCAAGGTAAATTCATATAAAGAGGGATGTGTACATTTGTTTTTACAGTGCTGTAAAAGTGGAGTTATTAGGAAATCAGCCTCTAATTGCCCTCTTAATGATTCTAACTCCTCTGCACTCATTCAGAGTCATCTCTATTGTGTCAGGTATGAAAAGAGCAGCCTCATTGACATGGTTTATGACTTTATTAAAACCTGGGGTTTTACATAAATAACGAGCAGCTCCTCAGTTATATTTCCCTAGTGAAGGAAATGTGTGTGTTGGTGTGGGTCCAAGGCAATTTGTAAACACAAAGTATTAAAAGGCTCAACAATTCTAAAAAAGTTTTTAATTGGAAACTCAACAAATTGCTCGGCAAGTTCTTAATGCTTCAATATGGAGCTCTCAGATAATGAGGAGCTAATTAAGGGGCCAGGATTCAGTTTTTTATGATAACTGTCTCCATATGGGCTCAGCACTCGGTGCTTGCAGAACTAATGAAGGTCAGGGAAGTAACAGCAAAGGAAGAAAGGGAAATTTTTAGCTCTCACAGTTGTGATGGTGCTAAACAACAGCCAGGGTTTCTGCCTGGCTTCTAGGCCAGGTGCTGAGTGAGCTTCATTTAATTCCTGGGACAGGCTGGGGGCATTTCACTTCCCAAAGCTCCATTTCACTGTCCTAAGCTGCATTTTATGGTCCAGAGCTGCATTTCACTGCCCCGAGCTTCACTTCACTGCCCAAAGCTGCATTTCACTGCCCAGAGCTGTATTTCACTGCCCTGAGCTGTATTTCACTGCCCTGAGCTGTATTTCAAGGACCAGAGCTGCATTCCACTGCCCTGAGCTGCATTTCACTGCCCAGAGCTGCATTTCAGAGCCCAGAGCTGGGCAGGATCCCCTGGGATGGGCTGAGGGCTCCAGGGAAGGGCTCCAGGATCAGAGCCAAGGCCAGGGCAGGATCATGGCTTGGCAAAGGGCAGGAATGAGAACAAATCCCACCAGTTCCCCCTTCATCCCATGGCAGGTGTGACCCAGCTGGAGGGAGCTGGTCCCCCTGACTCAGGGTGAAGTTTTGTTTTCATTTAATTTTTTTAATGAAAAATTAAATCATGGAGTGGTTTGGGTTGGAAGGGACCTTACAGATCATCTCATCCCACCCCTGCCATGGGCAGGGACAACTTCCACTGTGGATCCAAGCCCTGTCCAGCCTGGCCTTGGACACTTCCAGGAATCCAGGGGCAGCCACAGCTTCTCTCCACCCTCAGAAGAAAAAATTATTTTGTAATATCTCATGTAAATCTCCCTTATTTCAGTGCAAGCCATTCCCCCTCATCTTGTAATTCATAAATGTTCCCTTTCCATCAAACCTGTCCCATCTGTGGAGCTGGGACTGGACTGGTGGGGCTGGGAGCAGCTTGGGTTGTGCACCAAGCCCTCCCCAATGCCTGGAGCAGGGCTTCCCAAGGAACACCTTGGCAAATATTAACACAAACACACGCAGAACCATGGTCAGATGTTCCTCTGAAGCAGCTCACTGACTCCCAGCACTAAATTTGGACCAACAAGCCTCGTGCATCAAATAATGAAGTCATAGGCTATAGAAAGCAATCCTCTGGGACGTTCTTGTCGTTGAGTGGCTCATCCACTTCCAATCTGATCCATACCATTAAGTGTAGGGCCATATGGCATCCATTTATAGAATATTGCACTACAGGCAAATAGGACAAAGGTACACCCCTCAAAGCACTTCCCTCATCTCATTAACTTTGGGTACATGTTACACAGGAGCTGCTCCTGCTCTGCTGCCTTCAAGGACATTTTGTGCTCTGGAGCCTTTGTCTTAAATGAATTGCACTCGGAAAATTAGAATCTAAATGTAGCTGTGTCCTAAAGCAAACAGCATTATTTTGCCTTTCTGTAATTCGATTTATTTTTGCAGATCGATGTTTTGAAGCAGGCGTGTTCTTTTGTCCTCAACTCCTGTCTAATGACCATGCTGACTGCAGGGAACCTGGCACAGGGTGGTGTCGGTGTGCCAGGGTGGGCTGGGCAGGTTTCAGTGGTGCCCTGCCATGTGCTGTGCTCTGCTTGGAACCCCTCCCCAAAACTGGACACATTGGCTGGGGCAAATTCTGTTAACACCTGCAGAGGTCTGGCTGTGAGTTGTGAGGTCCCATTTCCCTCTGGTGTGAGGTTGGGGTCCCATCTCTCTCTGGTGTGAGCTTTGGGGTCCCATCTCTCTCTGGTGTGAGCTTTGGGGTCCCATCTCTCTCTGTGTGAGATGTGGGGTCTTGGAGAGGAACCACCCCCTCATTAGAACATTCCTAGGATGGAGGACACAAAGCCTGGCTGCTGGGACAATCAGCCACACCACAAAGCAATCCAGCACGTGGCACAGCCAGGATTCCCTCCCACTTTTCCACCCTAAAGCCCTCGGGGAGCTGGGCAGGAGCAGTTCCAGTGCAAAACCCAGCCCTGGTGCCACCACCAGCCTCTGTCCCATCGATTGCAGCACCCCTGGACCCAGTTCCAGCCCTTACAGTAGCAATGTGCTGCCCTTCAGTGAGTTTGCACTGAAGAAATGCATTAATTAAAGAAAAATTACTGCAGGTGCCTTCCTGCTTTTTGGCTTTACAGATTTCTCCTGCACATCGAGGATCAATACTGCTGCCAATTACACCGTGGGTCTCCGGCCCCCCTTTTTGAGCTTCTTGGAGGGAAAAGCACTGCTGAACAGCGAAGTTCTCCACAAAGCTGGCAGCCCAGAGAGCTGGAATTACAGAGTGCAGCAGAGGAATGAGTCCTCAGAGAGCTGTCCCCATTCTGCATCCAGCCAAGGCTTCAGTGAGAGCAGCAGAGCTGACACAGGGCAGGCTCAGCCCCGTGGAACTGCCTGGAACATCTTCACGGGGAGGATTGCTCGGTGCTTGTGGTTTAATCCAGCTCTGAGAAATCACACTACACTGCTTTGTTTTTTCCATTTTCCCTCCTCCTGTTGGAGAGCTCAGCAGGAAACTGCTGCAAAGGCTGAGAGGTTGGAATGTGGATGTGCAGCTTGCAGCAAACGCCGATTGCTGATATTCAATTTCCTGACCTTGGTAATAATCCCTGCTCCTTCCCAGGGCCCTGAACCATCCATCTGCTGAGCCCAAAGGCTGAGCCTCACTGGGCCACTTGGCTGGAAAATTGTCATTCCTGGTGGTGCTAAATGTGGCCAATCTGTGGGGGAAGAGGCAGAGAAAAGCTAAAACCACCTCAGTGAGCTATTTGCAGCTTGCACAGGGACCATGCCCCAGCTGCCCTCGAGATCCAGCTCAGGATCACCCTGGATGGGTGGGGAAGGTGCTGGCCCTTCACCTGGAGCTGGCTGGAGTGGGAATTGCTAAATATTGTTGTTCTGGAGGTGCAGGGGAGAGACAGGACTCCACATCTCAGCAGAGAGAGGTGGGACCTCAAATATCACAGAGAGAGAGATGGGACCCCAAATCTCAAAGAGAGAGAGAGATGAGACCCCAAATCTTACACCAGAGATAGATGGGACCCCAAATTTCACAGCAAAGAGAGGTAAGACCCCCAAATCTCACACCTGAGGGAGATGGGATCTCACATCTCCCACAGAGAGAGATGAGACCCCAAATCTCACACCTGAGGGAGATGTGCGTCCTGTACCCCGTGAGGTCCCTGCTTTGGCAGAACCAGGAGGGCTGAGTGTGACAGTGACAGTCACTCTTTAGAACAAGTTAAATAAAGGAGATTTTTACCTGCAGAAGCCTGCAGCAAACTCAGGGTGGGGGGCACTCCAAGAAGCCAAGAAGGAATGGGATCCAGTTGCTCTCAGGAGTCCCAAGCAGTGTCTGCAGCTCCGATAAAGGCGGCAGATGATGAGATTTCCCCCTGTTGTGGCACCAACACCAGACACTGTCAGTCCCTGAGGGGATGGCCAGACTCTGCCCACAGCAGGAGCCGCCAGGATTTTATGTCCTTGAAGCAGTGCCTGCTCCAGATGAAAATGAGAAGGGAATCCCTGCAGAGCAGAGAGCCAACCCTCCACCCTCCCAGCCCCAGCTACACATGGGGAAATATTCCCTGGAAGGAAACTCAGGATGGCTGCTCAGCATTTACCCCCAAAAATTCCAGCTCTCCCTCCCCTGCACTGGCTCACTCACACAGAGAAGACACCAAACAAAGCAGGGAAGTCTCCTAATAGTTTTATTGTTCCTTAGATAACTGTGGATAGTACAAATTTTTTCCTCTTAAAAAAAAAATTAATTACCTTCACACTTCCATAAACAAAGCTTCCCATGGGAATCTGCTGCCACAGAAATCTCCACGGAAGCGATTTCCAACCACCATAATGCTATGTAGATAGATAACAGTAAGAGAATATTCCTGTAATTATCAACATGAAATTGGTTACCTGTGTATAAGGGTGAACACTGACCTTTTTTTTTTTTTGCCTTTTAAGAAACGAAAAAACCATCATTTATTAAATCCAAACTACATCATTGCATTTACAACATTCATTGCATAAACTGGACATACAAAGTTTTGCCACCTCTGGTAAATAACAGACATACATTATACAATATAGTTGCTGAATACATAAGTTCAAACAATATGGGTACAACAACTTGTTCATAATACATACTTAAACCATCGTGTTTAATAAGTTACTAAGACACAGATCCATGAGCTACTTCGGGTCTCAGCACAGTTAATCTAAGTGACAAGAACACAGTTGAGAGACACAGTAGCTGCAATGGAAGGCAAAGAAAACTAACCTGTGATAGGTCTTGTTGAGACAGCCAGAGCTCCTCACGGGTCAGCTTCTCCTGCTTTTCCTTTCCACACACCCATCACAGCTGCCCGTGACGCCGGGGGAATGTCCATGCAAGCCACACACGGAGGAGAGCGAGGCTCCCGAGGGTGAACTTCCAACAGTCATTGCCTTACTGCTTGAGGATGTTCTCTAGGTTTGCTATCAGAACAGAAACAAAACAAAACCCCAAACTGAAGTGGTTCTGAGTGCAGTTCCAGCTGCAAGTACACGGTTACTCGTGAGTCTATAACACAGGGCCAGACTTCTAGAAATGTAGAGGTAATGCTGATCTGTCAGGCTTACGCTGAATAATCCTCCATGATGTGTTGGTCTTAATTTTGGCAGCTGTTTTTTATATGTTTACTTATTTAAAGTATGTTCCCTTAATAGCAATTTTTTTTAAATTAGTTTCTCCCTTTTTTTTCCTTTTTATCATTATTATTTTTTTTTAAATTTTCACTTTAATTTATTTATTTATTCTTCCCCCCCCCATAAACCCAGTTTCCAACCAAGGCCGGGCTACAACTCGTCGGAGCGGATGACGTGGAAGAGGGTGACGTTGTAGAGGATTTGATGCCCGTTGTTCCAGGCGTAGAGAGCCCGATCCTTGGGGTTGTAGTCCAACATGGAGATGTGGGAGTACTTGTTCTGGAAGGGGATGTCGATGTACTCGTAGGTGGAGGCGTTGGTCTGGTAGGCGTAGTGCACCTTGGTGCCTCCCGAGTAGCCGTTGGTGACGTAGAGCGTGCCGCAGATGATGAAGGCCTCGCCGGCGCTGCGTTTCGGGTAGCTGGTGTTCCAGGTCTGCAGGCTCTGCAGGGTGTTGGGGTCCAACTTGCTGATGACGATGTTGCCGGCGTTCTGGTTGGTGGCGTAGACGGCCCAGAGCCCGTTCTCGTCCACCATGAGGTCGATGTCGGAGTGGCCGCCCCAGGCGTAGTGGTACATGTTGTTGTAGCCGGCGTAGTCCAGGCTGCGCGTCTTGAGGATGGTCTCCGTCTTCAAGTCGAACCTGATGATGATGTGACTTTGGTATTTGTTGAAGTAGATGGAGCCGTTGTAGACCACCTGGCCCGTGCCCGACCAGGGGTGGGGCAGGCGGTGCGAGGTGAAGTTGTCGGTGTTCATGAAATCCGCCATGGATTTGTACTCGCGGACGAAGCGGTTGTTGTGGTAGCTGTCCATGTACCAAACCTGCACGAGGCAAACACGGCTGGTTAGGGAGAGTATTGGAATGATATATAGCTGGATGGGACGTGCCTGAGCTCGTCTGGCCCTTGCTGCTTGACCAAATAGTGGCACTGTGGTGTTTCACCCCACAGACACTTTGGGCTGGCTGGGTGTGTGGTGTTTCACCCCACAGACACTTTGGGCTGGCTGGGTGTGTGGTGTTTCACCCCACAGACACTTTGGGCTGGCTGGGTGCTGCACTGGGCCCATGGGTACAAGTCCAGGCCTGCAGGAGCTCTGGTGGTGGTGGGATGGAGCTTCCACCATAACAGGGGCTGCTCCTCAGGTTTCCCTCTGCCAGAGAAGCTTTAAGGCGTTGATGAAGGAAAGGAGTGGGCTCTGATGGAGGGTTTGGATCCAGAGCTTTATTCTGGCCCACAGGCCTCTGAGTGCAGCACCAGCTCCAGCAGAACTCCCTGAGCCCGTGGTTGTTGTTCCTTTGAACCCCGGGGAGAGGGGCAGAGAAGGAACATGAGGACCACCAACCAGGGGGGAAATCTCAGGGGACAGAGGACACCTGGATGGCCCAGTGTCCCTCCAGGGGTGGAGGGCATCCTTTGAATCTGCCAATCCCTTCTGGAATGCCAGGATTGACAGACAGTGCTGGGAGGGGAAAGGAGAAGTGACTGACACACCTGGCAGGGAATTATCAGGGAGGAACCCGGGGTATCTGAGGCAAACCATGACATTGCACTGCAACAGAGAGAAATCCAAAGCCAGGAGTTGTGCAATCGTCATAAAATGGTTTGGAATGGAGATTAAAACTCAGCCCTGCCAAGGATGCCTTCCACCAGAGCAGGCTGCTCCAAATCTGGCCTTGAATCCAGCCAACATCTGTCACCTACATCCAGAAACAACCCCAATTTCTGGAGCCCCAAATCAGCCAGGAAATCAACCCAACAGTAAAGCTTTCCCTGGGGGATAACCTGATATCTCCTTGGCTTAAGCGTTCCCCTGGGAATGCTGGTGGCTGGCACCACCCTCCCTTCCCCAGGGCAATTAGCAGCTTTTCCCTGGCTAAACCCAGCATTTTCCGTGCTGCTGCTGCTGCTTTTGCTTCCCGCGGTAACACTCAGTAAATTACAGCAGCTGCTGTGCACAACTCCATTAATTTGGAATGCGGGAGCGAGGGATGCAATCACTCATTGTCAGGCAAATTCAGGCAAAAAGTCCATATTGGTTTAAAAATCATACACTGCTGCATCAAAAAGCTTAAAGCGAGGCTGCTGAAATATAAGAGACAAAGACATCTAAATCTTGCTCTGGGTGGATTGGGGAGAGATTTTAGATCATCATTTAAGTGCCAGTTCACTGGGGACACTGTCTAGACTCCTTAAAAAAAACAAAAAAAGCTTTTGTTATATGAAACCAATTCCGAGGCAAATGACCAAGCTGCGCAGTTAATATCCACAAGAAATATCCAGCCAGCCACTGACATTCTGGATGCAGTTGCTGCCTGAAAATGAGAGAGCTGCTTTCTGTTAGAGCCATTTAGGAAGGAGAAAAGGTAAATTTAGGAAGGAGAAAAGGTAAATTTAGGAAGGAGAAAAGGTAAATTTAGCAAGAGGGAAGCCTTTAAGGCTGCAGATTTGGGTGATGTAGTGCAGATTTCTTCTGCAAACCCCTTGCAAAATCTGACAGCTCTGTGTCTGGAGTGTGATCATCAGTCTTTGAGAAGGGCAGCCCAACATTTGGCTGCTGCCTTTGGGAAGTCAACTGGGGTCTCCAAAAACTTTGGAGGGAATTTCAGCTTTCTGTCACTGCCTCCCTGGAAAGCTGCAGAGTTGGGGAATGGATTTGTGCAAATGGCTCAGTCCCTCAGCCCCAAACCTTGCTGGGCTTGGGGGTGGCTGCAAAAGCATCAGAGAACAGCCAGAGCTGGAAATGAAACTTCAGCTGGGAAATTATAGGGGAAAAAACCAACCAAAACGTCACTCTCTCTTTGCTGCTTCCATTTCATTATCCGGTATTAAAAATTCAACATGCAAATGTGTTGTTGTGCTCAGTTTTTAAAGCTCAGCAGAGCCCTGTGTCACTGTGCAGGGGCTGCAGGACCCAAGAGCATTCCCAGCTCTGGAAAAGCAGGGATTGATGGATGAACAATGTCCCATCACAGCAGCTGGCTCTGAGCAACCTCCTCCTGCCCCCACGCAGCAATCCCAGCCCTCAGCATCCACCTGCTGCTCCCACAGCACTCACAAATCTCCCCCGGTTGTGTTCCGTGGTTTCATGACATGAACAAATGATCACAGGAGCACCAAACCCCTCCTGGGGCTCGGGGACAGGAGCTGGGGATGATGAACTGCCCATCCTCACCGTCCCACTCTGCTGAGCAGCCAGTGCAGTTCACCTAATGGTGTGTTCCTAATAAAATTCCCAGCAGGTTTTCTATATTAAATACACAGAGAGGCTTGGGAAGCTCCAGCTCCGGTTTGCAGCCCACTTGTACGACAAAAATACGCTGCAGAAAAAGGCATGGCTAAAAAAAATACCAAAAAATAGCAAAAAATAGCGGTTTGAGACAAAACTCTCTGAAGACACGGGAGGATCTTTAGCATTGGAACCACCAGCTTCAGCTGAAAAATGTTTTAGTGCCAAGGGAAGCAGCAAGCACAGCCTGAAGGGGACAATCCTGTCCCCTCTCTTGAGCAGAATGGGATGTGATGGGGGTAAAACCTTCCCATCTCACCTCTAAGCAGGGTTTTATTTGGGCTGGAGGTGAAATTTTGCTTAATAACTGTAAAATATGGAGGTGTTGAATTGGGGCAGCGGTGCCAACCAGTTGGCTGCTGGAGGGAAAGAGCCTGACAACTCAAGTCACCTTCAAAGAAACCACCTAGGGCTGACTTCTCCAGAGCATCCCTTGTCCTCTCTCAGCTACAGAGCTGGTGCCAGGGCACAGATCCCAAAATAGGTGCCCTGATCCAGCCCTTGCTGGTGCCTTTATCCTCTGAAGGATGCTGGATGCAGGAGGGAATTACAGGCAGCCAAGCTTTCTGCTGCTTGTTTTGTTTTGCTGCCTGCAAATCCTCGGCAAACACTCGAGATATTTTCCATTCCATCAGTCATGGGGAGCTGGGATTGATTTTCAGCCAGTTATTGGCCTCCTACCTCCTTGGGATCAAAATTGAATGGTCTGAATGGAAAAAAAATAAAAGACCAAAACAAAGCAAAACAAATCTCTCTCTCTCTGGCTGCAGCCAGTTAATTCCTCACAACAATGAAGGTGGAGGATGGAGGGCAAATGCAGGCAGATGACATTATCAGAGGTGCTGGCAGCAGCAGAGCAGCAGGGACCAGGACCACGGGTCCCTCTGCTCAGCCCCAGCTCCCTCCTGGCTGCCAAACACAGATTAGAAACCCAATACTTGCTTTTTTTTTGCCACACGGACCTCATGGTGACAATTCCCTCATCACTGAGTTCCACCTGCCCAGGAAAGGGAGCAGGGCAGGGGCTGCTCATCTTCTCCTCATCCTCCCTCCCTGCGGATGCTCAGCCCCTCCTGCTGCCAGCAGAGCCCTGTGGGATGGATGAGGCCATTCCCTGGTTTTCCCAGTGATGAATATTCACTGTCCTCAGGTGTTGCAGACATCTTTTAATGAAAAATCCTTTCCTTAGGATTTTTTCCTCCTGAGAAGCTGAGAGGCCTCAGGGACAAAATGTAAACAATGGTTATCTGCTGCTGTGGAATGCAACAGGTGCATCTGTGATTGGTCTCATGTGGTTGTTTCTGATTAATGGACGATCACAGCCCAGCTGGCTCGGACACAGAGCCTGAGCAACAAACCTTTGTTATCATTCCTTTCTATTCTTAGATTAGCTAGCCTTCTGATGAAACCTTTTCTTCTATTCTTTTAGTATCGTTTTAATGTAATATACATTTAATAAAATAATAAATCAAGCCTTCTGAAACATGGAGTCAGATCCTTGTCTCTTCCCTCAACATAAAACCCATGTGAGCACGGTCACACTCAGGCACACGGGTGATGCTGCTGTCACACACTCTTACCTTGTTCTCCCCCTCAGGAGCCAGAGGATCCGTCATCCACGATCCAAAGCGGGAGCCCGAGGTTTTAATTGTGATCGGGTCACTTATTCCCGTCAGCTTCCCACAGGCTGGAAAAGAGGGGAAGGCTGGTGAGCACCACGACAGCCCCCGAGGGGCACCAGCACCACCCCACCCACTCCTCTGTGCCCTGCTAAGCTCGGTTTAATTACAGGGAATGGCTCAGGAACAAGTGTCGGATGCTTTTGTTTGTGTCACACCTCTTAATGACAATTGTCCTTATGGCTGTCCCCGAGAAAAGGAGCTGCGAGTGGCCCGGAATGGAGAATGAGAGCAGCAGGCAGGTGCAGGGAGGAGCTGCTCTGATCCAGATGAAAAGGCAGCCGTGGCCATTCCAGCCCTGCTGGAAACCTGCGCTTGGTACAGGTTATGCAGAGGAGAGAAAGGAGGAAGGTGGAAAATGGCCCACAATGTAAATCTCCTCCCTGCAAGGACCATTTACCAGCTGCTTTTCCTGTTGTCCCTTGTGTTGCACACTCAGGAGCATCACACACACTCGGGAGCATTACACACACTGGTGGATCCTCCAGCCAGCTCTGGAAAAGGAGCCCCAGCTTGCCCCTTGTGTTGCACACTCAGGAGGATCACACACACTCAGGAAGGTCACACACACTCAGGAGGATCACACACAGGATGAAGGTGGGAGCATCCTGAGGGTCCTGCCCAGCTCAGCCTCACCACCATAGGATGGGCAGTGCACTGTGAGCCAGGTCTGAGCTCCAAATCTGCTGAATTCAGGGAGCCACTTCAGCTCCTCGCTGGGTTTTCAAGCCCTAAATACGAGGGGAAGCAGCAGCATCTCTGCTCCAGCTCATTCCCCAGCCCTGGCTCTGTCCCAGCCCCTCTCTGGGGCTGCCCATGGATCTGGGATGCTGCAGCCCCAGCATGGGAGGTGCAGCTACATCCCAGCTCCTTTTCCCAACAATATCCCCAGGTTTCAGCAGAGCTGCCCCACCAAAATTTAACCTGAGTGCAGTGAGGAGTGACAGGGGAGGAGGTGAAGATGCCTCGGGATGGTGGGAGATGTCCTGTTGGGCAGGGAGAGCTCATTTAAAACTCCAGAGCCCATTTAAAACCCAACCAGAGCTCATTTAAAACCCCTGAGCCCATTTAAAACCCCATCCAGGGCAGAGGCAGTGGGTCACAGCCAGCCCCTGGAGTTCAGGAGGTGTTTCCTGAGCTTTCCTTTTGGATGTGGGAGCGCCTGGCAGTGCTGGGGTGCAGAAGCTGCCCTGGTGCTGTGCTGGAGCTGCACTGCAGTGGTGCTCAGCAGGAGCCAGGGCTGGGCTGCAGGTGGGAGCCCCTGCAGGTGCTGCTGGAACATGGGGAGAGCTCTGCCAGCTCAGGACAAGGTCATCCTGCTCCAAATTAAAATCATGGGATGGTTTGTTATTAAGGAGCATTAAAGGTTGTTTAGTCCAGCCCCCTGCAATGAGCAGGGATGTCTTCAACCAGATCAGGTTGCTGTCCAACCTGACCTTCATGGAATCATAGATTTTACACTTGCAGAACTCTGCAATCCCTCTCAGCTGCCTCTCTCCTTGGCCTGTTCTCACCTGCATTGTAATTCCTGATCAGACACATCCACCTGCCTCAGCCAAAGGGATCCCCTTAGCCCAGGGCAGGAAACAGAGGGAGAAATTCCTGCTGTGCACCAAGGGCACCATCAGTGCCCCACAGCCTCCAGACCCAGGCAGAACAAGAGAGATGCCCCCAAAAAGCAGAGATTGCTGAGACACAAGGCACAGGGATTTGCCCTCCTGCCTGCTGCACTCCAAACCTCTCAGGTCAGAGGGAGAGCAAAGAGATGCAATGGGTTAAAATAACAAATTTTAATGTCTTGCAGGGGTCCAGCCTTCCCCTAATCCCAGATCTGCCTTCCATTATCACAGCCCTACATTGCTGTCACTTTATCTCTTCCCCCCATTTCCCTGGAGAGGAGCGTGCTGTAAAAGCTCATTGATTAAAAAAATCCAAACAAACAAAAAACAGTTAAAAAAAAAGCAGCAGCAGCTGATAAGGGTAAGCCAATGTTGTTTGCAACATCTCCTACACGTTTAGCTGGAGGCACACAGAGCCCAGCTCCTCAGCAATGCAGGAGGGTTCTTCTCTCTCCTGCTGCAAACCCATCCCAGGCTGCTGGGGGGAATTCAACACGGATTTTAAAGATCCTGAGTTAGCTTTGCTGGGTTTGCCACCCAAGCATGGACAGCTCCAGCCCCTGGGATCCTCACCCACCTGAGGAGATGCACAGCACACCTGCAATATCAGCAGCTGAGCTTTCTGCAAACCCCCCTCCTGTCAGATGGAATTCCATGGGAATTCCAGGTTACTCAGGGACAGCTGTGCCACAGAAAAGCTCATTCTGCGCTCACCCAGGAGCCCAGGACAGGAGAAACGTGTGAGGAGCAGATTTAGGGCCTCACAGAGGAGCTGCTCTCATTCCTCTTCACCCAGAGCTGTCCAGCTCCTTTCTCCTGGCCACAAATGAGCCTTTCCCCAAGTGTCCCTCTGTCCTGCCATGAGATGCATCCCCACTCTGGCTGCACGAGGAATTTTCCAGCAGGAGCAGGTGGGACCAGCTCTCCCCTCCTCCCAGGGTGCCACCACCTCCTCTCCAGCTCTAGATGCTGCCCACAGGTCCTGCCTGGCAGCTCCCAGCAGCTCCTCCACCAACGCACAGGCACCAGCTCCTGCTGGGCTCGTGGTTCTGTAACACAGCCAGGAACTGCCCTGCTCCAGCTTCCCAGGAAGCCAAGTATTGATCCCAATCCCAATCCCAATCCCAATCCCAATCCCAATCCCAATCCCAATCCCAATCCCAATCTCAGTCCTCCAGGCAGGGATGGGGCTGCGGCAGCTCAGCTGGGCTTGGATCTTGCCTTGGTTGCCTGGTTGGGAGCACCCCGTCCCAAAACCATCAGGGATGGCTTCATCCCATCCCAAAACCATCAGGGGTGGAGCTCCATCCCCACCCCAAAACCATCAGGAATGGGGCCCTATCCTGATCCCAAAACCACCAGGCTCCATCTCCATCCCCAAACCATCAGGGATGGCTCCATCCCCATCCCCAAACCATCAGGGATGGCTCCATCCCCATCCCCAAACCACCAGGGATGGCCCCATCCCTATCCCAAACCATCAGGAATTGAGCTCCATCCCATCTCAAAATCATCAGGGATGGCTCCATCCCCATCCCAAAACCATCAGAGATTGAGCTCCATCCCAGAACCATCAGAGATGGCTCCATCCCCATCCCTGCACCAGGATTTTTCCCAAGGAAATCTTGCCCTTCCTGAATTAAATTCTCCCCAGATCCAAGGAGTGCCAAGCCCTGTATCTCCTCTCAGGACCATTAATGCAAAGGCTAAAATCCCTGTATAAATAGGGATCTTCAGGAGTGTAAACAGAAACACAGATTGAAGCTGCCATTATTGATTTCTTTTTTTCCCCCTCCACACACATGCCAAGGTCAGGAAGTGTTTTCACTATTGATCCATCAATAATGCTTAGGAAACCCAAAATGCAAAACAGGACCTTGGCTAAGGAAAAGGCAGTGCCAAGGCTCAGAGCTCGCCGGGAGAGGTGAGATGGGTGGGAATGTGGCACATCCCTCCCCTCCCTTGGCCTGTGCTTGCTGCAGCAGCTCCCTGACCCTGTTTGGGGCGCACAAACTCCAGGGAAGCAGCAAATCTCAGCTAAAACCTTCTCCTTGAGACATCAGCGAGCCCAGCTGAGCAGAAAACCTGCAGCAAAGCGAAATCCCCAGCAATCAGGGCCTCATTGTGTGGCAGCAAAGCGTTTGTAAGGCTGTTATCTGAATTTAACTCAATTAGCAACCGTTTCCAGTGGTTTACACACAGGAGAGATAAACAGCATTGGAAATTCAATCCGTGCTGGTTCTTTTAAGTGACCAAATAAATCAGCTTCCCGTGTGAGCAGCAAATCCTCTGGGATGAGCCTTGGGGAGGCACAGAATCCATCTCTGTGAGCACCCAGGGCTGCTGCAAAAGAGCTGCTCCGACACCAGAGAGAGAGCAAGGGCAGGAAGAAGCCAAAAAGCCCAGCTAAAAACTCAAAAATATTTTAAAAAACACCCAAACATTCCTAGACAAGGTTACCAGCAAGAGCTCAGCATCCCTACCTGCCTCTTTCTTACCTGGTCCCAGCTGGACCTGAGTGTGAAGGGATGGGATGAGCAGAAAGGGTTAATGGTCCAAGAGCAAATTCTAATTTTTTTGGAGCCCTGAATGGTTTGGGAGCTACCCCTTGAAGCCTGCCTAGGGTCAGTGGGAGGATTGTCCCAGCTTCCCTGGTTGGAATGGCTTTGTTAAAGAACTGTCCCCAAGTTTGAAGTCTCAAATCCCTGCTCCTGCTGCCTCTCCCTGTGTCCCACAGCTCCTCCTCATCTTCAAGGGATGGGCTGAAGGCTCTGGGTGCAGCAGGGGGACCCCTCCTTGGGCACCTCCTCCTCTGCCTTCAGGATCCATTTGCAGGGGATGTGGGGCTGCCAGGAGGTCTCTGTGTGCCCTTGGTCCATCCCACCCTCCTGGGCTTGTTCTCCTTTCTTATCTTCCCTTCTTATCTGTTCATCCTTATCTTCCCACTGCACGGTGCCCACCTGATAGAGCTCTAGGAATTGGGGACTCCAGCCCTGCTCATTCCTGTCCCCATTAGAAGTTCAAGAGGGTGAGAAGGTCAGAATTTCCCTCCTTGCCCAACCCTGCTGCCCTCCCTGTGACCATCACAGGGAAAAGGGGCAGAAAGCCCCAGCCTGTCCTGCTCTCAAACCAAACCTGGGCTACCAGCACTCATTAATTAATGAGAAATCAAACTCTGATCTCTCTTGGCCAGGGGGTTTTATCTGTCCCAAGGGTATCTCGGTGCCTGACTTGTTCAAACACTCTGAGCATCCACATTTAAATGGGAATTTTACTCTCTGGAGCCTGCAAGGGATGTCCAAGGAACCAGAGGATGGAAATGCAGAGGGAATGGAGGGGAGGTGGCTGCTCACAGTGTGGAGGCGTCTAGAAACAAGCAAAATCAACCCCAGCAGCAGAGCCAAGAGAGAAACAAAGCATTACCTTGCCAAGGATATCAAGTGCTCAGAAGAGATCTGATCTTCCGTGAAGTTACCTGAGAGTGTAATTTCGTATGTGCTACCAAAATAGACTGCAGAGCAGTTAATGTGTTTGGATTATCTAAATGGCGTGGCAAGAAAGTCAATAATGGAAGGAGAAATTAAATCAAGTCAGAGCTGGCCCAACAAATGGTGCAGAGAGTCCTTGCAGCTGTGGGAGGCAGTGCTCTCCTCCTCCCCCTGTGTTTGGGGTCACACGTTGGGTTTGGTGGCAGCTGAGCCTCCCCACAACAGCCCCAGGAGTTTCAGTGAGTTCCAACCCTCTGGAGGAGGTCAGAGATGAGTCCCTGGTGGTTTAGCAGCAGCCTGGTGGAAATGGCTCCCTGCTCCCTCAGGGGATGGGAGAGGGAGGACTCCCATCCCGCGCAGGGGCAGGACCACACCGCGCCCCAGCTCCTCATGCTCTGCTCTGGGGGCATTGGCAAGATGCAAAAAATAAAGAAAGGAAACCGAGGGAAACCGAGGCACAGCCCCACACCCCCCACCACGAGCAGAGCCCTTTGCTGACGGACCAGGTCCAGGGATGCAGAAGCAAAAGGGGTGCCAGTGTTGGCTTTGCATAAGCGTGAGCTGCCACTTATGCAAGCGCCGCCCACACGCCCGCTCCGCTCTCTTGGGAGAGGAGAGGAGAGGAGAGGAGAGGAGAGGAGCATCCTGAAGCGCTCACACCACGAGCAGCATTGCTCCTGCCAGTAATCCTGGGCAGGACTACTCCCAGGAGGAATGTTCCTGGTGGCATCACTCTTGGCAGGATGGCCCCTGGCTGTGTGGAGCTCATCCCTCGCGGCCGGGCACGGCACCAGATGTCCAGCGGGGCATCTCTGCCTCCGGCCGGGATGCGTGCGTTGGCGCCGGTGGCCTTGGAGCCACCGTGGTGGTTCTGAGCCTACCTAATTTTTGCATGCATGCACGAAGCCTTTCTTCAAGATTTGACACTCTGTTCTGAAGCTCTTCGTAGTCATAGGCGCCAATCTCCTCCTGGAGTTCGTTTAGAACTGACGTCAGATTCTGGACCTCCTCTTTAAACTGCAATACCAATTTGGCATCGGCTTTGTACTCTTCCAACACTGGTATCAAAGGCCTAAGTTCCTCCATTTTCGCTTTTATTGCCTGCAAGGTTAAAATAAGCTCGGTTCAGTGCTATGCGTGCAAAAATCTGCAACACTCTGCCTTGACCTGGGTGCTTCCTATGGGAGCGAAATGTTCACATTTCCCACAATTATTAGCATTAAAATTAGCTCAATTATTATTTTTGGTCCGAATGATGTCTTGGCAAGAACATATTAAACAGGCTGCAGAACACCAAAATATTTGGGAAAGGCCTTTATTTGTCATTTTTAGAATGCAACATCTTAGGGTTACATGCTTCAGATCACATACACAAAGAGTTGTTGTTTTTTTTTCTTTTTTTTCTTTCCAAAAAATAAAAGAAAATAAGATATATATGCATTGACAAGGGTTTCAAACTATTCATGAAATGCATCTACAATTGCATGCAAAGGAAGATCTCGGTTGTGTGGTTCAAGGTTCCTTAGTGAGATATGGTGCTAATTTGGAAAATAATCAAAAAAATCAATGCATGGTGCAAAATGCTCTGTGGCCCTCTTTTCATGGTTACATGGGAGTGAACTGCTTCTTCAGTCACTGCAGCATTGAAAAAACTTGCTTTTTAGTTAGCCCTGTAAGCAAGAAAATGAAATACTGTTGAGGATCTAGCTCACTAACCTGCCTTATATAGATAGCCATTCATAGACAAATACTCTTACGGCACTAAAGAGAGAAAAAAAACCAACACAAGAGCTCCAAAGCACTCACAGTTTAATGCTGGCATTAGCAGGAACAAAATGCTGTGGCTGTTCTTTCAAATGCTGCTTTGGCAGCAAATTAGACAAAAAATTCCTCACTGGTTTCAAGCGCGGAACAGAAAAATAAAATTCATTATCAGATGGATTTTGCAGAAATGAAATTTTTTTTCTTTTTTAATTTTTTTTTTGTTTTTTGCTTTTTGCTCATTTAAAGGCTCAGAATGCAGCATTTTGTTGCAGATGCTTTGCTCCAGCAGCTAATGAGTAGACATTAATATGCATGCACCTACCCGTTAATGAAGCGTGTTAGAACACCCAAAATCCCTGGTGCTGCTCAAATTACAGTGGCCAAGCTCCCAGCACCCAGGGCTGTGACATCTGCCTGTGTCCTGAAGCTTTTTTGGGGCTGAACAGGATCAGGAATTCCTCCTCAGCCTCCTTCCCATCCATCCCCTCCTATTTAAGCCACGAGGATTTTGTCCCTCCCGTGCTTTGCACGTGGGGAATGTTTTAAATTTTATTTCATTGAAAGTTCCCTGGCAGGCAATGGGGAGGGTTGAACTCATCAGAATGGTGGAAGGGGGAAAACAATAATAACTGAAATAAAGAAATAATTAAATAAAAGAAACTCATGCTCAAGTCTTTCCATCCAGACTGCAGAGCTAAATTTAGGGTCCTGCAGTAACTGGAGATGGGGAGCGGAGGAGGTGGAGTTGGTGAAAAGTTTTAAGAACCATCTTCTCATCTTTTTATGAGATAATCATGGTATTTCAGTATTTAGCATTAAAAAAAATCTGCTTTAAAATACCAGCCAGCTGCCTGCAAATGAGGGTGGGAATCAGCTGGGTGGCTGATCAGAAAAGTCCCCAAATTCCACCAGAAATCTTTTCCATTTGATTTTTTATATCTATTAACCCACAGCATGGCTAAAATATAAAACTCCAGTACTGCTCAGAACATCTTTTTGGCAATTTCATTCATCCTCAAGCAGCTTCCTGAGGGTTTGGCCACTGCTCCCAGTGCCAGCTGCATTCCAGAGGCTGCAGCTCCTCTCCCCCTCTGCCCAGCGCCAGGACACCACACAAAACCCATCAGAAGCCGCTGCCTCTGCTGCCAACACCCAAAATTGGACAAAATCCTGGAGATGTGCAGGTTGCCAGCCTGAGGACAGCTGTAATAATTGTATTTTTGGGGTATTTTTTTTCAGGGGAGGGATGTTTGATTGAGGAACTCCTTTCTCCAGTCACCCCCAGGGGAAATGAGGTTTGGTGACTGCCCACTGTGGTTTGCCAGGAATGCAAAGGGAGCCCCAGTTCTTGGGTTTTTTTCCCAAGAAATGGGTTCTGGGCATGGCATGGAGAAGCTGCCTGGCCACAGAGGGGAACCCAGAGCTCACCCAGAGCTGGGGTGTCTCCCTGCAGACCCCACTGATAGAATCACTTGCACCGCCCTATTTTGGGCACCCAGGCAGGTGTGGGAACACAGGGATTTGTGATTTTACCCTAAAACAAGATGCAGGGCTGAGGAGGTGAGGCCACAGCCTGGATCTGGCTGTGCTTTGGGCAGGAAGGACCCCACAGCTGGGATGGGAGCCACAATCCCCTGGCCACTGCTCCCGAAGCAGTTTGGAAATCAGACCTACCTTAAACTGCCTTGCCAGGTGCTGCTTGTGGCTTTCTTCCACTTGCTTAAATTTGGATTCCAGTCCCCTCATCTGGTTTTCCATCTTCTCCACGTACTGTAGGTCTCTCTGAGTCCTCCTGTCCAACACCTCTATCGACTGGGACATGTTTTGCACCTGCCAAACGAGAAGGGGCTCATTAAAAGGTGCTGCCAGCAGCCAGGCAGCCCCCCGTGCACCCCAAGGCTGACCTTTCCCACACGCTCAGCACAGCTAAAGGGCAATCAGCCCATGCATTATTTACTGCCTCATCAACAGCAGCTCCCAGATTACCACAGCAAAACCCGTTTCATAAATGATTTTTTTTTTCTGCAGAGAAGGACTCAGCAATCTGACATGGAAATGAGGGGTGTAGCTGAGGTTAAACTCAGGCTGGCCTCTCTGACAGGCACCAGAGGTGACAGCAGCACACCTGGCTGGGAGGAAATGCTCCAGCCCAGGTGCACAATTCCATCTCCTGGTGAGCACAAACCTCAGCAGAACTTCATGATCCACCCAGCCTGCTCCAGCAGCACCTGCCACAACCAGCCCAGCGGCAGGGAGGGCATCCTGGGGCCGGGGAGCACCGGGCATGGTTGGCACCCCTTTGGTGCCCGCGCAGCTCCGGAGCCGAGCGGTGCCGCATTCCCGCCCGGAGCCCATCTGGCCCCGCCAGGGAATGATGCAGGAGCTTGGCTGGGCTGGCAGTGAGAAAACGAGCTGGAGGTGTGAGGAGGGGAGGGGAACGCCAGCGAGGCTGACCTGATTTTGAAGGTTGGCTGCCATCGGGTTTATTAAGATATTCCCTCCTGTTTTCCAGGCTGGGAGAGGTGGAACAGGTCTGACGTCAGCTCCTATTTAGCACCGAGCCATATTGAAGGGCTCTGCAGCGGGGCTGGATGTGTCTGTCCCACGGTGGGGACATGACAGGGACAGCCCACGGGTGCTGCTCCTGCCACCGCCACGTCACCCCAGCAGTGCCAGCACCGTGGTGACGTCTGTGGGCAAAGTGAATCAGGCACCCAGCCTGCTGCTGCTGCTGCTGCGTCAGGGCATTGCTCCTGAGCCAGCCTGATCCCAGCCTGATCTCATCCTGCTTCCAGCCTGTTCCCAGCCTGATCCCAGCCTGCTCCAGTCTGATATCATCCTGCTCCAAGCCTGATTCCAGTCCACTCCCATCTTGCTCCCAGTCTGATTCCATCCTGCTCCTATCCTACTCCCATCCTGCTCCCATTCTGATCCCAGCCTGATCCCATCCTACTCCTATCCTGCTCCCAGCCTGTTCCCAGGCTGATCCCAGCCTGCTCACATTCTGCTCCATCCTGCTCCCATCCTGATTCCATCATTCTCACATCCTGCTTCCAGCCCGCTCCCATCTCGCTCCCAGCCTGCTGCCATCCTGCCTCCATCCTGCTCCCTTCTTGCTCCAGCCTGCACCCAGCCTAATTCCAGTCCACTCCCATCCTGCTCCCATCCTGTTCCCATCCTGATTCCATCCTGCTCCCATCCTGCTCAGCTCTTGGTGGGTGGATGGATCTGCTCCCCGGATGGATGGGTGCCACATCCGCTCCTGTCTGCATCCTCACCGCAGCCAAGCTGGCGTGGGGAGGAAAGGAGGGGGTGCAAATCCCACGTTTCCTCTGGCAAACCCCACAATTCCTCTGGCAAATCCCACATTCCCTCTGGCAAACCCCACTGTCGTGGGCTGGGACTTACCTGGAGTGGCAGAGCGAGGGCACGGCAGGACAGCACGGGGCAAATGCCAAGGGTGCCCCTCCAGCTTGGAAAAACCATCACAGTGCCCCTTGCTCATGCAGGATGACACTGGAACTATTGCAGGGATCTATTAAAAATGTATGGGTGACCTGCATGGCAAAGGCCAGCAGGCTTTGGAGCGTTCTGTACAACTGCTCCGGGGGCCAGAGCGTTCCTCAGCAAAGGTGAAGCTATTTGTGGTCTGTGAGGCTCAGAGATGAACCAGCAGCACCCTGACCTCCCCAGGAGCTGCTCAGGGAGGTGTGAGGAGCAGGGAAGTGCAGAACAAGGTTTGGAGGAGAAAAGAGCAAAGCTGAGCCCAGCCAGAGCCTGGTCAGCTCCCATTAAGCTGTGCCTACTGCAGGGAATGTCAGCTCTCAGTGGGTGTTAATTCACCTGGGCTGCATGTGGAGGAGTGTGGAGACCTCTCTGTGCCCTGAGGCAGGAGAAGAGGAGCCTTAGACAAGCATGGCTGGGCTGCCAAGCTACTTTTATTCCAGTTATCCAGCCTGTCCTTGGAGCTGAGCAGCAGAATTGTTCCAAGGAGCAGAGAGAGGGATGACTGGTAGGGCTCATGCAAAATTAATCCCATTTATTCCACCAGTGCCTAACCCCAGCTGCAAATAATCAGAAAAGAGCATTTCTGTAATGACAGACCAATACCTAAGTGTGCTGAGCAAAATTTTGGGAGGCTCCTTAGGCTGTTTCTCAGATGGTGGGAAGGGAGAGACACGCTCTGCTCCCAGAGCATCTCGCCCAGGCTGCTGCCCTCAAACACCTCTGGAACGTTTCTGCTGCTCCCTGAAGCACAGGAAAATACCCTCCTCACGCATAGAGATGTCTCAAATGAGCTGCTGGGCTGTCCTGGGGTGGATTTCACAAGCCCAGAGCGGGTATTTGCTGCCTGTGCTGTTTTTCCTGGCCAGATTTGTAGGGATGAGCCTGAGATCCCTGGCAGCCCCAGCACTGAGGATCTGCCTCTTTTCCCTCATTAGCATATTATGCCCTTGATCCAGCAAAGCACTTTGGCACATGATTAGGTTTCAATGAGCCTGTAGGAGCTCAGGCTGAAGCATGCACAGAAGTGCTCTAATGAACTCAGGCCCAAGGATAGTGCCTCTTAAATTCCCTCAGCTCCATCCATCAGCTGCAGTGCTCCAGCCTCGCCTGAAAATGTTTTTTGCCTCCTCTCTCAGCCTGAAACCTCATTTTCACCAAGATAATGTGAGACAGATACCTGTGGCTGTCTGGGGGAAAAGAGTTATTTTTAGCAGTTGAAATAGGAAATTAATACAAATGAAGCTTCCAGTGCTGCTCTTGTCATCGTGTTTGAGGAGCTGATTCACAATTAAACCAGAGTCACAGGGAGTCAGCATTGGTCTGATGACCTCAGTGAGGTTTATAAGGGCAAATCCAAGGTTTAAACCCTGCTCAAGCTTCCCTGTGGATCTGCCTTTCCTGGCAGCTCCAAAGGGGCTGTTCTGAGCCCAGCTCTGGGGTTTCAGCTGGGATCAACCTTCAGCCTTGGGGAGCTGCACAAACTGATGGAGCAACAACAAGAGCAATCTTGGGGGAGATTTTCAAGGTTTAGGGGAAAAACCAGCAGAGAAATGGACTCAGCTGATGGTTCAGGAAATGAAAAGTTCATTTGATAAGGTTTGCAGGAGGCAGGGATGGCTGAGAAGAGATTCCACTATCCCTCTGTACACACCTGGGAGTGACCATCAGAGGAACAAAAAGAGCTGTAAAATCTGGAAATCAGCACTGGCTGAGAGGAAGGATTGGCAGGAAACCAGAAATGGTTTCACCAGCAGAGGAGGAAGTTGTCCCCGATAACAGGGCCAGACAAATAAACAAATCAATCAATCAATCAGATTCTGTTTGGAGATCAAACACAACGTGATGATGAGCGGGACTGAGGTGATGCCTCGGTTTGGGTGCAGTCCAAGGGCTGCGCTCAGCACCTGCCAAGGATGAGCTCAGACACCTCGAGTGTCAAAGCCTGGGCTGAACACTCTGTGCAGAGCCCTCCCCTCCCCTCCCCTCCCCTCTGTCACCTGCCAGGGTGCCCAGCACTCCTTCCCAAATGCAGTTCCTACACTGATCCTCATCCCTGTGAACAGAGCATGGATGGATGGCAGCTCTGAACCTCCAAACTCCAAAAGATTCTGCATGGAGATTTCCCTGAGGATGCTCTAATTGCTTTGTGTGCACACACATGCGGCTGATGCCTCACAACACCATTTCCATGGGTGAATTCCATGTCTGCTCCTTGGAAAAAACCCAACCACAATTTCCTCCTTGACACATTGTGGAGAAACCAGGAGCTGCAATTTCCCGCCATCACAAAGGCAGGGTCAGAATGCCAGCTGAGGGAAGGAGTTTTCAGGATTGAAATCCTCCCTGGGCAGCTGGGAGCTCTGCCCTGCAGTTGTTTGCACCTCCAGGGATGATCAGCTCAGCCTCCATCAGGATCAGATGTCTGGCACTAAGAGCCTGTTCCTTATTTTGGGGTTTTTCATATAGGTTAGCGTGGGAGTGAGATGCAGCCAGATTAGCAGGCAGGTAACATATCCCACAACACATGCCCAGAAATCCTGCTCCTCCCTCACTTTTCCTCCATTGGCAGCCAGAGACCTGCATTAAAAAAACCCCACTGAGCACCTCCACCCTCCTGATGTTATCCCAGGTCTCCCATTCCCATCAGCTGAGGGCATTGGGTCAAATCCTGATTGTTTAGAGTGGATGAGGAGTTCTCTGAGCTGTTCATAAATCCTGCTGCCTCTCAGGAGCAAAAGCACCCAGGGTGTTATTGCTGTGAGAAAGAAAAGCCTGACTTGGGATTATTTTTAGCAGCCTCTGACAACCCAAAGGATTGTTTTAGGGCTGAATGTTTTCCTGGCTGGCTTTATTGTCCTCAGCACATGGGGGAAATCAGTTAAGTGGAGGTTTAATATTGTTAGAGGGAATTAATACAGCAGCTTTCCCCAAAGCAGCAGGATGAAAATTCTTTTGTCATGCACGGCACAGGCCAATATAGCATTAGGGGATGGGGTTTAATTATATATCCAGCACAGGAGCCAGCTCATATTTGCAAGAGAAGAGCACAATTTCACATGAAACAGCATTTCTTTACGGAAATCTATTATCTGGAAAATTCCTTGTTATTGGGGATGTTTCCCTAATGAGATTTTTTGATCTTTTAGGACAGCAGACTATTAAAAACTAATCAAGAGGATGTCAACGTTGGGCAGAAAACCACTGAGTGTCATCTCTGTGCTACCTGCTGGCGACAGCTTGCAGGGTTTCACTTGACCTTTTCAATACCACCTTGCCTAGCAAAGCTTGGCTTTGGGCTTTTAATTCTCACTCCTCTCCTGTTGCTGAGTCTGCTCTCAAACTGCTTGTGCCAACAGAATGAAAAAAGGGGATTTTTTTTTATTTTTTAATTTTTTTTTTTTAGAGATACGGTTCAATATTAGTGCTTTGATCTCAGCAGTTTCCCCTCGACCTTAGGCCAGGCTCTCCTCTCAGAAAACACTTAAAGAGATTTCTCCTCCTGCCTGCAGCTGATTATTCCCCACTACACACACAGGGACAGCTCCACACGGAAAAACCATCCCAAGGGGCCTTCCCTGGAAACCAAGGCTCAGCTTGGGTTTCTCCCCCACCAAACCAAAGCACTTTTGGCAGCAGGGGCCAAGCGTTACCTTTTCTAGGAGTTGTCTCAGCTGCTTTGTCCTGGCATCACGCGAGCACATCGTCTGCTGAGGTGCCACCACTGTGCATATACAACGTCCCTCGCTGTCCTGGGCAGAGCTGTACACCTGCCAGCTTTCCTCTGGGTTGGTAGGCAACACCTAATTAACACAGGGAGAGATGGGTTAATTAACCAGGGGAGGGCTCTGGGAGGTGAAGGGGGACGAGGACGTGGCAGGGAGTGGAGGCTCCTCCGCGGGCCCAGCCGGCAAAATTCACTTGGAATGCAAAAATATGGATTGGGGACGAGGCAGAGAAAGGTCTGAAAAGGAGAGGAAGAGCTGAAAACACGAAGGCAACGCGAGTGGGAAAGCGGGGACACAGTGAAAATTCCGAGTGCTGGTCAGCGCTGAGCACATTGGGGTGGGAGCCCTGCCCTGCTATGGTGACAGAGCCCTCCTTAACACCGGGACAGGGACATGCCCGAGCCACCAGGAGGGCACAGTGTCCTGCCGAGGCTGAGCAGTGTCCCTGGCTCTGCAGAGCCTGCCGGGGTCTATGTCCGGGTCTGATAGCCGGAGATGAGCTCGGATGAGTGCAGAGGCACCGCAAGGTATGGACACATGGACACCCCGAATTATGGACACCCTGAGTCATGGACAGCCCAAATTACAGACACCCCGAGGCACCGACAGTCTGAGGTACAGGCACCCTAAATTATGGACACCCCGAGTCATGGACAGCCTGAATTACAGACACTGCTAGGTAAGGACACCCCAAGGCATGGACACCCTGAGTCACGGACACCCTGAGGCATGGATACCCCTAATTATGGACACCCCAAGGTAAGGACACCTCGAATTATAGACACCCCGAGGTGTCCTCGAGGTGTCCCTGAGGTAAGGACACCTGAAGGCACAGACACCCCAAGGTAGGGATATCCCAAGGTATGGACACTCCGAGGTACAGACACCCCGAATTACAGATATCCTGAATTACAGTCACCCTGAGTCATGGACACCCCGAATTACAGAATCCCTGAGGCACGAACACCCCGAATTATGGACACCCCGAGGTACAGACTCTCGAGGCACGGACACCCTGAATTACTGACACCGCAAGGTACAGACACCCCGAATTATGGACATCCTGACATACAGACACCCCAAATTCCGTTCCCGCCCCCCCTCTGCCCCATTCCCCGAGCATGAGGAGCCTCCCTGGGCCATAGCTCCCCTCTGCTCCAGGCAGGGCAAGCCCGAAGCCCTGAGCAGGATCCCAGCAGGGATGGATGCGATGCAGCACTGAGGGCACGCCGGGGAATGGAGCCCACCCCAAACACAGCGCGTTCCCCTCTCTGCTCTTCATTTTCCTTCTATCTCACGGCATAATTCATTATTTAATCCCACCCAGCCTCGGAGCACTTTGAAGGTGTCACCGTGTCCCCAGCCAGAGGGGAAATGTTCTTTGAACCGCTTCCCTACAGAACAAATCACCTTGCAAATGCCCACGTTGACAGACATGCCCAGGCGGACGCACAATTGGATTCCCTGGCTAAAACAACCGGGAAAAAAAAATAAAATAAATGGATCTCATAAACCCTGACAACGTGATAAAAAAAAAAAATCCCAGCTTCATTCACTGAGCAGCACAAGCACTACACGGAATACTCCGGGAACAGCGGAGCTGCAGCAGCGTCAGAAAGCACCAGCGTGCAGCCTGCAGGAGAAAGGTGCCCGATTTTCCCTGCTCAGGGAAGACAGACAGACAGACTGGAATGATTTTCCAGCCATTCCCGAAGTGGGAAGCTCAGGCACGGCCCCAGCTCTCCAGCAGAGCAGGGACAGGGATGTCCAGCCCGGCTGCATCCCCATCCCTCCGAGGGCGCATCGGGCAGGAGAGCAGCGGAGGCGCCTCCCGGGACTCGCATCCGCTCTCCCGGCGGCTTTTGCAGCGGCCACGAGGGAAACTTTGCATCCCTTCGGCTGCGGGGAGGCAGCCGAGTCACCCCCAGGCACGAACGAGGGATGGCTGAACTAGGGGAGAGGAGGGCAGAGGGAGAGACGCTCCCTGCACCGTCACCCCCGTCCCCGAGCGCCCCATCCGCGCTCCCGCAGCACCGCGGGGACACTCGAGGGGCAGAGATCCTGCAGGGGACACCTGGGCGAGGAGAGATGTGACAGCCGGGCGGGGAGGGCTGGGCGGCGGCGGGGAGCGGCCGCAGGGACGCTCCGGGATGCGGGGACGCTCCGGGATGCGGGGACGCTCCGGGATGCGGGGACGCTCCGGGATGCGGGGACGCTCCGGGACGCTCCGGGATGCTGTGAGGCTCCGGGAGGCTGGCACGCCCCGGGATGGGAGATGCTCAGGGAGGCTCCGGGATGCTCAGGGAGGCTGGGATGCCCCGGGCAGCCCTCCCCGCGCCCCGCAGCCCTCCCGCACTTACTCCCGTGCTGCGGTCCAAGGTGCCGCCCGTGGCCGCCGTGAGTTTGGTGGTGTTGAGCCCCACGAGGGAGGGCAGCGTCTGCGACATCCAGTTGGTGATCATGGCCATGGTGCTGAGGACGACTCCAATCTTGAGTAAAGGCACAGACATGTCTGCGGGGGGGGCGGCAGGCACCCTTCATTCTGCACCGGCGCCGGGCTCCATGCCGCTGCCTTCGGGCTGCCGCCCCGCCGCCGCCGCCGCTCGCCGCCGCCCCATCGTCCTCCTCCTCCTCCTCTTCCTCCTCCTCCTCCTCGCCCTGCCCGGCGCTGTGCCCGCTGTGCAGCCGGAGCGGAGCGGAGCGGAGCGGGGCTGGCTCCCTGCGCCCGCCCGGCGCGCCCCGGTCCGAGCGAGCGGAGCCGGAGGCGGAACCGGGGCGGGACCGGAGCGGGAGGGGCGGGCAGAGCCCACCCAGGCGGGGACACTGCGGTGGGAGAGCGGGGAGAGGGAGGGGAGAAGGGAGTGGGAGGGGAGGGATGGGAGGGGGAAGAGGTATGGGGAGAAAAGATCTGGGGAGAAAAGATTTGGGGAGGAAAGATCTGGGGAGAAATGATGTGGGGATGAAACGTCTGGGGATGAAGGGTCTGGGGAGAAAAGATTTGGAGATAAAAGATGTGGGGATAAAAGGTGTGGGGAAGGGGGAGAGAAGGGAAGGAGAGAAGAAAAATGGGGAGGAAAGATATGGGACGGGGAAGCGGAGGGAAGGAGAGAAAAAAGATTTGTGGAGACGTAAAATAATCAAGGAGAAAAGGTTTGGGGAGAAGGGAGTGGAAGGATGGGAGGGGGAAGAGGTATGGGGAGAAAAGATCTGGGGAGAGGTAAAAGAATCAGGGAGAAAAGGTTTGGGGAGAAAGGAAGGAATTGGGGAGAGGGGGAGAGATTGAGCAGAGGCAAACAGGCATGGGGAAGGGAGAGAAAGGTTTGGGGGGAGGGAAGAAGATTTGAGGAGATTAAATTGTGGGACGGGGGAGAGGAATGGGGAGAGAGGGAAAACTGGGGAGGAGGTGGAAAGGGTTTCGGGAAGTGGAAGGGATTTTGGGGAGATGGAAGAGGTTGGGGGGAACAGATGGAAGGGATTTTGGGGGATAGATTGAAGGGATTTTGGGGGGCAGGGGGAAGGGATTTTGGGAAGATTGAAGGGGTTTTGGGGGGGAGACGGAAGGGATTTTGGGGGGGAGGTTTGAAGGGATTTTGGGGGTGCGGCTCCCCCGCTGCGGCGCGTGGCGCCCTCTGGCGGCTGCGGGCGGCGCTGCGGGCCGGGGTCGCTCGGTGGTCGCGGGGACGGCGGGGACACGGCGGGGACGCGGAGCCGTGCCAGGACCAAAGGGAGCCGGGGCATTTCACCGCAGTGTGACCCTCAAGGGCCGCACCTCTCCCGCACAGACCCGCGGGCTGGGGGACCCCTGCGGGTCCCCTGCGGGTCCCCTGCGGTCCCCAGGTCCAAGCGGGCTGTCAGAGCATCCCCCACACCCCCGATTGTCACCTCGCCATGTCCTGCCACCACAGCACGAAGGATAAACCAAACCTCACTGCCAGCCCTGCTCCCGCCTCGTTCCCCACACAGGAATTCGCTGCCGAGGGATGCAAAGGGCACACAGCCAGTCCGGCCAGCCTGGGATGTCACCTGGCCTTGGTCACCACTCAGGTGTCCCGAAGCCACTGGTGACTTCAGAAGCCAAGAGAACCTCAGAACTTCATTCTTCCCTAAGAGAATCTCAGAATTCCCTGTGCAAAGCAGCACAGAAATGAACCCCCTGTCCCTCTGCAGGGGACAGAAGTGACACCCCGGCTTTGTGGCACAGCCCCAGCCTTGGTATGGGTGCAGGGAGCCTCAGCTGCTCCATGGGCTGGCCCTGGAGCCACCACGTTCCCACCAGGGTCTGACCAGCCCAGCTCCAAACCCAGCTCCTCCAGAGCTGCTGCTCCACTGGTGTGGAAGCTTGGGGTGGGGGTTTTGCTGCCTCAAAATCTTGACCCACCTCACATCCAGCACCCGGGTGATGTGCAGAGCACATCCCAGCAGGGAAGCAGGAAGCCCCAAAATGCAATCCCTGCTGAGTTGGCCTGTCCCACCTCGCCAGGACCGTGTCCCACCTCACCAGGACCTTGTCCCACCTCACTAAGACCTTGTCCCACCTCACCAGGACCTTGTCCCACCTCAGCAGCACCGTGTCCCATCTCACCAGGACCTTGTCCCACCTCACCAGGACCTTGTCCCACCTCAGCAGCACCGTGTCCCATCTCACCAGGACCTTGTCCCACCTCAGCAGGACCGTGTCCCACCTCACCAGGACCATGTCCCACCTCACCAGGACCATGTCCCATCTCACCAGGACCTTGTCCCACCTCAGCAGAATCTTGTCCCAGCTCAGCAGAACAGTGTTCCACCTCACCAGAACCTCATCCCACCTCACCAGGACTTGTCCCACCTCGCCAGGACCTTGTCCCTTGCTGGAGATGTGGCCCTTGCTGTGGGATCATCCCAGCACAGCCAGGCTGGGCAGAGGGAACAGGAGCAGGCCAGCCCATTAATCCTGCAGGCAGACCTGGCAGCTCTGTGAAATAAAGCACATTCAGCAGTTCCACCAGGTGGGGAAATCGAGGTTGAACAGGAGCGCTGCTGCCAGGTCAGATCCTGTCCCTGTCACACACCCCTGGCACAACAGGGCAGCACTGGCACAGCTGCTTTGTGCCAGGCTGCAGCAGCTGAACTCCCACCCCTGCCCTTCCTTCCCTCCATCCGTGTGTCACCTGCCCAGCTCCCGCCAGGTGAGGCTGCTGGAGGTGGGAGGGAAGATTTGTGCCCCTGAACCCCACATTAGGGCAGCTGGAATCGGGAAGGAAGCCCTGCTGCCCCTGAACCCCACAGTGCCCTGCTCTGGGCAGCACCAGCTGCCTGCACTCCATGGAATCAGCTTCCCCAGCCCAGGCATCCTCATCCCTTCGTGGCAAAGCTGCTGCTGGGGGTGCAGGGTGGCACCTGTGGTAACTCTGGGTACCTGTGGTACCACCTGTGGGTACCTGTGGGTACCTTTGGTACCACCTGTGGGTACCTGTGGTACCTCTGGGGTCAGCATCCAGCAGCTGCTTCAGACTAGGGGGCAGGAACAGCTTCCCCAGGCAAAAAAACCCCAAACAAACAAACCAAAAAACCCCCCAAAACCTCCAAAAAACAGAAAAAAAACACACAGAAACATCCCTCAAAAACCCCAAAAACTTGGATTAGTTCCACCTTTTAGGAGGAATCCCAAATCCCTGCTCTGCCAGGTGCTTTGCTGTGCTCAGGCCTTGATTGCCCCTCTGATTTCCCACCCCAGTGCTGACATCCCAACCACCCCAAGCTCCATTTGGGAACAGTTTGTCAGGGAAGTTTATCCCTCCTATTTGTCTAATCCAGACACACATATAAGAATTAATCCTGTGGATATTTCAGTATTTAAATGTAAGAATCTCTCCTGTGCTTTGCTCTGGATAAAAACCCCTCCTGTGCCTTGCCCTGGATCCCAGCTGGGCTGAGCCCTCATTTCCCAGCAGGGCAGGCAGGTGATTTCATTGCCATCCCCTCCCTGCTCTGCCATGATTAAAGCTCCTCCAAAAAGGGCCAGCAAAGCCCAGAGAGGAGCTGTGCCTGTAATAATGGGGGGGAAAAAGAGAAATCCTGGGAGATTTTCTTTCTTTCTTTCTCTCTCCTGCTTGCAGTGTTTGTGAAAGAATAAAAGCAGCACTTTTGGGGGAATTTTTTTTTTTGTCACTGCCTAGATTAATGGAGTTAAGGAAGGGACATCAAAATGTTCTTCCAGACCATTTAAAATTTTAAATTAAAGACCTTTGAAAATTCTTAATGCGTCAATAACCTGCCAGGAGCAGGAAGGGGTCCCTGAGCAGGAAAAGGGGTCCTGAGCAGGGAAAAGGATCCTGAGAAGGGAAAAAGGGATCCATGAGTAAGATAAAAGGGGTCCTGAGAAGGGCAAAAGGGTCCCTGAGAAGGGAAAAAGGGTCCTGAGCAGAAAAAAGGGGTCTCTGAGCAGGAACCCCTGAAGTGGTGGAGCTCAGATTTCTCCTGGTCACTTTTTGTTTTTCTGCTTCAGACTGGAAAATTCCTCTGCGGGAAGGGGAGAGCACAGAGCTCGGTGCCCAGAGGAGCTGAGAGGGTCAGGGGTGCGACAATCGGCGACAATCGGCGGTGGCAGCGCGGGGACACGGCGGGGACACGGCGGTCACTGTCTCCCTCTCCTGGCTGCTTGTGAGAAGAAAAAGTGCCCGAATTCCTCTCGCTCCCAAATGGGGATGGTGCGCAGGACAGATAACTCCTGCTCTAAATAAACCACACCCGATCCCTGTTAAAATCTGGGATTTTAACATTAAAGAAACCAGAGAATTCCTGTTCTAAGAGAAGAAAAAATGCCCAAATTCCTCTTGCTCCCAGATGGGGATGATGTGCAGGACAGAGGATTCCTGCTCTAAATAAACCACACCCAATAACTGTTAAAATCTGGGATTTTAGCATTAAATGCACCAGAGAATTCCTGCTCTAAATAAACCACACAGAGAACAAAAAGTGCCCAAATTCCTCTTGCTCCCAAATTGTGTTGGAGGTGATGTGCAGGACAGAAAATTTCTGCTCGGAATAAACCACACAGAGAAAAAAGTGCCCAAATTCCTCTCACTCCCAAATTGTGCTGGAGGTGATGTGCAGGACAGAAAATTTCTGCTCGGAATAAACCACACCCAATCCCTTGTTAAAATCAGGGATTTTAACATTAAATAAACCAGAGAATTCCTGCTCTAAATAAACCACACGTAATCCCTGATAGTTAAAATCTGGGATTTTAACATTAAATGAACCAGAGAATTCCCGCCCTGAATAAACCACACCCAATCCCTGTTAAAATCATAGATTTTAACATTAAATAAACCACACCCAATCCCTGTTAAAATCTGGGATTTTAACATGAAATAAACCAGAGAATTCCTGCCCTAAATAAACCACACCCACTCTGGGGTCTGTCCTCTCTTCAAGGACCCGGCTCTGGAATGTCAGGGATCCTCCTGAAAAGCTTGGATTGGGATTTTCCTCCCTCTTGAAAAGCTTGGATTGGGATTTTCCTCCCTCTGCAGCTGCTGGAGGGCCTCTGAAGGGTCCAGTGCCTCTTCCCACCCCTCCTGGTGCCCTGATTGATGCCAGATGCTGATGCCAGGCTGTCCCTCACGAGAAATGGCACTGAGTTCCCCCTCGGTTTTGGGGTCACAATTCTAAATATCCTGAGTTTTTTTGCCTGGTTTTCGTCACTTTTTTGCTGCCACCACTTAAACAAACATGACTGCAGGAGATGGATGCTGATCAGAAGTTATCCCCTCATTGTGGGAAGGCAGGGATGGACAGAAAATAAAAGGAAGGGAGGAAGGGAGGAAGGGAGGAAGGAAGTGGCGGAAGGAAGGAAGTGGCGGAAGGAAGTGGCGGAAGTGGCGGAAGTGGCGGAAGGAAGGAAGGAAGGAAGGAAGGAAGGAAGTGGCGGAAGGAAGGAAGTGGCGGAAGTGGCGGAAGTGGCGGAAGTGGCGGAAGTGGCGGAAGGAAGGAAGGAAGGAAGGAAGGAAGGAAGGAAGGAAGGAAGGAAGGCAGGCTGGCTGGCTCAAAGAGTGGATGAAGGGGATCCCTGCCAGCTCCTGGTAAATCTATGTGAAAATTGTGGCTGACTCCAGGGCCAGGCACATTTTGGGATCAAGCTGCTCTGGGAAATGAACTCCCAGCTCTGGACACTCCCTGCTCCTGCATGAAAAACCCCTCTGGAACCTCTCCTTTCCTCTGGGAGCAAGAGCTCTGCAAGGAAACCTCCCCTTCACGTGCCCAGATCTGTGCTCAGCCAAAGCTGCTCCTGTCATTGAGCCCAGGATCTGCAGCAGGAGCCAAGACCTCAAAACCAGCCCAGGTTGCTGATTTTTGGAGGATTTTTTGGGCACCTTTCCCTGGGTCAGGCACACACCTCCAGCCCCTGAGCGAGCTCCCAGGGAGGAATTGTTCTCTGTGCTGCTTTCCAGCAAACACAGCTCTGCTCCTGGCCCTGGGCTCAGGCCTGAGATTGTCCCTGTGCTGTCCTTCCAGGATGGGGAGGGTGGGCTGGGAATGGGGAAAAAGGGTCCTGAGCAGGGAAAAAGGGTCCTGAGCATAGGAAAAAGGGTTCTGAGCAGGGAAAAAAGGATCTTGAGAAGGGAAAAAGGATCCCTGAGAAGGATAAAAGGGTCCTGAGCAGGGAAAAGAGATCCCTGAGCAGAGGAAAAGGGGTCCCTGAGAAGGATAAAAGGGTCCTCAGCAGAAAAAAAGGGGTCCTGAGCAGGGGGAAAGGGGTCCCTGAGCAGGATAAAAGGGTCCTCAGCAGAAAAAAGGGGTCTTGAGCAGGGGAAAAGGGTTCTGAGCAGAATAAAGGTGTCCCTGACAGGGAAAAGGAGTCCCTGAGCATAATAAAAGGGTCCTGAGCACAAGAAAAGGGTTCCTGAGCATAATAAAAGGGTCCTGAGCAGGGAAAAAGGATCCAGAGCAGAGGAAAAAGGGTCCCTGCCAGGGAAAAGGGGTCACTGAGCAGGGAAAAAGGGTCCAGAGCAGAATTAAAGGGTCAGGAGTGCAGGTAAAGCCAGTCTGGAAGAAGGCAGCAGGGCTCAGCTCCAGGACAGCAGGAACAACCAAGAGCTGCAGCCCACAAAAGCAGGAAAATCAGCATTGAAAATCAGCATTGAAAATCATCATTGAAAACCAGCATTGAAAATCATCATTGAAAATCAGCCTTGAAAATCAGCATTGAAAATCATCATTGAAAACCAGCATTGAAAACCAGCATTGAAAACCAGCATTTCCAGCTGCTGTCCCCCCACGTTTGGGGTGTGCTGGCACCAAGGCACATCCCTGTGTCTCTGCTTCTCCAATTCCCCCTTCCCCTGCCTGCCTGGGCCACCCCAAAAAGCCCCAAATCCCAGATGGGCATTTCTGGGGTGTCCCAGCTTTGTCCCTTTTTGTGGACAGAGCAGAGCACAGGTGACACTTTCCCCTCAGAGCTTCCCCCAGCGCTCTGCTTAATTGCCTCTGATAGTAATTAACTTTGTATTAACGAGTGGTGCTAATACTGATTACAAGGACTGATAACTCCAGCAATAAATACAATTTCCAGGGCTGGAAATTACCTCTGGTTTTTGGTTTTTTTTGTTTTTTTTTTTTTTTATTGGCTCCAGCTGAAGTTAAGCAAGACAAGGCACAAATTGGGTTTGTGAAACAGCTGCCTCCTGTTCCAGGTTTGCAGATTGATCCTATCCCTGTCCACGTGTCTGCCTGGCACCAAAGTGGGCACTGGGAAGTTCTGCATGGGCAGGAGGGAGCTGGGCTGGGCACTGCAAACAGCCCTGACAGAGACTTTTAGGGAAAATCAATCAGTAAATGAAGATAATTCAGATTTTTAGGGTGTTTTTTCCTCTCCCTCCCCCTGCAAACAGCCCTGACAGGGACTTTTAGGGAAAATCAATGGGTAAAGGAAGATTATGAATATTTTTAGGGATTTTTTCCTTCTCCCTCCCCCTGCAAACAGCCCTGATAGGGACTTGAGTTTCCTTTAGGGAAAATCAATGGGTAAATGAAGATAATTCATATTTTTAGGGTGTTTTTTCCTCTCCTTCTCCCTGCAAACAGCCCTGACAGAGACTTGAGTTTCCTTTAGGGAAAATCAATGGGGAAATAAAGATAATTCATATTTTTAGGGTGTTTTTTCCTCTCCTTCTCCCTGCAAACAGCCCTGACAGAGACTTGAGTTTCCTTTAGGGAAAATCAATGGGGAAATAAAGATAATTCATATTTTTAGGGTGTTTTTTCCTCTCCCTCCCCCTGCAAACAGCCCTGACAGAGACTCGAGGTTCTTTTAGGGAAAATCAATGAGTAAATGAAGATAATTCATATTTTTAGGGTGTTTTTTCCTCTCCTTCTCCCTGCAAACAGCCCTGACAGAGACTCGAGGTTCTTTTAGGGAAAATCAATGGGTAAATGAAGATAATTCAGATTTTTAGGGTGTTTTTTCCTCTCCCTCCCCCTGCAAACAGCCCTGACAGGGACTTTTAGGGAAAATCAATGGGTAAAGGAAGATTATTAATATTTTTAGGGGTTTTTTTCCTCTCCCTCCCCCTGCAAACAGCCCTGACAAAGACTTGAGGTTCTTTTAGGGAAAATCAATAGATAAATGAAGAATATGAAGAAATGGGAATATAATGAATGAATGAACATAATTAACAAATGGGTATATAATATAATAAATTATATAATAAATGTAATGAATAGATGTATATAATGAATAAATGGGTATATAATATAATTAATTATATAATGAATATAATGAATAAATGTATATAATGAATAAATGGGCACATGAAGAATATGAAGAAATGGGAATATAATTAATATTTTTAGGGTTTTTTTCCCTCTCGCAGAAGCCCTATAAATGTTTCCTATCAGGAAGGTGTTGCTCCTGGAATTACTGGGCTGTGGATGTGGGAGCACCGTGCAGCTCCTGAGGGAACTTTGAGGAATTCCAGGAGGTTTTCAGCGCAATATCCCAGCAAAAGGACAAAAGGACAGGTCGGACGGACAGACAGACAGACAGCAGCTGGCAGCCCAGCCCCAAGCTCTGCCCTCCTGGCAGGTCCTTCAGAGCAGAAATTGGGCACCAGGAGAGGTGCCCTGGTGTCCCCAAGGGGAGGACAAGGACAGGCTTTGCCCAGCAGGGCTGAGTGCCCACCCAGAGTGCCCAGAGCTCCTCTGGGTGCCCCCATGCCAGCACCCCAAACCAAAACGGGGCATCCCAGGGTGGGGCTGACCAGGCCAGGCCGGGCACAGAGCGGCTCAGGGAGAGGAAATGCCAGAGCCTCGTGCAGGGCACCCTCAGCCGTGCCAGGGGATGGGGGCACAGCACAAACACCTGGGGGGGTTTGGGGGCAGCTCCCCCCTTGTCCCACTCAGGTCACGCCAGCCCGGCCAGGTGTGAGAGCCCTGAGCAGAGCAGGGCTGCAGCCCCAGCCTGGCACCACCCCTGTGCCCCCAGCACCCCTCTGCCAGCTGGGGGGGCACCCCAGGGTGCTGCAGCTCCCAGCCCTTGCAGAGAGTGCCAGGGATCACAGAGACAGGCCAGGCTGGCCCCTCCGGCCCCTTTAGGAGCCAGCTCAGTGCCCAGCTCAGTGCCCAGCTCAGTGCCCAGCACAGTGCCCAGCTCAGTGCCCAGCACAGTGCCCAGCTCAGCCCCAGCTCAGTGCCCAGCTCAGCCCCAGCTCTGTGCCCAGCTCCGTGCCCAGCACAGTGCCCAACTCAGTGCCCGGCTCAGTGCCCATCTCAATGCCCAGCACAGTGCCCATCTCAATGCCCAGCACAGTGGCCATCTCAGTGCCCAGCTCTGTGCCCAGCTCAGTGCCCAGCACAATGCCAAGCTCAGTGCCCACTCTGTGCCCACTCTGTGCCCAGCTCATGCCCATCTCAGTGCCCATCTCAGTCCCCATCTCATCCCCATCTCATGCCCAGCTCAGTGCCCATCTCTGTGCCCATCTCATCCCCAGCTCAGTGGCCAGTTCAGTCCCCATTTCATCCCCAGCTCTGTCCCCACTCTGTGCCCATCTCTGTGCTCATCTCTGTGCCCAGCCCTGTGCCCAGCTCTCCCTGCCCTGTGGCCTGTCCTGTCACTGCAGCGAGGCACAGGAGGGCACAGCAGCTCCTGCACCAGCAGCAAAGCTGAAATCAGCCCCTCCATGGCCCAGGCTGTGTGCAGGGCACGGCACACCCAGCCTGGCATGGAGCTGGGCAGCGCCCGCGCTGGCAGGAGGGTTTGGGGATGGCACCTGCCCCTGTGCCAGGGCAAGGAGGGCTCTGCAGTGCCAGGCCAGGCAGCGGGCACAGGGCACCTGCCCAGGTGGGCACTGCAGGGCCCCAGCAGGGCGCTCAGCTCAGCCAGGCTTTAGCAGGGGCTCAGGGGCTCCCAGGGCTCTGTGCCCACGCTCTGCTGGGCTCCCTGTGCCCACCACAGCTGAAAGTTGCTGCCAAAGTTGAGGTGCTGCAGTCGCAGAGGAGGCAAGGAGAGGGGAAAAGAGCCAGGCAGGGCAGAAACCTTGGCTTTCCTTTCTTTTCCCTTTATTTTCCTTTGGTTTTCCTTTGTTTTCCCTAGTTTTTCCCTTGGTTTTTCCCTTGGTTTTTCCCTTGGTTTTCCCTTGGTTTTTCCCTTGGCATTCCTTTGTTTTCCCTAGTTTTCCCCTTGGTTTTTCCCTTGGTTTTCCTTTGTTTTCCCTAGTTTTTCCCTTGGTTTTTCCCTTGGTTTTTCCCTTGGCTTTCCTTTGTTTTCCCTAGTTTTTCCCAAGTTTTTCCCTTGGTTTTCCTTTGTTTCCCTTGGTTTTTCCTTTTATTTCCTTTGGTTTTCCTTTGCTTTCCCTTGATTTTCTGTAGTGTTTCCCTATTTTTTCCCTTGTTTTTCCCTTATTTTCCCCCTTGTTTTTCCCTTGGTTTTCCTATGCTTTTCCTTTTTTTTTCCCTTGCTTTTCCCTAGTTTTCCCCTTGTTTTTTCCTTGATTTCCCCTTGGTTTTCCTTTGCCTTTCCCTGTTTTTTCCTTTGGTTTTCCTTTGGTTTTCCCTTGGAAAATCCCCCAGAGCAGCTCCAGGCCAGCCAGGAGCCGACAGCACCCATTGCCCAGGCTGTGCTGTGACCCCATGGAAGCTGAAGGGACGCCATGGTGACATCCCTGTCACCCCCCTGTCCCCATGGGCACCCCCAGCCGTGCCCTGGTGGGCAGGATCTGCCGTGCTGGTGGTCCTGGCTCTTTGTCCAGCGCGGCGCATGCGCACCCTCAGCATCCTCACACACAATGGGCTGCTCTGCTGCTTCCTCCCCACCCCTCCTCATCCCCACAGCCCCTGGGTTGCTCGGTTTGCCCCCCCCTTTCCCTGCCTGCATTCCGGGCTGCTCGGCTTTTCTCGGGATTTGGGGCAGATCTGGGCTCTCCTTTTGGCTTTGCAGCCTCCCAGGGATCCTGGCAGGGTGTAAAGCTAAAAATGCTCCAGGGGCTCAAACTTCAGCAGGAGGGCAGTGGCAGGGAGAGCTTTGTCACTGGGAGAAAGGGAAAAATCATCTCCATAAAGCATCCAGGATGAGAGCCCAGCTGCTAATTGCTCCTACACTAAGAAGCCTCCATTCCCCTCCTATTTATAGCTGCTTTTTCTTTCCTTTCTTTTTTTATTTTTTTTTTTTTGTGCTTCCAGGCAGCACCACAATTAACCCCACAATCTAGAGCATCCTCTTGCAATTACTTTTTTTTTCTTCCTCTCCTCAGTGACTGGTGAAAAAAAAAAACCAACAAAAGACAATCGCCCTGCCTGCCTCTCCCCAGGCAGCCTCAAGAAGTCAAATGGAGTTTTAATTCCACTTGCAAGAGAAGGATTTTGGGTGCCTCCTTTCCTCCCCCCCACAACCCCACGCCTCACTCAGCCCAGAGGCTGGGACAGCACAGAAAAGCATGAAAATCCTGGCAGAAAAAAAAACCCAAAAAAACCAGCAGGTGGAGTGGAGAGAGTGGGGATAAATAAACTGCCCCCATCTCCCACCCGGCTGTCACAGATGCCAACACCAAGGGACATTTAAATGTCACCTAAAAGCAGCACAGCTACCCCCACACGAGGATCCAGAGGGCTGGGGGGGTGACAAGGAGGGACAGCACTCCCACCTGGTCCTTGTGGCCACCTGGGCCAGCAGCTCCCCCCCACACAGGGGTCCTGCATACCCCAGGTGAGGTGACACCAACACCCTCCATAGGCGCTGCCCTTCCCACAGGGGTCCCACGGCCCGAATCCCACCCAGGGCAGTGAGAACCATGGCCAGGTGCGGGGCAGGGCACAGGTGATGCCCAGGGAAGGGGTGGCTGGGCAGGTGCAGCATCCCCGGGCAGGTGCAGCATCCCCGGGCAGGTGCAGCATCCATCCCCCGGCAGGTTCCTGTGCTGCTCTCGAGGTTTAGCAGAAAATGGCGTTGGGGAGAAAGGGAGAAGAGGAGGAGGAGGAGGAGTGGGGGAAAGGAAGAGCTGGACCTACTTGGGTGAGTTCTGTGCCCATCAGGATGAGGAAGCAGAGGGTCAGCAGCTTGCTTGCCGGTTGCATCTCTCGCAGCCCGTTCTAGGCAGCTCGCATACAGATCACCTCCGGGCGAGCCTCCCCTGCGCCGTCCCCGAGCCTCGCTGCCTCCTCACTCCTTTATTCTTATTAATATTTTAATTTATATTAAAAAAAATTAAAAAAAAAAAAAAGACAACAGAGCGCTATTAAAAAAAAAAAAAAAAGACAAACGGCAAAAATAATAATTTAAAAAAAACCAGCCTGATTTTGCGGGTGGCTCTCAGCACCCTCGGGAAGCGATGCCAGAAATCTGCTCAGCAGAGCCTTCACTTTGCATATTTATTGGGATCCCAGTTTCTCTCCTCTGCTCTCGGTGCTGGCTGTCTGGTAATTTATTTAATTTTTTTTTTTTTTTTTTTTAATGGCTCCCCTGCTCCAAAGACATTTGCGAGGAGAAATTCAGCGGAGCACGCAGCGATTATCTCTGCTATTGCCAAAAGTTTGCCTGGAAAAGGGGGGTGATGGGGAGAGGACAGGGATTTAAAAAAAAAAAAAAAAAGAAAAAAAAAAAGAAAAAGAAAGGAATTGGTAGGGCTGGCTACTAGCAGGGGATGGCTGTGGAACAGGATGTGACATCAAGTGAGGCGGGGGAAATTTAACTAAACACGGCAAAGGGAGAGGGGGAAAAGCAGGCGCGGGAGCACGGCTGAGGCTGCGGGGACCCCGCGGGGAGCAGGGGGTTAAAACCGTCCTTAACCCCATCCTTATTGTCATCCTGAGCAGCATCCTTAATTCCCATCCTTAACCCCATCCCTATTCCCATCCTGAACTGCATCCTTAATTCCCATCCTTAGCCCCATCCTGAACACCATCCTTAATTCCAATTCTGAACTGCATCCTTAATTCCCATCCTTAACCCCATCCTTATTGCCATCCTCAACTGCATCCGTAACCCCATCCTTAACCCCATTCTGAACCCCATCCTTAATTCTGAATTAAGCATTCCATTTCTGAACTTCATCCTTAATTCCCATCCTTAATTCCCATACTGAAGAGCATCCTTATCCCCATCCTTAATCTCATCTTGAACCCCATCCTTAATTCCCATACTGAACAGCATCCTTATCCCCATCCTTAGCCCTATGCTTAATCTCATCCTGAACCCCATCCTTAATTCCCATCCCAAACCCCATCCTTAATTCCTATCCTTATTCCCATCCTTACCCCCACCCTGAACCCCATCCTTAATTCCCATCCTGAAACCCGTCCTTAATTCCAATCCTTATTTCCATCCTTATCCCCATCCTTAACCCTATCCTTAATTCCCATTCTGAACTCCATCCTTAATTCCTCTACTGAACCCCATCCTCAATTCCCACCCTGAATCCTATCCTTAATTCCCATCCTTAACTCCATCCTTAACCCCACCCTGAGCCCCCTCCCTTTGTGCCCCCCTGATCTCTGTGCATCCCTCAGGGCAAGGGGGATCTGATTCCCCCAAATACCAAACCCCAAACCAGCCCCAGGGAGGCTGCTCCATCCCAGCTCCATCCCCTCCCCGGCTCAGCCCCCCAGGATTTGGGGGCAGCAGGGGGGTGTGAGAATCCTTTTGTCACACCCCAACCTCACCTGTGGTACCCCAGAGGCTGCAGGTGGTGCCCGCCCCTCCCTGGCAGGCTCTGCCCCTCATTTCTCTCTCTCAAACCCCCCTGAATTCTTCCCAATCCCCAATTTCTTCCAGGACCCCATAAATATTATGGAATATTTCAGTGTGTGCTGCAGTGAGTGAAAAGCATCACCCCTCCTGCTCCAGAGATCATCTCTTGGTGATTATTTAATCACACAAGAGAAATTCCTTCCCAACAGAAATCCCACAACTACCAGAGCCCCCAGCAGAGGATTTTCCCAAATTGCTCCAGAGTTTCTTTATCTGGAGCCCTTGGGAGTGGAGCAGGACATGGGGTCTGTGCAGGGATGAGCTGGTGCTTTCCAAGTTCTGGGATCACAGAATTCAGCAGGAACCAGGAAATTTGTGGCTGATTTTGTGAATTTTCTGAATTCTGTGTGTTTGCATCAGGAAATATTTAAGGGAAAGTTGTAGCAGCCCTCCTAGGAGGGTTTTAGCAGCCCCACACAGGGAATCATCCCATCCTTTTCAAGTGAGCTTGGAAATGCAGCCCAGGGAGCAGCTGGGATGTCTGAATGTCCCACAGAGATCCCTCCTGAGACACTTCCCTCAGCACCTGCCTTTAAACTCGCTGCTTTAGAGCCCATAAAACTGAGGACTTTTTATAAAAAGCATCAAACTCCTCTTGACTTTCATGGAGAGCAGCACAAGGAGGCCAAAAGCATCGGTGGAGCTCTGGGGTTTGAACACCTCCTCCCCTGGCGCCTCAGGAGGTGTTGGATTGCCACAGGCACCACCTTCCCCCTGGCAGGGATCGCAGCAGGGCAACAAAAATCCCCAAATTCAGAGGGAGGAGGAGGAGGAGGAGAGAGTTCCACGTGGCTCTGTGGGTATTTCACTGTTCCAAGTGCCTTCAGAACGTACCTGAGCTGCTCCTCACCAACCCTGGCCACGAGGCAGGGGCAGCACGGGGCTGGTGCCGCTCCAGGTGCAGCCAAGGCTCGAAATAGATGGGAGAGAGGCAGAACAGAGCAAGGAGAGCTCCTTTCACACAAAAACATTCAACAAACCAGCTCAACTTCACCTGGGAAGTTAATGGAGGATGATTTCAGACCTCAAAGATGAAACCCCAGCTCGTTTTACACAGACAAGGCTCTGAAATGGACTTTTCCCCAAGCACCAAAGGGGAATCTCATTTTTGCCCCCTCCTTTGGGTTTATACACCTCCAGTTTTATTGACCTTCATGGCTTGCACTTGGGCAAAACCATCAGCCCTGCAATTGGTTTAATTTCTTCCTCTTTTGAACTATTTCTGAATGAATATCAGTGGCCTCATGATCCCACTGGAGCTCCAGAGGTGAAGGCCCTGCAGGGAAGAGCCCTGCCCCAGGGAGCTCCACTCCCAGGACAGAAATCACAGAAACCAAGAGAAGCAAAAAGGGGAAAAAAATATCACCCAGTGGGAACACAGCTCAGAGCTTTTGATTCCAGCAGTGCCTTCCTCAGACTTTGAAAAACACCTCCTCGAAATTTGGAAGGAGTTCAAGGTCTGGAGAACCTCTGCCCGTGGAGTGTGACTAAAGAGGCTCTGGGAAAAGGGAGGGCTGGGAGGAGGCTGCTGGGGAAGCTTTCTGTACATGAAGGCTCTTTTATCTTCTAATAAAAAACCCCAGCAAAGCAAGAGTCCACAGTTTGGAGTAGAAATAGGGCCTGGGTTGTTTTTTTTTTTTATTTTTCCCCTCAGGCTGTGGAATAACTCAGATGAAGGCACGGTGCCCTCTGCCCAGAGCTGCATCCCTGCCCCTCCAGAAGGGAGAACAGAGGGTTCCTCCCTTAAACTCTGGCTGAGAGATGGAGGAGAGGAGGCAAAACCACATCTGCTTTCTCTTCCTGATGGATGGGATGAGGTGGAGGGCAGGACTTGGCTCTGCAGAGCCTGCTGTCCTCTGCAGCAGCGGCCAGGACATGGAATGGACAGCAGGGGACATCAGGGGATGGCAGAGAATGGCATGGGATGGCAGGGGACATCAGGGGATGGAAGGGAAGGGCAGGGGACATCAGGGAATGGCAGGGGATCTCAGGGAAGGGCAGAGAATGGCAGGGGATGGCAGGGGACAGCAGGGAATGGTTTGGGACATCAGGGGATGGAAGGGAAGGGCAGGGGACATCAGGGGAAGGTTTGGGACATCAGGGGATGGCAAGGGGACATCAGGGGAGAGCAGAGGATGGCAAGGAAGGGCAGGGGACATCAGGGAATGGCAGGATACATGAGGGGGTGGCAGAGAAGGGCAGGGGACATCAGAGGATGGCAGAGAACGGCAAGGGACAGCAAGGGATGGCAGGGGACATCAGGGAATGACAGGGGACATCAGGGGATAGCAGGGAAAGGCAGGATACATCAGAGAATGGCAGGGACAGTAGGGGAGAGCAGGGGATGGCAGAGAATATCAGGGGATGACACAGAATGGCAGGGGACATCAGGGAATGACAGAGAAGGGCAGAGGACATTAGGAAAGGGCAGGGGACAGGAGGGGATGGCAGGGGACATCAGGGGATGACAGAGAAGGGCAGGGGACATTAGGAAAGGGCAGGGGACATCAGGGGGTGGCAGGGAATGGCAGGGAAGTGCAGGGACAGCAGGCAGCCCCTTCCTCTTTGTTGGAAACCAGAAGCACCTGCAGAGCTTTGTCACAGCCCTGTCCCTGTCCTGTCACAGCCCTGTCCCTGTCCTTACCTCGAGCAGCTCCTCCCTTGTGTCCCAGTGACCTCCCAGCCCCTCCCGGGCACACCCTGAATTCCCAGCTGGTTCCACACCAGTTCCATTGCACTGCTGGTTTTCCTCTCCTTTCTGCTGCACTTGTGCTTTTCCCCCCTCATCAAATCCTTCAGTCCGAGCCTCACAGCTGGAAATTTTGTTTTTGCTGCTTCTGAAGAGCAGAGCGCTGCTTTTCCTGCGCCTTTCATGATCCAAATAATTCAAGGAGCTGAGCAAAGGAGATAAAACCCCGCACCAGGCACACCTGAAGCATCTGAGCAGCTCCTCTGCAAACATCCCCTCCCTGCCTGGCGCTTTAAAGTTGTTTTTTGCACCTCGGAAAGGAAATGAATTCCACATTAGCGGCTTTTAAAGGGTTTTTGCAGCTTCCCAGCAGCCCTGAACCCATAGGAGGATCATCATCACCATAAAAAACTGCTGCTGGAGCAAATTCCAGGGGTTTTGGGCACCTGGAGGGAATCCAGACATTTTTGTAGCAACAAATGGGGTCAAGGAGGATCAGAAACCAGGGAGGTTTGGCTGAGCATCTCTGGCTGATCTCCTCTAAAACAGCATCTCCTTCCTTGCCTGGGAGGGATTTCAGTGGGAAAAGGGTGGGAAAGGTGAGGCTCGAGTGGTTTAGCAGAGTTTGCCTCTTGTTTGTGGTGCACAGGCAAGAGGGTGAGGGCTGAGTTTCCACGGTGCTCCTGGAGGGAAGCTCTTGGGGGGAAAGCAGGATTTGCTGCCACTCATGGTTCTGCCAATCTCAGAGATTTTCCAAATAGTGGAGAGGTGCAACAAGGCACTGATGAAAAAATAAAATAAAATAAAATGTAAAATAAAATAAAATAAAATAAATAAAAGAAAATTTAAAAATATAAAAGAAAATAAAAAATAAAGTAAAATTAAATAAAAAAAATAAAATAAAAAAAATAGAAAATATAATGAAGTAAAATAAAATAAACCAAAAATTAAAATAAAATAAAAGAGAAAATAAAATATAAAGTAAAATTAAATAAACCAAAATATAAAATAAAATTAAATAAAACAAAACAAAATACAATGAAAAAATAAAATAATAAATAAATAAAATAATAAATAAAAAAATAAAATAAAAATAAAATAAAATAGTAAAAATAAAATAATAAATAAATAAATAAAATTCAAAAAATAAAAAATAAATTAATAAAAAATAAAATAAATTAAAAAATAAAAAATAAATTTAAAATAAAATAAAATAAAATAAAATAAAATAAAATAAAATAAAATAAAATATTACCAATAATCCCTGAATTTCCAGGAGTGCTGCTGGCTCAAAGGGAGGAAAGTGCAGAGAGCAGCTTCTGTTGATAAAACCCCAAGTTTTTCCTGGTTTGGGTTCAGTTCTCAGCCACCTGCTGAGAACTCTGGAGTCAATCTCAGCCTTTCCCAGGGCCCAGATTGCACATTGGACCATATACCCCGAAATGTTTTTATTTAATTGGAGCCCACATTATGCTGCCTGCATATGGTGACACACACATTTCATTTGATGGAGCAGATGCTGCCTTGCTGTTGAGGATGTAAAACACTGAGTACATCAAGCTCCGTTTGGGCTGGGGGAGCTGCAGGGTTTTTTAACTCTGATTAGCCTTAATTTGAAACCTGATTTCCCAAGGAATCGAAGCCTGTGCCATCCCCCTCTGGATGCATGCCCATGGATGCTGGGTGTCCATTTGCTTGGCCATCATTCTCCTGTTTTTATTATTTTTTTATTTCAGAGCTCCAGGGTCTGTTTCAATGGAATGAGGGAAAATTGAGATTTTTTTTCCCCTCCCCAAATGACTGCATGTGGGAGATTAATTTACAACACAAGCTCATGAGTCTGGGGAAACTGAGCTGACCCAGCACTTTCCCTGAAACCACTCTGGAAATGAACCAGATAAGGGTAGGAAGCACCAAAAATCAGGCTGAATTCTGCTCTACCCAAGGACAAAATCTCAGTTGTAATTAGGAGCTGATTAAAGTCTAGGGGGGATTTCAGCTTTGCTGACCTCCCTGTGGCTCTGATCCCCAGTTTATTCCACTGACACCGATGCTGCTGCTCCCAGGGAATCCCAGCCCTGGGATCTGAGAGGAATAGCAAATTCATCTTTCCAAACAAGCTCTGGGTCTGCTGGTAAAATAAAGATAAAACCAGCACTAGGAGGGAAAAGAAACAATGGGAAGGATTCCACTGATTGATGAAAAGATATCTGCTTTTACAAATAAACTTGAGGTTTGCTGATAAATGAAATTAGAGATTGAAAGATGAAGGAAACAATGGAGAAGGGAAAAATTAGAATTAAAAATTAAAAGGGAGGGTTGTACATTAGAGGGAAATCTCTGGTATCAGGTGTTCTGGGAAGTCTGAACCTTTCAAGTGTTTCAGTCAATGGGAAAAACCTCTAAATTCTGTAAGAATTAGAAATTAAAAGGGAGGGTTGTACATTAGAAGGGAATCTTTGGGATCAGGCGTCCTGGGAAGTCTGAACCTTTCAAATGTTTCAGCCAATGGGGAAAAACCTCTAAATTACGTAAAAATTAGAAATTAAAAGGGAGGGTTGTACATTAGAGGGAAATCTCTGGTATCAGGTGTTCTGGGAAGTCTGAACCTTTCAAATGTTTCAGCCAATGGGGAAAACCCTCTAAATTACGTAAAAATCAGAAATTAAAAGGGAGGGTTGTACATTAGAGGGGAAATCTTTGGGATCAGGCGTCCTGGGAAGTCTGAACCTTTCAAATACCTCAGCCAATGGGGAAAAACCTCTAAATTACGTAAAAATTAGAAATTAAAAGGGAGGGTTGTACATTAGAGGGGAAATCTTTGGGATCAGGTGTTCTGGGAAGTCTGAACCTTTCAAATGTTTCAGCCAATGGGGAAAAACCTCTAAATTAAGAAAAAATTAGAAATTAAAAGGGAGGGTTGTACATTAGAGGGGAAATCTTTGGGATCAGGTGTTCTGGGAAGTCTGAACCTTTCAAATGTTTCAGCCAATGGGGAAAAACCTCTAAATTACGTAAAAATTAGAAATGAAAAGGGCGGGTTATACATTAGAGGGAAATCTCTGTTATCAGGTGTTCTGGGAAATCTGAACCTCTCAAGAACCTCAGAAATGAGGAAAGAGAGAAGGGAAATGCAGCTGGAAGTTGGGACAAAAAGGAGGCTGCATCCTCCAAAAATTGGAGAGCCCCCAGGGGATGCCCCATGGCCTCTCCCTTTATTGGAATAAAGCAGAAGGGCTCCTCTGTCTCCTGTTTGGACATAAACCTCTGGTGTTTGTGGGTTAATTTTCCTGACAGATCTGTGACTGAGCCCTGGCTCTGCCCCCTCCCAGCTGAGTTCCAGGGCATCAGCAGAGCTGTGCCAGGAGCCAGCAGGGCACAGCTGGCCTGGAACAAAGCTGGGAGCAGAATTCCTGCAGAATTCCTGCAGCTGATGCTGACTGCACTCCCCTGATGCTCCACAGCCAAAAATCTCAGGGGAGGAGGCAGCAGGCAGCCCCCAGCTGGCACAAACTGCAGCTTGGCCCTTGGTTAGGGCAGCATCTTCACCCCACAGATCCCTGGGACAGAGTTTAGGGGAGATTTTTGTGGCTCCGTGGCAATTCCAGGAAAATTTGCCCATTTTCAGCTGTGCCCACCCCAGGCTGGTGCCAGCACCCCGAGCCCTGCCCAGCCCCAGCTCCGTGAACTCTGCCGGGATGCGGTGCCAAAGCCGGCCATAAACAGCACTTAGCGATGCATAATATATGAAAATGGCTCATGCTGAGCTTTTAGATGGAGAAGGGCTTTTTTTCTCCCTCTTAATACTATTATAACATTCTCCTGCAGCCACGGAAGCACTGTCATAAATATTTAAAAGGAGGTTGAAAAGACCCAGCCTGTGAGGTTTGAATATTTATGGCCACCAAACCCTTGACCTTTAGATTTAGGGTGCAGCATCCATGAAGCAGCCTTATTTAACTGTACACCACAGGTCGCCTGGGGATCAAATCTGAGCTGAAACCTTGGAAGCATTTAGCACTTTTAAGGTTTCCAGTGGTAAACAGAGCGCCATAAATAGGGATTTCAGGCAGGGAGAGGAGGGGTGGGCAAGGCTGGGATTCCCAAGGCACAAATTCCCCCTGAGCCTCGATTTTCCAGCATCTGAAGCAGAGTGAGAAACAGCACTGGGACAAATGAATAAAAGCTGTTTGAGCTGATAAATACAGAGAAAAACGAAATACCAGGAATAACAGGCATCACTTGGCTTTGGGGTTTCCTCCAGTTCTGCTGCTGTGGATTTGTCCCACTACAGTGCTGGGTAAGGCTCAGCTTGGCGTGCTCAGCCAAACCTCAGCTCCTTCATTCAGGATTTTCCAGCAGCCCTGGTGCTGTTGAATGCTTCAATCAGAGCCAATCAGAGATTTTCAGAGCCCCTGTGCTTCCCAGCTGGCGTGGAGTTGTTGTTTGTTCCATTTTTTTTTGGGAGAATCGTGACTCACGCTCGGCGCTGTCGAGTTAAAGCCTCGCGTTCCCTCCGCTCATCATCCCAGCCTTTCCTCCCCAAAATCTCATCTAAAACGGGGCTGATCCCACCCTGAACAGGAATAAAAAGGGGGAACCTCCCTCTCCTGAACCCCAGAAAATTCCCCACAAACTGGGCAGGGAGGACAAAGGAGCTGCTGGGAGCCAGGGCTGGACTCACACAGACCCACGGTGACATCCATGGATTTGTGGTGTTTATTTGGTGAGGGCAAGGCAGGAGCCTCTCAGAAGCTCTCAAAAGCCCTTCAGATCTATTTGCAGTCAGCAATTTGAAAGGCTCCTCTGATGTATTTGCATATTTAAAAATAAGAGGGACGCGAGGAGATGGAAGGGAGGAGCTGGTGCAAGGCCAGGGCTGCCCTGCAGACCCCACAGAGGTGGCACCTGCTGAAATCCCATCCAAACTACAGGAAAAGGCAAAACCTGTGGATTTTAAAATCTGTTTTATTTCAGTTTTGGCCTACTTCTGTCTGCCTTTTTTTTTTTCCCCCTCCAGATTTTGGTTGTTTTTCCTCCCAGAGCACGTGGCAGGGCTGGGGCTGCAGGTGTGAGTGGTGGGATTTTGGCAGCTCCTGCTTTATCTGGAGCCTGTGTGTCACCAGGCAGGGATGAGCAAGGCTCCAGAGCTGCCCACAGCTTGATGGGGCTGGTGGCAAATGCTGGTGGCTCCATTTGAGCTGCCACACTCTGAACTCAGGGACACCAGACGGTGATGCCACCTCCAACCCTCGCTTTGCAGCTGAATTTTTGTGTGTTTTGTTCTGCCCTCTCTCCGTCTTTCCCATCCAGCCAGCTGCCAGGGATAATCCACGGGGCAAACGTGCTTTTAGGGCTTTCCTGCTGATGAGCTTTTCCCTGATTTGCTGCTCCTGTGCCACGGAGCTGGATTAATTACAGCACTAACGAGTGTCTACCAGGTGCCTGTCACAAATTATCTGTGGGAACTGGACAGCGCTTCCCTGATATTCCCAGTTTCCTGCTCTGGAGCTGCTCCTGCTGCTCCATTAGCTGGAAAATAAACAAACCCACAGCCAAGCTGGCTGCGTGCCCGCTGCTGGGAACCTGCTGGAAAGGGAGGAAGATCCAATATTGCAATTAATAATCCACTGGGCTGTTTGAGAAGTGTTCCAGTGTCTGCAGCCCTTTGCTGTGGCTTCAGAGCTGCCTTTCAGAGCCAGCCAAAAGCTGCTGGGGACAATCCCAAGCTTGCTCCCTGTGGGGACCCACCAGGATCTGCTTTTCTCCTCCTGTCAGCATCCCCCAGGATTGCTGACAGCTCCAGGGGAAGCAGGGACAGCTGCTCCGCTCTCCCCATCTCATTTCCTCATGCAGGTGTTATCTTTCCTCTTCCTCAGAGAAGCTTTTGGCCATCCCAAACCTGGTCTGAAAATCCCTTGGCCAGCACAACCAGGCTGCACCTTTGAGTGCTCAGAGCCTGGAGCCTTCCCTTGGGCCTTTCAATCCAATCCCAAGAGGGTTTTTTGTTGTTTTTTTTTTTTTTTTTTAAAGGAAATAACCTCAAAATCCCTCTCCAGTTTGGATGGTGCCAGGGTTCCTGGGGGTGGAGCTGGCACAGAGGCAAGGCTGCTGCTTGTCCTTGCTTCCCCAGGAAACTCCTGCCTGCCAAAGCAGCCAGGGATGGTTCCTGCAGCCTGGGGAGCCAGGAAAACAGACTGGAACCATGGGCTTTGTGTGGGAATAACGGGGAGATGCCCAGGTGGGAAGAGCTGAGTGGATCACCACAGGATTTAGGGGGTGTGAGAAGGATTAATGTGGGAGGGGCTGTGGGATGCAAAGAAACCTGTCCTGGCTTTTAGGGATTCAAATTGGTGGGGTCCAGCTCTGATTTGGGGTGAAAAAGGCAAAGAAAGCTCTTGAATAGGTGGAACCAGAGGTGTTTGTGTCCCCAAAGGATCTGTCCCTCTCCTGGTGCTTTTGGGAGCCTCTTTAATGAACTTTGCAGAGGGAAATGTTTCCTCAGAGCCAATACCTATCACCTCTGTTAGACAGTGAGCTCCTACTCCAAACCAACCCAAAAGTGCCAAAATCACAGCAGAAGATGGAGGCCAAGAAGAAAGAGGAGAAAGGCTGGACATACCCAGATCCCTCCATCTTGCTCCCTGAACCCCCATTTGAAAAACTCCCAAAAAATCTATTTTTCACTCTGTGATAAATTCACTATCATTCCTGAACCCTCATTCTAAAACCCCCCCAAAAAATCTATTTTTTCACCCTGTGATAAATTCACTATCATTCTATTTAAACTGTCGTGGCTCACAGATTTTCATGTAGGGTTGGTAATTTGCTCCATGGGTAATATAAAAAACCATAAATGTCTTGGGCTCTGTGCCAGGGTCTCTGAGCCCCCTGGCAGGGGTTTGGGCAGTCCAGGACAGACAGAAGGATGCCCTGAATTCCAACAGCCACCTGCCAAAACCTCTCCAGTCTGACACTGGGCCTGCTTCCCTTCCCTGTCCTCGGGGAGAATGAAGAGCTGAGGCCACCAAGGGAGCTAAACTGTTGTTTTCACTGCCTCAAAGGCACTGCAAAGCCGTGGTTTTTTTTAAAAATTAAACGCTTGCATCCAGTTGTGTTTGCACTGAGTAATGTCCTTATCCAATGCAATCACTTCAAATCACTGTTTTTCAAATCCTCTGGGGCATCTGCAGCGAGCAGAGGGCCCAGGTCAAATGTGGAGCTCCTGGCTTGTTTGGGAAAGGCAGTGGCAGCGCTGCCATTGCATTAATGAGCCGTGTAAATCCCAGCCAGTTGTTAAAGAACAGAGGGGGGAGAGGCAGGAGAAGGCAGCAGGGACTTTGCAGCCTTTCTCCAGAGAGCTTTGCAGCTACAAGGAAATGTGTGTCAGTGCTGGCACTCGCCAGCTTGGGGGACATAAGGTTCCCATCCAAATATTGCTTCTGCAGAGGCTCCGGCTGCTCCCGAGAGATTCCCGTGGAAATTGGTAAAGCCCGGACTGAGGCTGCCTTTGGAGGCACTCACAGGAGTATTTTTAGTTATTAAATGAGGAATAAAAGAGGCAAGAAGGAGGTGGGGAGAGCCAGGTTGCTGTGGGTGCTCCCTGCAGGGCTGGGGTGATGGGGACAGGCTCTGCTGGCTGTCACTGCTCCCAAATGCACAGGGACAATTCTTGGTGTGCCCAGGATGAAATCCCAGCCCTGGGAGGCTTTCTCAGCTCCTCAGAACGTGCTGTTATTGTGTTAATATCGAAGGGAAGGAAGCTGGGTAGCTGGACATATGGCTTGGCTGGAGCTGTGGGTTTTTCCTGCTGTCTCCCTTTCCTCTCCATCTGTCCCGAGAGGCAGCGGCCTCTGCTTTTCACAGCCCTGCTCTGAAGAGTTCCTGCCTTTGCCATTCCATGCCTGGGTGAGCTCCTTTCCCCTGCAGGCCGTGGGGCTGGCTGGGTCTGGGCCCCTCCAGGGGTTATTAAACAGCTGGGGAAGTGTCAGATATCCCAACCCCTGCCCAGGAATCTCCTGTCCTGCCCTAGGACAAACCCCTGCTGCTAATCCATCAGCATTGAAGGCAAACAATTCCTGGATCAGGAATGATTTGGGAGTTTATTCCCTTGTTTTCATCCCTGCTCATGTGAAATATTTATATTTCCTGTCCATTTCATCCAGGAGCCTTGGTTCTCCCTGCTTGTCCTCTGCAGGAGCTTGGCCTGACCTGTCCAGCTGAAATCTGTGTTTGCTGCAGATGGCTCAAAACCAGAACCCAGCCTCATGCTCTGAAAACACAAACCAGGAGGTGTAAGGCACAATTGTCACCTAAATTATCATTTTCCTGTGCCGTCTTTACTGAATTAATGCAATCATGGGATGGTTTGGGTTGGAAGGGACCTTAAAGACACCTCACATTATCTCAGGCTGCTCCAAGCCCCATCCAGCCTGGCCTTGGACACTTCCAGGGATCCAGGGGCAGCCACAGCTGCTCTGAGCCTCCTCATCCTCCCAGGGAAGGGAAACCCCTTCATGGTGTCCCTCCCTGCAGTTTCCCTTGGGATACCACGGGCAGAGGTGTTTTGGGAGCTTTGTGTTTTGATAAAGCAAGTGAGATCAAAAATAAACAGTTTAAAATGACCCTCACCTATTGCAGATCAACAAATGGGTTATTTCTCAATCTGGCTTGGGCTGTTTCAGGTTTTAAATGCTGTAACCAAAAAGAAAAGCACTGATTTTTTTTGCATTTGTGGGGTGCTCCTCAGCTCTGTCCCTCCCAACACTCACAGAGAGGGATGAACACATCCCACAGGGAGAGTTTGGTTCTGTACCAAAGAACACTTGGAGAAGCTTTGGAAAAACAGCTCTAAAAGCTGGGGGCTGGGCAGATTGTGACAAAAGGGACTTGGAATTGAGGTGAATCATCCCCAGGCTCCACACGGGAGCCGGATGGAAACGCCAGCCCCACCATGAGCCCACATCACCTGAGCTCTGAGGAACAGGGATCCAAAACAAGGGGAAAAAACCCACAAATCTCACGCAGCAACACTGGGACAGTGCTCTCCCTCCTCTCACTCACTGTTTAGAGCATTTATGGAGGAGCTGGGTTTGCTTCCCATGCCTGGAATCACTCATCCGGGGGGGAAAGCGTGACAATATTTCATGCCTGGGTGATGTGCCTTGTGAGGGAAATGAGGCCTGCATGGTGCTGGGGCTCAGCTGCTCCTCCTCTCCTGACCAGACACATTTCCAGAGCTCATCACTGCCACCAACCCAAGTGTGCAGAGCCCTGTGCACCAGGCAGATGCTGCCAAGTGCGTTCCCTTTGCGTGGGAATTCTCTTAATTCTCTTTTTGCTGGTCCTGCAGGAGCCTGGGATTGGGATTTGGGGGGTTGTGCTCTGGTTTTCATTCCTGGGAATTGGGTTTAGGGGCGTTTTGGCATTGGGAATTTGGTTTAGGGGCGTTTTGGCGTTGGGAATTGGGTTTAGGGGCGTTTTGGCATTGGGAATTGGGTTTAGGGGTGTTTTGGCATTGGGAATTGGGTTTAGGGGCGTTTTGGCATTGGGAATAGGGTTTAGGGATGTTTTGGCATTGGGGATTGGGTTTAGGGATGTTTTGGCATTGGGAATTTGGTTTAGGGGCGTTTTGGCGTTGGGAATTGGGTTTAGGGGCGTTTTGGCATTGGGAATTTGGTTTAGGGATGTTTTGGTATTGGGAATTGGGTTTAGGGGTGTTTTGGCATTGGGAATTTGGTTTAGGGATATTTTGGCATTGGGAATTGGGTTTAGGGGTGTTTTGGCATTGGGAATTGGGTTTAGGGATGTTTTGGCATTGGTTGGTGCCCACTGCAGCACCCTGGGGTGTGTTGGTGACAGAGGGATGTCCCCTGAGGGGTCACAGCCCTCATGGCCCACCCCCAAAATGCCAACACAAACAGGAGAAAACCTGAAATTCCCATTCCTTGAGTGATTCCAGCCCTTAGAATGGAGCCAAAGCTGGAAGCACAGAGCCAAGCTGAGGGGCAGGGCAGGGGTTAATAAAAGCAGCAGCAAGGAAATGTTTGAAATGTTTGATAAGGAGCTGCTCCTTGCTCTCAGGCTTGCAGCTCCCCCGATTTTTCTCCCTCTTTGAAAGATCTCAGGGCGGTGAGGATTTGAAATACATCCATATAATGCAGCTTCAGACAGCAAACAGGATTAAAAGCCAGCTCCAGAAAAGGAGAGGAAGTCAGATTACTTGTCAAAATTAAATTTGCCTTTGGATGCCATTACTTTCTACATTAAAAAGCTCTGGGGATTAGGAGATAAAAGAGCTAAATCCAATCTAGAGACAGGCTCAGAGGAAAATGTCAGCCAGCCAGTAATCCAGGCTCTTTGCTCTAATAGGATCTTCCTGGAGTCAAAGAAAGTGAGAATAATTATTTAATTCCATTTTTGGAGCCTGGCTTCTTTATCGACCTGGCTCAGCATCGCTGAATCAACTGGTGGCACAGAATTCCCAGCTCCAGGAGCAGCTCCCTTCACCCTCTGTGCCAAGAGGGGTTTGTGGCACTCAGGGATGGGTTCAATGTCACTGCACTGAGCCCAGTGAGGCTCCAAATGGGTCACTGGGGTGTCATTCCTCACCTCAGCCCATGGCCAGCAGGAAAAGCCCTCTCTTGGGCATTTCTTCCTTGTTTAAGGGTGATAAATATATTTAAAAAGCAAATTAAGAGTGATAAATTAAAAAAAAAATTAAGAGGGATTTAAATAAATTTTAAAAAGCAAGTGAAGAGCAATAAATAAATATAAAAAAGCAAATTATGCTAAGCACAAAGGTGCCATTCACAGATTTTGGTCACCATGAACCCCAACACCTTCCCTATTCTAAACACCCCGAGGAAAATATTTTCCTGGCAGATCTTCCTTTATCTCTAGAGGATGCCAAAATTACAGCCTGCCCCAAATCATGGGATCATGGCCAGCAGGAAAAGCCCTCTCTTGGGCATTTCTTCCTTGTTTGAGAGCAATAAATACATTTAAAAAGCAAATTAAGAGCGATACATAAATAAATAAAGTGAATTAAGAGTGATAAATAAATATAAAAAACACATTGTACTGGGCACAAAGGTGCTGCTCACAGATTTTGGTCACCATAAACCCCAACACCTTCCCTATTCTAAACACCCCGAGGAAAATCCTTTCCTGCCAGATCTCCCTTTATCTCTAGAGGATGCCAAAATTCCAGCCTGCCCCAAATATCCCAGCACCCCCGTGCCTGTCTCCATGGTTGCAGAGCTGTGGCAGCCACGCCTGGCCTGACTCAGAGGATGAGTTCATCCCCCAGCGTGGCGCAGGAGCCACGAGACAGCTCTGTGCCATCTGATGGGGCCGTGCCAACGCTCTGCCCCAGCCTGAGAGAGCTGCTGGGCTGCCAGCCGGGTGCCAACGAGGGGTGGAGGAGCAGCACAAAGTGTCAGGGATGAGGGAGCATCCACGAGCAGGGTCTGGCTGCCAGGGATGGAATGTGCTGCCTGTAATGAGCTGATCCTGGCAGTTCAGATGTGAAAATGGGGTTTTGGTGTCTTTGGAAAGCTCAAGCTCGTGCTCTGGGATTCAGCTGAATGCACATCTCAAGCTGCTGGTCAAGAGAAACTCCAAAAATGAGTGAGAAAATCACCTTGGGATGAAGCCACAGGACTCTGCCACCAAGCAGGGAAATGAAAAAGCATCCAGGAAACGCCAATGAGTTTGGGGCTGGAAATGCTCCTGCCAGCTTGGAGGTGATGCACGAGGCAAATCAATCATACAGGAGGAAAAAGAAAAGCTTTTCAATGCTCCTGTTTTCTGCTGGTCCAACAACCCTCATCTCCTTCAAATCCAGATCCAGGAGAGGCCCAGCACCTCCCTTCCAAAATGACAACCTGTCCTATCTCCTGGCCAGGAGAGCAAGGATGGGATGTGCTGCCTTTAGTGAGCTGATCCTGGCAGTTCAGAGGAAATTGAGATGTGAAAATGGGGTTTTGGTGTCTCTGGAGAGCTCCAGCTCGTGCTCTGGGGTTAACTGAATGCACATCTCGAACTACAGGGCAAGAGAAACTCCAAAAATGAGTGAGAGAATCACGTTGGGGAGAAGCCACAGGGCTCTGCCACCAAGCAGGGAAAAGAAAAAGCATCCAGGAAACCCCCATGAGTTTGGGGCTGGAAATGCTCCTGCCAGCTTGGAGGTGATGCACGAGGCAAATCAATCATACAGGAGGGAAAAGAAAAGCTTTTCAAGGCTCCTGTTGCTTGCTAAGAGCTGTTTTCTGCTGGTCCAACAACCCTCATCTCCTTAAATCCAGACCCAGGAGAGCCCCAGCCCTTCCCTTCCAAATTCAGAACCTGTCCTGTCTCAGATCTCCGATAACACAGCCAGGGCAGTGATAAGGGCACTGCCACCACCCCTGGCAGCCCAGCTGGTGCCACCCAGAGGAATCCCCCCCTGCTTTCCCTGCTCCTTTTGCAGCTCTCAGACGGCCGAGCCTGGGGGAAGGTGCGAATTTATCCAAAGGAAAGGGCACTGAGGGGAGGAGCTGCAAACGCAGCCAAGAGGAGGCGCTGGGAGCGCTCTGGAGCTGGCACGGTGGCTTTGGTGACAGAGGGTGACACTGTGCCAGCCCTGCCCTTCCTGCCTTGGCACGCAGGGCAAGGCCATTCAGGCCTGATGCATTGCTTTTTTTAATTAAACAGGCTGGAGGGAAATATAACATTTTCCTTCACTAATTCATCCCCAAGCCTGCCCTATTTTGTCATTTTAATTAAAACCAGCCCCGGCCAGAGTTTGGATATTTGCAGCCATGAGTATTAAATCAAGCCTAGGCCTTGGGGATTGGCCCTTATTTTGAATTTCTTGGGTTTTTACAGCAAAAATCCAAAAAATTCTGAGGCTGAAGGTGTGCAAAAGGTGACCCAGAGACATCAGGCTTTGCCAGGAGGAATTTTTCCATTTGAGGACTCCTCAATTTTTCACCCAGAGGTCTGGACTCCATTTTGCTTTGGGGAACTGCCAGTCCTATTATTATTATTATTATTATTATTATTATTATTATTGATTTTAATTTTAATTTATTATTACTATTATTATTATTACCATTTTTAGTATTGTTAGTAGTAGTCAGTCTGGTGTTACCCCTCATCTCACATGCACACAACAAAAAACCATCCCAACCTTAAAATACAGGAGGCAAAGGAATTTTATCCATGCCCTGGGCCCATGGAATCAATCACATCCCCATTCCCACCTGGAATTTTCCTCAATTCCTCTCCTGAGCTTCCTTTTCTTCAAGGTTAAATAATCTGCCCAAGCTGCTTTGATCCCTGGCAGGGTTTTTATTGTGATTTATGAGGGATTCAGTGTTTTTCTTAAATCCACAGCTTCAAGGCTGGGCTGTTACCTGGGAATCACACGTTTCACTTCAAGGGGAAAAAAAAGCTTTTCATGTTGGCCTTTAGAGTGGAAAAACACGAGCAGTGCCACAGCTAACGGCTCAGAAACAAAGGAGAAAATGGAAGGGAAAGGAACCCAAGAAGATTTTGTGGAATTTGATTTTTTTCCCCAAAATTACAAGTTTTCCCTGTAATTCAGAGGAGATTCTGAGTATTCCTGAGGAGAAGCACAGCACCAGGAATGGGGGAGGGAAAGGGAAAAGGCCAATTCCAATTACCTGAGCAGCAGCAGATGGAAAAAACAGGAGGAAATCTTGCAGGATGAGTCAAGACTGGGATTTGCACAAGGAGAAAACTGTTCCTTCCAAAAGCACAAAACCCCCGCCAGCCCAGGGATGCTGTCAACAAGTCCTGGGATCGTGGAAACCTCACATTGAACTTCCCACACCCCAAAACCTGAGGGAAAACAGAACCCGGAGCCAGGGGAGCATCGAGCCAGGGCCCTGCTGGGAAGGGTGAAAGTTTGGCAATCACAAAATCCGCGTTTTGGGGAGGATTTTCACAAGTCCCACATCCTCACTGACCCATTTCCTCAGCTGACAAGGAGCAGTGCCCATGGAAAACCCTCGGTGGCAAACAGATTTTCCCCCAGAAGGCCATAAAGGACTCGGGAAGGACATTTATGGCTTCATAAAGCACTTTGCTAACGACTTGCTTTAGCACTGCTAAATCAACTGGAATCATTTCACTGTGGAACTCGGGACTTTCTGCATTCAGCCTGCAGGGAAAGGGGAAAAAAAAATAAAAAAAAAGGAGTGCTGACATTTGCAAAATACGTCTCAACCCATATTAGATGGTGTTAATTAAAATGACTTGCTGGGTAATGAGCTACAAAAAAAAAAAAAAAAAAAAAAAAAGGAAAAATGGGAATCAATGAGAGCTTGAGCTCAATTAAACCCAGCAGGGTTGGGGTCTCCTCTCAAGGCTGAACAGCCCCAAATCCCTCAGCCTTTCCTTGCCAGAGATGCTCCAGGCCCTGAATCATCTTTAGATTCTGCAGGACCCACACAACAGCTCCTTCCTCGCTGTGACACACTGAGGAAGTCACACCTTCAGTCACACCTTTCCCAGGTTAAACCACAGCTAAAGGAGGTTTAACTTTTCGCTCAAAAGGCACTGAGGGAAGGCAAATGCTCCTGCTGCCCTTTTCCCCAGCATTTCCCCTCCATCCATCTCTGCTGGGAGCAAATCCCAGTGCAGGGAATGCACAGAGCCCCTCAGCTCTGCTGCCCCCGTGTCCCCCCACAGCAGGACCTGGCTGTGACCAACGAGAGCTCAAAGGATGCTCCAAGGACACCAAAAAAAAGCACAAATCAAGCAGTGAGAAGGAAATTCGCTGTTTCATCCCCCAAAATGAGCCTTTCAGGTGGGTAAAATGTGGAGCGCATTAACAGTGGGGGGAACATTTTATGGCACAACTGCAGGGAAACTGAATTCCATAAAGTGAGCTGTAAGCACCTCTCCAAAGCAGGGAATTTCAGTGCTTTATTGTGAGACACAGCTTGGCTGGGGATCTTTGGAGCGTTTTCCTCCAAAATTCATGTAAACATCTGTCTTGGTTTAAGTGCTTCCTTAACACCAGGCTTTACTGAGCAGGAGCTTATTTCAGCAAATGCACTACAAGGTTTCTGCCTGCTAAAGCTCTTATTAAGTGTCAGAACAAAATGGGCAAAAACTCGCTGGTAAAAGGAGCCTGGCTGACAGCAGTGGAGAAAAGTGGCCTTGATTCATCTCCTGAGCAGGTACATCCAGCCAGGCAGCCGTAAAAGCTCTGTGCTTCCCCCAGCCCTGCCCTGGAGGACAATCTGCAGAGATGGAGGGGAAGTTGAGTCTCACAGCCTGGCTATCAAATCCCTCCAGCTCATCATAAATAACTGAAATGGTTTTTTTTTTTTCCATGGGTTCTCTCAAGACCTTCAGCTGAGGTGCCAACCTGCAGCTCCAGCTCAGCTGGGCTGAGCAGAGGCTCCCAAAAATCATAAATTTGGCTTAATTTCCTCTCAGTTTGAGCTGGGCTTTGCAGCAATGCTGCAGAACCAGAAGTTTGTATTTCCAGCCTTGTTTTTTTCCTGAACATTCCCCTTTCACCATTTTAACCGTGTTTCTAAAACCCAACCAGAAAATGCAGTTTTTTCCTCCTCTCCAGCCCTCACCACCCCACGTGTGTCCAGACCCACCACAGAGCCAACACACCTTTTAAATCTTGAAATAAATAAGTTATTAGTGCCCAAGGATCCTGCAGCCATCTCCTCCCCTTGTTCTCTCCTCCCAGCTGCATTCCCTGTGCACAACAGGCAGAGCCAAGAGCAGCAGGAGGTTAAACAGGGAGAGGGAAAAGCATCTTCTGTTCCCTGAGCCCACAGGAGACACAGAGCTCTCCTCCCATGTCCCTTCATTCCCATTATCCTGCCACCAACAATGAGGCACAGCTGTGGTGACAGGGAAAGATCCTGGAGTGGGGCTGGGTAAGAAATTCTGCTCACAAAGGAGAGAAAATTCTGCTGGGCACACAAAGGAGGGAAAATTCTGCTGGGCAAGAAGGAGAGAAAATTCTGCTGGGCACACAAAGGAGAAAATTCTGCTGGGCAAGAAGGACAGAGAATTCTGCTGGGCAAGAAGGAGAGAAAATTCTGCTGGGCACACAAAGGAGAGAAAATTCTGCTGGGGCAAGAAAGGAGAGAGAATCCTGCTGGGCATACCAAGGGGAGAAAATTCTGCTGGGCAAGAAGGACAGAGAATTCTGCTGGACAAGAAAGGAGACAAAATTCTTCTGGGCACACAAAGGAGAGAAAATTCTGCTGGGCACATAAAGAGGAGACAATTCTGCAGGGCAAGAAAGGAGAGAAAATTCTTCTGGGCACACAAAGGAGAGAAAATTCTGCTGGGCATAAAGGAGGGAAAATTCTGCTGGGCAAGAAAGGAGAGAAAATTCTGCTGGGCAAGAAGGAGAGAAAATTCTGCTGGGCATAAAGGGGAGAAAATTCTGCTGGGCACACAAAGGGGAGAAAATTCTGCTGGGCAAGAAAGGAGAGAAAATTGTGCTGGGCAAGAAAGGAGAGAGAATCCTGCTGGGCATACCAAGGGGAGAAAATTCTGCTGGGCAAGAAGGACAGAGAATTCTGCTGGACAAGAAAGGAGAGAAAATTCTTCTGGGCACACAAAGGAGAGAAAATTCTGCTGGGGCAAGAATGGAGAGAAAATTCTGCTGGGCAAGAAAGGAGAGAAAATTGTGCTGGGCAAGAATGGAGAGAAAATTCTGCTGGGCACATAAAGGGGAGAAAATTCTGCTGGACAAGAAGGAGAGAAAATTCTGCTGGGCACATAAAGGGGAGAAAATTCTGCTGGGAAAGAATGGAGAGAAAATTTTGCTGGGCACACAAAGGAGAGAAAATTCTGCTGGGCACACAAAGGAGGGAAAATTCTGCTGCGCAAGAATGGAGAGAAAATTCTGCTGGGGCAAGAAGGAGAGAAAATTCTGCTGGGCACACACAGATTCCTGCTTGTCACCAGCAGCAAAGCTGGCACAGGGGACCCAGGGTTTGGCTCTGAGCCCTCAGGCTGGGCACCAGGCACACCTGGCATCAGGGCACAGAGCTTTTCCTGCCTGGTGCAGGCTCAAATAATTGATAAGAGCTGTCAGGGAAGGTTGGGATGAAGGCCACGTTACCCACAAGCCTGAAGTAGGAGTTTCTATTTATTCCTGCAAAGCCCCTGTGAATCAGGACGGTCACAGATACACACTTCAGATTTAATTCCTTAAATTATGGATTGCTGGGAGGGATGAGAGCAGCAGGAGGGCTCTGAAGGCAGCTCTGGGTGGATCATGGATCCACATCCCAGCCCCTGGAAAAGCAGGAGTGTGCCCAAGAACACGTGTGGGGAATTGTTGTGAAAACCCCAACATTTCCCTGCTGCCAGTGATGGATTTTGGGACCAGCCCTGAATTTGGGACCAGGGTCTGGTCTGGGGAAGGCGGAGCAGGAGAGACGAACAGGAGAGAGGATGGGGAGTGTGGGGATGAGGTTTTATAGAGGAAAAGGGATGGAGGAACTTGGGGATGAAGTTATATAAAGGAAATGAAGTTTTGTATGAAGTTTTATAAAGGAAAAGAGATGCAGGAGTGTGGGGATGAGGTTTTATAAAGCAGAAGGGATGGAGGAATGCGAGGATGAGATTTTCTCAAGCAAGAGGCATGGAGGAGTGTGGGGATGAGGCTTTATAAAGGAAAAGGAATGGAGGAACTTGGGGATGAGTTTCACAAGGGAAAAGCAATGGAGGAAGGTGGGGATGAAATTTTATAAAGCTAAAAGGATAGAGGAGCATGAGGATGAGGTTTTACAAGGGAAAAGGGCTGAAGGAACATGGAGGATGAGGTTTTATAAAGGAAAAGAGATGCAGGAGTGTAGGGATGAGGTTTTAAAAAGCTAAAAGGATGGAGGAATGTGGGGATGAGGTTTTATTGAGCAAAAGGGGCGGAGGAAGTTGGGGATGAGATTTTATAAAGGAAAAGAGATGGAGAAATGTGGGGATGATGTTTTATAATGGAAAAGAGGTGGAGGAGTGTGGGGATGATGTTTTTGCACAGGGGAATCAATGTCAGAAGGCTCCTGCAGGATAATTCAGATTTATTGATACAGAGCCCAAGGTCTCACTGAAAGAAAGACAGGAATTCTTGCATTCCAGCAGGAATCCATCTGGGATAACTCCTTGGAGCCTCTTCCCAGTTCCTGGGAGCTGAAAAATCAGGGAAATTCAGGAGAAAGGGGTCCCAAGGGCCAAAAGCAGAGGTTGTGAGGGGAACATGAGGAACATCCCGGCTCCTGGAGGGCTCTCAGCCAGACTGACAGCTCCAGCTCCTGCATCAATATTAATCTGCTCATTAACAGAGCCTGGAGAAGCCAGGCCCAGGGAGGGGGGAGGGAGGAATGGATGGAATCAGCAAACCAATCCATCCTGGAGATTTTTAGGCTTTTGACTATGGATTTCTTTCTTCCACCCTGACTCAGGCGGAGCAGGGAGAGGGGGGGTGAGACCTGTGCAGTTCAACAAATCAATTGATGAATTTTCTCCCTGACATTCAGGGTCTGAGTCCTGGGCTAATCGTAAAAAGGCACTGCCAGAGGATTTTAATAAATCCCTTTAATTAAGTGATATGTTTTAGAATTAAATTATGATGAAAACCATAAATCCTTTCCCAACAAATGGAGTTCAGTGTGCACAGAAGGAAAAAGAGCATTCCTCTTCTATCTTGCTGGTTTTTCCACCCCTTAATACAACAGGATTCAAACGATTCATTATCAAACAATACAGGAAGCTGGGCCATTTATCACCCTGCACTCCAGGCTTTAAATTAGTGGGATTTAGCCTTGCACTACACTAATCTTGTGCCAGCAAAATGGTGGAAATTTCTTTTCCCTTCCCACCTGGAGCTTTGTTCTAGAGGTAATTCCCCATAACTGAGGGTAGGGCAGGGCTGAAAACACCTGGGAATGGATCTTTCCTCTTGCCTAGTTGGGAACACCCCAAAACCATCAGGGTTGGTTCCATCTGAAAACCATCAGGGATGGCTCTATCCCATCCCAAAACCATCAGGGATGGCTCCAACCCATCCCAAACCATCAGGGATGGCTCCAACCCATCCCAAACCATCAGGGATATCTCCATCCTATCCCAAACCATCAGGGATTGCTCCATCCCCATCCCAAACCATCAGGGATTGCTCCAACCCATCCCAAACCATCAGGGATGGCTCCAACCCATCCCAAAACCATCAGGGATTGCTCCATCCCCATCCCAAACCATCAGGTTCCATCCCATCCCAAACCATCAGGGATTGCTCCAACCCATCCCAAACCATCAGGGATGGCTCTATCCCATCCCAAAACCGTCAGGGATTGTTCCAACCCATCCCAAACCATCAGGGATGGCTCCATCCCATCCCAAACCCATCAGGGATGCCACCATCCCCATCCCCATCCCCAAACCATCAGGGATTGCTCCAACCCACCCCAAAACCATCAGGGATTGCTCCATCCTATCCCAAACCATCAGGGATTGCTCCAACCCATCCCAAACCATCAGGGATGGCTCCATCCTATCCCAAACCCATCAGGGATGGCTCCATCCTATCCCAAAACCATCAGGGATTGCTCCAACCCATCCCAAACCCATCAGGGATTGCTCCATCCCCATCCCAAACCATCAGGTTCCATCCCCATCCCAAACCATCAGGAATGGCTCTGTCCCATCCCAAAACCATCAAGGATTGCTCCAACCCATCCCAAACCATCAGGGATTGCTCCAACCCATCCCAAACCATCAGGGATGGCTCCATCCCATCCCAAAACCATCAGGGATTGCTCCATCCCCATCCCAAACCATCAGGTTCCATCCCCATCCCAAACCATCAGGTTCCATCCCATCTCAAACCATCAGGAATGGCTCTATCCCATCCCAAACCATCAGGGATGGCTCCATCCTGGTGGCCCAGCTTGGGATCTCTCCATGGGATGTCTCAGCAGTGTCCACCCTCCAAATGCAGGAAGAATTTGAAATTTAATGCACCTGACCAGATCCAAGGGTGGGGAGGAAAGGAGAGGGGAGGAGATGAACTCCTTGCTCCAAACTGGGGGTTTGGGGAGGTGGGAAATGGGAATTCCAGGAAGGAAAACACTCTTGGCTGTGCTGCTCACCCTCTCTGTGCTTCTCTGCTGAGAAATTTGTTCCTCAATTCCTGCTTTATCCTGGAGCCTGAACACACACGGCCAAACCTCGAGCCAGAGCAGGAACTGCACAAAAAAACCAGTTTGGGGGGAAAAAATCCCAAATCCCAAAGCACACACGGAACCCTTGCAAAGCTTTCCCTGATTTCCCCATCCCTTTATCCATCCCACAGGGGGTGGGAAGGCAGAGCTGCCTCAGCGCAGCACAGAAAGTCGATGAGAGGGGAGGGAAACTCAACAACAGCAGCAATCCCTGCCCCAGCCTCTGCAAACAGAGGCTCTTTGTTCACATATTTACCTTTCCCCAGCATCATTAGAGCCTCTGCATAAATAGGAGGGTTCATTTTCCTCTCCCTCCTCCTCTGGGATGGAACTGCAAACAGCTCAGGGTCCCCGGCTGCTGTCGTGCCCTCCACCAATGAGGCTGATGGTAATTTCAGGAAGGGAAAAAACCAAGAAAAAACCCCAACAAATCCCCCCTTAAAATCGCTGCTGAAGGTTGCGAACAAGGTGAGAAAAACCCACATAAATAAAATAAAGCTCTACTGAGGAAATAGAGGCTCATAAGAGCAAATTTCCCAGCATTAACTCCTCTGCTGCTGTTTCTGGGCTCCACCAGGACCGAGAGCAGCATTTGCCACACTCCCTGCTTCACTGGTAAAAATGTGGAGCAATTTACCCCCAAACCAAGCAGTGGTACAGCCACTTCCATTTTTCTCTACACAGAGAAATCTATAAATTTGCAGAAATTGCTCATGTTCACTAAAAAACCCCCAACCCTATTATCCTAATTAATTTTTAAAACCTAAACCTGGCTCAGCTTTTATTTTATTTTTTTTTTCCTCCATTTTCCAAATTGTACCAGCACTAAACCTCCTGGCTTAGCTGCACCTGAGTCCCTGAGTTTTCTCAGCTTGCAAAGGAACACAAACCCAGCAGCTGCTGAGTTTTTATGGGGCAAAAGCAGTGAGAAACCTCACCTGAAGAAAGCCTGGTTTAGTGCCAGGTGTCTCTGAATTAAACCCTCTCCAATCTGGAGAATAATGCAAATTTCAATCCTTTACAAATGGGTTTTCTGGGGCTTTTCCTTTATTTTGTCCAGAGCAGGGACATTTTGCACAGGGACACTGCCTGTGTACATTTGTCACCTCTTTATTGCCAGCAGCCCCTCGATCCCAGAATTCTGCTTCTGGCAAGGTGAAAAAAACCTTACAGGAATCACAAGGTGAGAGCAAGAGCAACAGGAGCTGCTGTTTTCCTGCTCCTCTGTGAAACCAAAGGTCATAAATCTCCCAGTTCAAATTCTCTTGATTGATGAAACACAACTTATTGCTGGTAAAACACCCTTGTTTTCAATAATTAATATACAAGATACCTGGAAGAAAGGCAGAGTTCTGGCGGAGGGGAAGGCGCAATTATTGTTTCATTAAAGATTGATTGCATGTGAGGCCAGCCGTTTGAATAATGGCTCTGCTGACACCTGAAATGGAATGATAAATGAGGCTGGGGCCACTGGATGCACAGGTTGGCTCTGGAATGCCAGGGAGGAGCAGCAGCAGCTCTGCAGCCCAAAAAGGTCAGCTGAAATATTAAAGAGCTGGAGATCAAGTAACTGTGAATAAGGTCAAGCAGAGTGCCATGGAGACAGGGGAGGAATTAATTGAGTGATAATTGCCCTGAGTTTATGCACTCATTTTTATTTCTGTTGTTGGTGGGAGAGAAAGGCGAAAGAACGGAAATTCAGGGGGTTTTGAAGCAGTTGAGGCCGAAGGGTTTCTCTGACCATTCTGGGAAAGGGAATTGCCACCGTGGTGGTGTCATCTGCTCCTGGGAAAAGTGCATGGAAATATCTGGGAGGGCCAGGAGCCCCCTCTCCCTGAGCTGCTGAGCTGTGCTGTGTCCCCTCCTGTGTCCCCTCCTGTGTCCCCTCCTGTGTCCCCTCCTGTCCCAGCACCAGCAGTGAGCCTGAATCCTGGCAAAAGCATCCCCTGGCTCCAGAGCAGGATGGATCCCCCCTGGCAGGAATTCCCAGCTGGAATCAGGTGGGATTCTCCTTGTCCCCACTCACCCACGGTGCTGAGCAAAGCAAATCCAACCTGGCAAAACCTGCCCAGCCCCAGGGATCTGAAAGGAGGAGCCCTGGGGTCAATGAAGGAAAAGGAGCCCTGGGGTTTCTGGAGAAGGAGAAGATGAAGAAGATGAAGAAGATGAAGAAGATGAAGAAGATGAAGAAGATGAAGAAGATGAAGAAGATGGAGAAGGAGAAGGAGCCCTGGGGTTTCTGGGGAAGGAAAAGGAGATGAAAAACATAGGAGAAGGAGAAGGAGAAGGAGAAGGAGAAGGAGAAGGAGAAGGAGAAGGAGAAGGAGAAGGGGAAGGGGAAGGGGAAGGGGAAGGGGAAGGGGAAGGAGAAGGAGAAGGAGAAGGAGAAGGAGAAGGAGAAGGAGAAGGAGAAGGAGAAGGAGAAGGAGAAGGAGAAGGAGAAGGAGAAGGAGCCCTGGGGTCTCTGCAGGAGGAGAATGGGCCCTGGGGTTTCTGGAGAAGGAGAAGATGAAGAAGGTGAAGAAGATGGAGAAGATGAAGAAGATAAATGAGAAGGGGAAGGGGAAGGAGAAGGAGAAGGAGCAAGAGAAGGAGAAGGAGAAGGAGAAGGAGAAGGAGAAGGAGGAGAAGGAGAAGGAGCCCTGGGGTTTCTGGAGAAGAAGGACCCCTGTGTTTCTAGAGAAGGAAAAGGAGCCCAGGGGTTTTTGGAGAAGGAGAAGAAGCCCTGGCTTCGTGCAGGAGGAGAAGGAGCTCTGGGCTTTCTGGAGAAGGAGCCCTGGATTTTCTTCCTTGGCAGCCCCTGCTCACCCCCATCCCTGCAGCTCCCAGCCAGGACACAGAGAAGGGAAGCAGAGACACACAATAATTTTGGGATAGAAAGCTGCCAGGGCTCAGGCCCAGGTGAGGGATGCTCTGTTGAGGTGCAGGGACAACACCTTGCAGTCCCTGAGCCTCCAAAGCACCGCTGGGTGCCGCCTGTGTGGGGTTAAAGCACAAAGCTCCAGCATCCGGGCTCGCTGTGCACAGCACGGGTGAAATATTCTCCTTTTCCCCACAACAAAGGGAGCAGCAGCCCGACTCCAAGGTCATGCAGCAGCCAGGAGTTTGCCAGGCAGGAGTTACAGTAAGAAGGAGCAAACACATGCTGGAAGTAAATGCCTTAATTATATTAATGATTGGTTTTGCCCTCGACTGCGGTGCTAAGGAGACCCTCTTCTATCAAAGTCAATTAAAGCCTTGCTACTCTCCTGAAGCCCAGCAATAAAACAAGAGCTGTACATATCCATTAAGCTGCAGTACACATCCATTAAAGTGGCTTTTGCTGCTGCAGTTCATTTACTGCCAGCTCTGGGCTGGATTCTGCTCTCGTTTCTGTGGGTTTTACCCCGGTGCAGCAGCGGAGACTTGGCAGCCTGAGCCCAGCTGATTTCCTCCAGCCCAGTGCAGATGCAGACGTGGTTACAAAGGGGATGAGAGTGATATTCCCACCTCAAAGACCTGCAAATAATCCTTGTGCATCAATAAACCCCGGGGATGAACAGTGTGCTGAGCAGACTGGGTTATTCTGAACACACACACACACGAATCTGTGTCGCAGACATCTTTAATGAAAAATCATTTCTTTAGGATTTTTCCTCCTGAGAAGCTGGGAGGCCTCAGGAACAAAATGTAAACATTGATTATCTGCTGCTGTGGAATGCAGCAGGTGCATCTGTGATTGGCCCATGTTGGTGTTTCTAATTAATGGCCAATCACACCCAGCTGGCTTGGACACAGAGCCAGAGCCACAAACTTTTGTTATCGTTCCTTTCTATTCTTAGCTTAGCCAGCCTTCTGATGAAACCTTTTCTTCTATTCTTTTAGTATAGTTTTAACGCAATATATATAATAAAATAATAAATCAAGCCTTCTGAAACATAAAGTCAACATTCTCGTCCCTTCCCTCATCCAAGAACCGCTGTGAACACGGTCACAAATCTGTGTGAGACTCTTGGAGTGAATTCCTCCTCGAGATGGGAAAGGTTTCTCCTCCCTCACACAGCCTGGGAGGAAGAGGAGCAGTGCCTGCAGCCCCTGCTGTGCCCTGGGTCCTGGGAATGGAACTGGAGGGTGACAATGAGCTGGGCCAGCTCCACTGAGTTAATGCAACTCCATTCCCAAATCAAAGAAAATCCCAAGCTGGGAAGCTCCAGACCCTCATCTGCACTCAGGTGTTCAATTAAACCACTTAAAAAAATGGGTTTTTTCCCCTTTTATCACACTTGGCTGGGAGTTCCTTGTGCCCAGGGGAGCAAGTGTGGGACTGAGTTTCTCCTCAGTGTTTTATCAGACACCAGGAGCTCCCCTCTGCTCTCAGCCAACCCTTCAAAGATCAACTTCACAAAGGCATTTTGAGCTTCCCTGCTGCACTGAGACTAAAATCCGCTCTCACTTCCACCCCCACAGAGCTCCAGAGGTGCCCTGGGAAGAGAAAACCTCTGTTCTCTCCTGGGGGCTCAGGATTTTCCCCACTGACAGGGCCAGGGAAGATGCTGCAGTGGCAGACACAGCTCAGGCACCAGCCAGGGACGTGGCGCATGCAGAAAATGGAACTTTTCCCTGATTAGTGTTGGTATTTCAAAGAGCTCTTGGGGAATGTGCTCCAGCAGTGCGAGACAAGGTGTTGAAACCATCAGCACTTGAAAGGTGCCTTTGCTCTCCTCAGATTTCCTTAAGAAGGAGTCTCACAGCACTTCCCTTGTAAGGAGCTGGAGATAACAGGGACGCGGTAAAAAGGCAGGAGAGGGAATGGAGAAATCAGAGTTTGCCTGTGGGCAGGGCACAGGGGATGGCAGGGGAGCAGAGGGCACCTCCTGCAGCACTTGGCCTGTCCCAGTGGGTTTTGTGCCAAGCTGAGCAAACAAGAGGGAGATTCCCACCCCAGAACTTCTGTCCCTTTGTCCCTCTGTCCCATCAAACAGGAGGGAAGAATCCCACCTCTTCAAACCCCAAAATATCTGTCCCTTTCTTCCCTTCTCCCATCAAACAGGAGGGAGATCCTCACCTCAGCAGACCCCAAAACATCTGTCCCTTTGTAATTGTGTCCCATCAAACAAAAGGAAGATTCCCACCCCAAAACATCTGTCCCTTTGTCCCCTTGTCCCTGGGGCTCCCTCAGGATGCCCAGGAAGGAATTCCTGGTTGGGATCTCCTCTCCTCACCCCTGCAGGATGTGCTTGCTCTGCTTGCTCTGCTTTTGGGGTTTGTGGCTCTCGTTTTGCCTTTGCCACAGCTGGGAGGAGGAAATGGAATGTCAGAGCCCCTGGGATGAGCAGGGCTGGAAAAAAGGGAAGGAAAAAAGGGGGAGGAAAAGGGAAAAGGGAAAAGGGAAAGGGGAAGGAGAAGGAGAAGGAGAAGGAGAAGGAGAAGGAGAAGGAGAAGGAGAAGGAGAAGGAGAAGGAGAAGGAGAAGGAGAAGGAGAAGGAGAAGGAGAAGGAGAAGGAGAAGGAGAAGAAAAGGAAAAGAAGGGAAGGGAAGGGAAGGGAAGGGAAGGGAAGGGAAGGGAAGGGAAGGGAAGGGAAGGGAAGGGAAGGGAAGGGAAGGGAAGGGAAGGAAAGGAAAGGAAAGGAAAGGAAAGGAAAGGAAAGGAAAGGAAAGGAAAGGAAAGGAAAGGAAAGGAAAATGAGGAAAGGTCAGCACACCCTTGGCTGTCAATGTGGCCCTGCAGAAAGACCCTGGGACTAATTAAAACTCCACAGCCAGGAATACAAATCCTTACATCTGTCCTGGCCTTCATTATCCACCTTGGAGAGCTTCTTCAGGAAAGGGAAAAGCAGCCCATATCCAGCCTAATTGGCTTAATTTCTCTAACTGCCTTCCCTCCTGAGATCTATCTCTAAAACAATTTCCACCATTCTTTCAATATCCTCTTCTTATCACCTGATCATCGTCTCATTCATTCCAATTTGGAAAGAGGCCCCATGAAAGAACAAAAAACCCCTGAGTTTCTTTTGTTTTATGCAGCACATGATGTGAATTTCCCAACAGCAAAATTTTAGGGTCTCCTCCTAATCAATCCTTGCTTTCTTTTATTCCTGACTAGGAATGAAAATGATATTTTTGAGGCAGAAGATGAATAAGAGCAGCAGCAGTTCCCCCATGTTTGTGGTGGAATCTGCTCAAGTTTAAAATTGAGACAGGCTATTTTTGTAAATCAAAAGTTCAGCTTCAAAGAGGAAAAATTCCCTCACACGCAGGAGGTCTGAGCCACCTCTCCCATCTGTCTGCCACTCTCCAAACCCTCCAGAAACGCTCCCAAACCCATGGGCTGCACAAAGGCTTTGAGCCCTCCTTCTGCTCATGTCGGTTTTTTTCGGCTGTTTGAAGGGCCTGGAAAGGCCCGGGGTGGCTTTGGGACAGCCCGCGTATCGAAGGATGAGAAGAGGCTTCAGTTCTTCTTTCGGTCTCTGTGTTTATTAATTGTTTATCTAAAAGATTTTCTTTCAGCCCGACAGAGCTCTGCTCAGCAGTCAGCCATGAGCACACTGTGTTGTCCTCCGGGCGGTCACCTATCTTTATACCCATTGTTACGTGTACAATATTTATCATTTTTCCCCAATACCATTTATTCTTATTGCCGGGTGCACTTTTAGTAATGACCAATCCCAAAGTGCCACCATCACCATAGAAGATGGAGGAGAAGAAGAAGAAGAAGAAGAAGGACAGGACACGCCCCAATTCCTCCATCTTACTTCTCTAAACCCCCCTGTACATAAATCCTAAACCCTGTGTCTCACCCTCTAATTAACCAATCCCTTCACCATTCACCCCGGTGAAACCCTCCTATCCTCATACAGGTGTCGTCTCCTGTGTAGGACCAAAGTCCAGCCACCAGACACTTCTGGAACATTCCAGGACTCCCGAGCCCCCCAAGGGTGGTCTCGGTGGCTCAGCACCTCAGGACTGAGATCCTGAGATCCGACATGCTCAGTGTGGCCTTCAATAATTAAAGAGAAAAGAAGGGAAGAAAATGGAGGTGAGAGCTCTGAGATTTACAGCCCTCACTAAAGGCTCTGTGCCCGGTGATTTACAGAGCCGGCTCTGCTGGGCAGGACAGAGCTGTGAGCCCTGGCTGATTTGTGAACCTCACCTGGCACCTGCAGAATCCTTCAGCAGCAAACTCTACGGGCAGGAGCGCTGGCACTGCCCACCCTGGGCTCACACCCACAGCAGCCACTTGGCTTGTGCTTATTTCCCTTTTATTTCCTTTTTGTTTCCCTTTCATTTCCTTTTTATTTCCCTTTCATTTCTTTTTATGTCCTTTTTATTTCCCTTTTATTCCTCTTTCATTTATTTCCTTTTTATTTCCTTTTCATTTCCTTTTTGTTTCCCCTTTATTTCCCTTTTATTTCATTTCCCCCTTTCATTTCTTTTTGTTTCCTTTTTATTTCCTTTTTTGTTTCCCTTTCATTTCCTTTTTATTTTCCTTTCATTTCTTTTTATGTCCTTTTTATTTCCCTTTCATTTCCATTTTATTTCCTTTTTGTTTCCCTTTTATTTCACTTTCATTTCCCTTTTATTTCCTTTTTTCCCTTTTTATTTCCTTTTCATTTCCCTTTTATTTAACTTTCATTTTTTATTTCGTTTTCATTTCCCTTTTATTTCCTTTTTATTTCCCTTTAAATTCTCCTTTATTTCCCTTTTATTTCTTTTTTATTTCCCTCTATTCCCCATTTCATTTATTTTTATCTCCTTTTTATTTCCTTTTAATTTCCATTTTATTTCCCTTTTATTTACTTTTTATTTCCCTTTCATTTCCCTTTCACATCCTTTTATTTCCTTTTATTTCCTTTTTATTTCCTTTTATTTCCTTTTAATTTCCATTTTATTTCCTTTTTGTTTCCTTTTTTCCCTTTTTATTTCCTTTTAATTTCCCTTTTATTTAACTTTCACTTTTTATTTCGTTTTCATTTCCCTTTTATTTCCTTTTTATTTCCCTTTAAATTCTCCTTGATTTCCCTTTTATTTCTTTTTTATTTCCCTTTATTCCCCATTTCATTTATTTTTATCTCCTTTTTATTTCCTTTTAATTTCCATTTTATTTCCCTTTTATTTACTTTTTATTTCCCTTTCATTTCCCTTTCACGTCTTTTAATTTCCTTTTATTTCCTTTTTATTTCCTTTTTATTTCCTTTTTATTTCCCTTTTATTTCCTTTTAATTTCCATTTTATTTCCTTTTTGTTTCCTTTTTTCCCTTTTAATTTTCTTTTCATTTCCCTTTTATTTAACTTTCATTTTTTATTTCGTTTTCATTTCCCTTTTATTTCCCTTTAAATTCTCCTTTATTTCCCTTTTATTTCTTTTTTATTTCCCTTTATTCCCCCATTTCATTTATTTTTATCTCCTTTTTATTTCCTTTTCATTTCCCTTTCATTTCCCTTTCATTTCCCTTTCACGTCTTTTTATTTCCTTTTTATTTCCTTTTTATTTCCTTTTATTTTCCATTTTATTTCCTTTTTGTTTCCCTTTCATTTCTTTTTATTTCATTTTTATTTTCCTTTTATTTCCCTTTTATTTCCCTTTAATTTCCCTTTTAAAAATCACATTACCACCAACGCTGAGCAAGGACACACCAGGGCCATGGGTACAGGGGTGGGTGTGAAGCTGCAGATTCCTGATTCTGGATTTTGGGTGGGTTCCATGGCATGAAAACCATCCAAGCCAAACCTTGATTTTGGCTATTTCAGCTCCCCAGGTTGCAGATTTTAAACTCTGAAATATCATCCCTCTCCAAAGGAACATTCCCCTTGCTTCTCACTCAGTGAGCTTTTTATTTTCCACACACAAACACAACGGGGTTAACTCTCAGCAGGGATAATAGACGCTTGATAGGTGCCAAAAATAAAATATCAGCAGATGCTCCACAGGAACTGAAGGTGTTGAAGAGCTTTCACAACTCTCGTGCTCCTCGAGAAGCGCTGCTCCTTCCCTCCCTCAAACTCCAGGCCTGAAAATGCAGTTTTTAGTTTTCTCTCCAGTTATTAACCAAGGATGTGCACTGGGGCACAGAGGATCCATCCCTCAGCCTGCAAGAAAAATCACTCTGGATAAAATTGATTCCTTTGCTCCTTGAAGCCTTTTATTTCACACAGGTGGCTCTTGCAGCTTTTCCTGCAGAAGCCCAGGCCAGGCAGACTCTGAGGGTGATTATGTTTCATTTCTCCTCTCTGCTCTCATTGCCACAGGCTCAGAAATCTCTCCTGCTCGTAAAGGGCAAAGCTCAAGCTCCAGCCACGCCTTGGGATTGATGAATCCAGCATCATCCCTGCCCTGCTGGGGCTTGGAAAGCTCCCACGTTTCATTTTTCCTGCCGTGATTTATGGCACAAGGCCCTGCTTGGGTTTCTTTTGGAGGATGGTGATGGGTTTTGCAAAAAGAAAACTGCCCTGACCCCGGCAGCAAATGGTGAGGCCCCACACAGGGAGAAGGACATGGAAACTTCTCCAAAGGCTCTCGGAGCTGGTGATGATGAGGAAAAAAACCCTGATCTTGCCTTGATTGCCTGTCAAGCAGGATGATTCCTCCTGGGTGAGCAGATATTTGCAAGGCTGCATGTCTGTGGTATTTAAACATATGGGCAGCGCATCCATCAGCGTGACAAACAGAGCGTGATGGATTTAGAAAAGCAGCTACACCCCAAAGATGGGCAGGCTCTGGGAATTTTTAATCTTTTTCCCGATTTTTGGAGGAGCTGGAGCCTCTGAGCATCATCACCTCAGAGGAGAAACCTGCCCTGGGCTGGGAGCACAGGGACAGCAGGGCTTAAATTAACAAATAAATGAAATATAAAGAGGAAAAGATGTTTATCTCTCCCAACCTGAGCAATCCTGATTGATTAACACACACCTGGGATGGGATTTCCCTCTGCTCCTGGAATTCTGGCTCTGGAAAACAAAGGGGAGCAGCCAGAGCCCCATCAGAGCAGGAAATGTGGGATTGGGGGTGCTTGGCTGCCTCTCCCTGCACCCCAACACCCCAAAAGTGTCTGATCCTAATGAAACTCTGCATTTTAAAGGGAATCCATGGATCTGGGCCTCACCCCAACATCCTGACCCTGATCCTAATGAAACTCTGCATCCTGGAAAGGAATCCATGGATCTGAGCATCATCCCAACTTGAAACCACTCCACCAGTGCTGCCAGTGTCTCTCTTCCAGCTTTTTATGTAGAAACCTCTGTTTCTCCCTTTCCAATTCACACACAAAACATTTTTACAGACCCCTGTTCTACCTTCCTGTTTAAGCTCTTCTCAAGATCCAGCTGACATGTTTACAACAGCTAGTTAAAACAGCATGTTAAAAACAAAAGCCTCTTGCTACTACTCAGACCATTCCACAATAGGTATTATTGTAAATAAAATTTAAAAAAACCCACAAATAAAGGCAAGTTAACACCGGAGGGCATAGAGTGTTTTTCTTCCTTCAGCCACCATCCAGCAGAGCTGGACTAGCCCTGCAAGAACACAGAAAGGCAAATGCATGTACAGGGAGATATCCCAACATCCCAAAAAGAGCCTGATCCTAATGAAACTCTGCTTTTTAAAGGGGATCCATGGATCTGAGCCTCACCCCGTGCACAGAGGTTGCAGCTCCAGCTGGAAAAGAGCCAGGATTTGCTCCATGGATTGCAGTCCAAAAGCATCTTCCTCCAATCCCCCATAAATCACCTGCCCAGCCCCTGTAAATCTCACCAGTCAAAGGCAGCAATACTCAATGATTTATTTCTACAGCCAGTTGAAAAATCTTCCTCCAAGCATCTCTTTTAGGAGGAAATGGCTTTTTAACAAGATGGACACCTGGCAAAGTTTCTCGTTTGGAAAAGTTTTCTCAACCAGAAAAGACTAATTTCTGAAGATTTCTGGAGTTTTGAGTGATGATGGAAAAACTGAATATTTTTTTATAGGTTTTCTCCCTGGAGAAGAGGGACAGATGTATTTTAACCTAAATTTCAGTGTTGGTTATGTTTAGTTAGGGATGTGTTACAGGGCATTCCCAGCATTACCCGACATAGAGAAATCCCTGCTCCAACAAGCCAGACTTGAAATAACAAATTAATGATGGGAAAAGAGAACAGGACTTGGAGAGGGCGACAGGCTGAGACCCAGGCATTTCTTTATCCACCCTAAACTCCTCATGCCCTAGATTGGATCACTCAAAGTTCCTTCCAGGAGCTCCTGGCTCCCTTTCCCTGCCCCTGTTTCCACCCCAAGCTGCTGCAGTAAATGATCACAGTCACTCCATAAGGAGATTCCCACTTCCCCTCTCCCTTAATTTGATTTTTCAGCCCGGCTTGCTGAACTCCTCTTTCCTCCAGCTCATTTCCACCATCTCAGCTGCAACAAATGGGCACTTTATTATCTGCAATTGGCCCTGCCAGAGGACTGGGGTTGTTCTTGTGCTGGCTCTGAGCTCCGGTGGAGTTTCTTTTTCCTCTGAATGATATTTCCAAGCCCTTCCCCCGGTGAGGAAAGAGAGAGAACATTTGTTATTGATAGAATTTCCATTTAAATTGAGGATGTTGCTCAGTGCAACACGTGTTCAACCAAACTCTCTTTTCCCCCCAGCGAAAAGCAGCGAATTATATGAGTGGGGAGAAAAAAAAGTGAAAGGGAGAAATCACAAAAAGCTGTGAAATCCAGCTGGAAATCCACCCTGTAATGAGACATCTCGATCTTAATCAGGCTGTGGGTAAAGCTTGGATTACACACCCAGCTTTGTGCTGCTCAGCAGCTGCTTCCCCTGGCAGCTCCTTTCTGCGCTTGCCAATCCGATTAACTCTGCAAAACGAGAGACAAAACAACGCAAAAATCTCGGGCTTTTACAAAATAAACAGGAATTCAGGCGTGTGGAGGGTGCTGGATGGGCCCCAGCAAAGCCTTTCCAAGTGGGGAATGGCTCTGTGGCACAGGCATTTTCAGGTGGGTTCTCTGTGAGCCACAAAGGGCTGTTGGTGCTGGAAATTAAAGGGAAGGATCCCCAAAATGATTGGAAACCCCATCCTGATGTGTCGGATCTCAGGATCTCAGTCCTGAGGTGCCGAGCCACCGAGACCACCCTTGGGGGGCTCGGGAGTCCTGGAATGTTCCAGAAGTGTCTGGTGGCTGGACTTTGGTCCTACACGGGAGACGACACCTGTATGAGGATAGGAGGATTTCACCGGGTGAATGGTGAAGGGATTGGTTAATTAGAGGGTGAGACACAGGGTTTAGGATTTCTGTACAGGGGGGTTTAGAGAAGTAAGATGGAGGAATTGGGGCGTGTCCTGTCCTTCTGCTTCTTCTTCTCCTCCATCTTCTATGGTGATGGTGGCACTTTGGGATTGGTTATTACTAAAAGTGCACCAGACAATAAGAATAAATGGTATTGGGGAAAAATGATAAATATTGTACACGTAACAATGGGTATAAAGATAGGTGGCTGCCCGGAGGGCAGGGAGTGTGCTCATGGCTGGCTGCTGAGCAGAGCTCTGTTGGGCTGAAAGAAAATCTTTTAGATAAAATCTTTTAGATAAATCTTTTAGATAAAATCTTTAGATAAACATAAAAACCGAAAGAAGAACTGAAGCCTCTTCTCGTCCTTCGATACGCGGGCTGCCCCAAGGCCACCTCGGGCCTTTCCAGGCCCTTCAAACAGCCGAAAAAAACCGGCACTGATGGAGCCTGGGTGTTCTCCCCACCCCTGGGCAGCAGGAAAGCTCTGGGGCAGGGAGAGGAGGAGGAATTGAGTCCCCTCCATGATCTCACTCCAGCTCTGGAGCGATGCTGGGGCTGATTTGGGGGGTCCTGACCCCTCTCACTCAGCTGGAGCCACCTGGGCTCTGTCCCAGAGCTCCAAAGCAGTGACACAAACCAGCCCCTGCCCCTGGCACCTGCAGTGTCCCCTCAGTGCAGCCCCCAGGGTGGGTTTGGGCTGTGGAATCACAGAAAAACCCTGGGAAATCATCACATCCATCCCTTAACCCAGCACCGCCAAGGCCACCACTCAACCCTGTCCCAACCTGTGCCTTCTAAACCCTTCCACCCCTTCCCTGGGCAGCTTTTCCAGCCCTACCAACCCTTCCAGTGATTAAACCTTTCCTGATTTCCAGTCTGACCCAATCCTGGCACTTCTCAAGGGCATTTCCTCTCCCTGAGCTCACTTTGGCTCAGCAAGCCGAGGGCAGCAGGTGGAAATGGTGACCTGGAGATGCTCCTGCTCCTGGAAATGGTGACCTGGAGATGCTCCTGCTCCTGGAAATGGTAACCTGGAGATGCTCCTGGAAATGGTGACCTGGAGATGCTCCTGCTCCTGGAAATGGTAACCTGGAGATGCTCCTGGAAATGGTGACCTGGAGATGTTCCTGCTCCTGGAAATGGTGACCTGGAGATGTTCCTGGAAATGGTGACCTGGAGATGTTCCTGGAAATGGTGACCTGGAGATGTTCCTGGAAATGGTGACCTGGAGATGCTCCTGGAAATGGTGACCTGGAGATGTTCCTGCTCCTCCTGGAGAGCAGGGAGAGACACTCCAGGTCATCTACAGAGCAAAGAGACTCTCCAGGTCACGGAGAGAGGAATCAAGAGGTGCAAGGATCTGGTGGGATGGTTCATCTCCAGCTGTTTTCAGATGTTTCAGATGGTTCATCTCCAGCTGCTTTCAGATATTTTTCCATGTTTTTCATGTCCAAATGCTTTTCAGATGTTTTTCTATTTCTAATCAGACAAAAATCCATTAAATATAAATGTTTTGCAGCCTTGCTGTCACATCTTCTCTGCTCCAGGAGGCTGGGGCAGGATGCAGAGGGCACATCCATGCCAGCCCAAATCCCATCATCCCAGCAAGGAGGAATATCCATGGAAAACAGGTAATCTCTAAAATAACAGGTTTCATCTTCATCTGCTCCAACAATGTCCCCAGCTGGGGACAACAGAGGGACACTGTGCCCTTCTGCTGCTTTCTAGGATTAAAGTGCTGAGCCATGGTTTGTTCCTCCCAGAAAGCCCAGGATCCATGGAAAAGGGTTTTTTTCCTGTTTTTAGAGTCACCCCTGAGCCTAAACCCCAGGTGAGAAGGAATGGGCTCCATAGTGCACATTGGGGGAAGAAATTCTGAATTTATCACCCCTTGCAAGAGCTGGAGAAAGAAAGATAGGAATGGAAAGAGAGAAGGAAAAGGAATAAGAAAATAAAAAAAAAAAGCAACAACAAACCCTCAGAATGATTGTGCCTGAGCTGCACAGGAACATTATTTATGGCCCAAAAAACCCCAGAAGCATCAGAATGTAAAGCAGAATCACATCATCGATAACGGCGGGGCCTGATCAGAGGGAAAAGACATCTGAGGAGGGCAGGCAGGGAAATGGCACATTGCAGCCAGCTGCAGGGATTGCAAAGGGATTTTAATTCTGAGGATGCTGAAGAAAATTGCAGATGAGAATAAATAGTGCCTGGTCATAGATCAGCACAACTTGATTTTCTCCCCTTTAAGTGCCACGGTATCAATCTTGGGAGGGGAGGGAAGGGAAAAATCAAGGTGGCAAATGAATTATTCCTCAAACCTTCCTCCTCATCCAGGAGGAAAAACAAACCCTTGCACTCTTGCTGGGCAAACTGGAAGGAGCCTGAAATGCAGATCAGGAGAGGAAATGGGGGAGGTGGGAAAGAAGGTATTTATATACAATAAATATTTAATCCTGCTCAGTGTTTCCTCCTGGAGAAACTCATAGCAGGGATTAATTTGTACATTGCTCCCCGCTCCACTGGTGCCCTTCAGCAAGGTTAATCTTTGCCTGATGCAAGTTGGGAAATTAAATCCATGGTGGTGGACAAACTTCCTCTGGGGCTGGATTTAATTTCTTGCTTTTTCCCCCTCCCAAAAATGATGGATGTGTGTGGAAGCCACGAACGCTGCCTTGTGGAACAGATAATTCCTGAATGGACGCCCCCCTCCTTCCTCTCCCCCTCTCTCCCTGTTGTGTATCTTAATTAATATTTTGAGTCTGGCAGGTTTTTGATTTCTGTTTCAACGGGGTCTTGGATCAACCTGCTTGAAGGGAAAATCCTAAAGAGGGACAATTTGGGTTTTTTTTTTAGTGGCTGCTGCTCCCTCCTGAAATCCAGCATCATGCTGGTGGCAGTGAGGAGCAATGGGGGAGATGGGGGCTGAAGGGAGGCATTTCCCAGCCCAGTTTTCCAACTGGGAGCTCCCAGGAGAGCTTTGGGTGAATTTGTGCCTCAATCCTGAAGAGATTTTACTCATCATCACACCTGGGATGTGTCAGACCACCTTTGGCAGACCCCAGCACCTCCTGGTGACATTTTAAACATAAAAAGGCACAGTCAGGGCATTTTTCACTCTGGATCCCCAGGAAATGACATAACCATGGCAATGCCCTTCCGCCTTCAGGTTGTGGGATACTCCCAAATTATCAGCACTGATGATGAATTATCATCTGAATTATCATTTATGTACTGCTGATGAATTGTTCCTGATGCTCTCCTGACCTGGGACTCTCTTGGAGTGCCCAGGGAATCAGGGAATCCAGGAAGGAGTTGGGTTGGAGGAACCTCAGAGCTCATCCAGGGACAGGGCAGGGACACCTTGACTATCCCAGCCTGCTCCAAACCCATCCAACCTGGCCTTGGACACTTCCAGGGATGGGGCAAAAAGATCCCTCAGGCTCTGCTCAAAAAATCTGCCAGCTGAGAAGCAGCCTGAGGGGGAAAAAACCAGAATAATCCAAGCGCGGCGCAGGGAATTTTCCGCAAAGAACAACATCTCACTGTCCAATTAACATATTAATAATTAGGCACGATGAGAACACGCAGTCCCAGGGCTGCCAGGCTGGCTCTGGCTGTTGCAGGGGTGCCTCTGAGCGTGACAGGCAGCGCTTACAAGATGTAATTTCAGCGCTTCGCAGCTCCCCTCGATGCGCTTCTCCGAAGGAACAAGCGACGTTGGCTCCCCTCTGAAGGAGGGAACAGCTGCTTTCTGCAGGGTTTTGTGGGCTCCGTTTCTTTGGGGTGTTTGTTTTTGCCTCGGGGATGTTTGAGGAATGATGTTAATAGGAGTGTGAACTGGGTTTTGTTTGCTGCTATAGGAGCACTCGGGTTGGAGAAAATCGCTTTGCTGCCGCGATGCCCCAGGATGGGGACAATCTGCAGGCAGAGAAGTTATGAGGAATAAATGAGGTGGCAATAGGTGCCATTAATAAAAGTCCAGCTCACCAAACTCCTGCTGCTCTCAGATCAAAAGCAAAATGGGTTTTCAGTGCAAGACCCCAAATCCAGGATTTCCACAGAAGATCCCCTAATGGGAAAAGGGATTGGATTCCCCAGAGCTGGAAGTGCTGAGGGAAGGATGAATTAAGAAGAATGAATTATTTCCAAGGCTGGTTTTGGGTCACTGCACAATGGCAGAGCAGCAGCCCTACCTAAACAGCCCCTGACAGATGTTGGGAACATCAGCCCGGCTTGGCCTCAAAGGAAAAGCACAAGAGAAGAAAATAAAAATGAAGGAAAATCCAGATTATGCAGGGATAATATAATTGATGGATAATTATGATAAATCCTTGCTTCCCACCAGCTCATGGCAGAGGGACACCAGGCTCCTGGTGCCAAGTGACACACACAGCACTGAGCAGTCCTGTAAAAAAATATATTAAAAAATTAAAAAAAGGGAATTGTCTGGCTGGAAAGCCAGGGCAGGTAATTTGCAGAGGCCCAGCTCCTGGGCAAGGTGTGAAGAGAGGGGACACATCTGACTTGCACTGCTTCAGCTTTTCTGGGCACTCTGTAGATTAATTTACAGGTGGTGCTGAACTGCCAGAAGCACTTCCAGCTCACTTGTTTTTTCTCACAGGAAGATATAAGACAGTTTTTGTGGTTTTTTTTTCCTTTTCCCAGAGCTGTGGGTCAGATAAATTTTCCTTTTTGCTTGAGACATTAATAAAAACAAACCCAAGCCAAATCCAGCCTGGCTGGGAGAAGATGCAGGACAAAAAGCAGCTGAAGGACAAGAATAGCTCCAGCTCCTTTGAATGCCACGAGAGCCTCACTCTACCCAACAATTTGCATATTTTCTCCATGCTAATTCATGCACAATCCTCTCCCCTCCTCATTGCAGCCTCCCACTTGGCCCTGCTGTTTCTGTCTCTCCAGGAGAGCTCTGGTGGCCCTCAGGCTGCTCCATCCTTTGTATGGAACACGCATTCACAGCTTCCCTTCTTGTTTGCCAAAACTCACCTAGACAGGGAGGGGATGCCCAGGATCTGCTCTCTAAATTTAACCAGTGCCAACGCTCCTTTTCTGGCCATTTTTATTTTTACCAGTCTGTTGTAAACACAGGGTTTGAGGAGATGGGGGAAGAACATCTCTTGGAGAGGCGACAGCAGCAGGAGCATCCCAGCCAGAGCTGTGACATCTTGTGGAGAGCAGGAGTTGTGGTCCCAATGTGACCCTGAGGGGCACAGGGAGGGGGACAGGCCAGGGTTGTGATCCTGTCCCCTTTCCCAGCTCCCAGGAGGAACTGGGATGTGCTGGTTGGTGCTGGTGCAGCCTCAGGACCAAGCCAGCTGTGTTTGGTGAAAGCCTCTGGTCTCTGTTCTCCATCCCACTCCTACAAATCCTGTGGGATGGGCTCCTGTCGCAGACATTTCTTCATAGAAATCCTTTCTTTGGGATTTCTCCTTCTTCTGGGAAGCAAAGGGCCCCAGAAGAAGAATGTAAACAATTGTTATCAGCTGCTGTGAAATGTAGCAGGTGTCCCTGTGATTGGCTCATCTTCCTTGTGTACCATTAAAGGCCAATCACAGGAGCAGCTCAGGGACAGATTCCCTGGGCAAAGAACTTTGTTATTCATTCTTTCTATTCTATTCTTAGCATAGCTGCTGTCTGCAACCTCTCTTTTTCTTCCTTTGAGTATAGTTATAATGTATTATATATCCTATATCAATAAATCAGCCTTCTGATCAAGAAACAAGATTCTCGTCCTTCTCTCACCACAGTGACCGTCTAAGGTCGCTGTAATAGGCTCCTTTAGGGACAGCCAGTGCTCCGCCTGTTAGATCACAAAATCCTTCAGGCTGTAAAACACCTTGAGATGATGGAGTCCAACTGAAGCAAGGCAAGGGAATCCAAGATGAAAAGCAGGGAGTGACTGGTCACAGAGCAGCACGAGGGGCTGCGCCTCTTCCTCCAGAGCAGGGCTGAAAATCAAAGCAAAGAACAGTTCCCATGTCCCAGGCAGACAGCAAATCCACAGCAGCCCCTGTTTCACCCCTGGCACCAGTGTGGGAAGCACATGGACACATCTTCCTGCAGAACCAACAGCGAGGGGAAAACTCTGCAGGTTTTACCTGCTCTCCTCACACAGCAGGGCACAAATCCCAGCCCAGGGCAGAATTCCCAGTGCAGGACACTTAAAATAAAACCCCACATGAAAAAATCGTGTTTTATGATTGTCTTTTTGCAAATATTACAATGAATGTTATATGTGTTGTGTTAGAAAGTGATGCTGTATTAATTCTCTTAAGTAGTGTGTTAAATGTAGTTTTAGGTTATAACAAATGTTAAAATAGAAACTGTGCTATGTAGGCTACTTTTTCTAAAGAAAGGACTGGCAGTGAGATAGCAGCCACAGGACACCTGAATCTTTCAGAGAAAGGGAATTTATTGCTCCCCTATGAGAAGAAATGAACTTCTTCCTGCCTCAAAGGCACTGCCCATGGAACTGGGGCTGATCTTCAATTTCCCTTCCAACCCACCTCAATCTGTGACTTTGGCTCCTTCTCTGGACACTTTTGAAGATCATCACAGACCTTCTGCAGCCAAAGAATGAAGGTCAGAAGCTTTTGGGACACAGAGCTTGGCTTGGCCACCACAGAGCTGGGCTTGTGGCCCCTGACCCACCTGCAGAGCTCCAAATGTCCCCTCCTGAAGGTCCAACATCTCCTGGAGCTGCAGCACCAACCAGGGCTTGTTTGGAGAAGCTCCTGAGGACCAGAGCGACTCGGATCCAGTGGCAGCCACTGGTGCAGTTTCCCACCGTGAATTCCAGAGGATCCTGGACTGAAACCTGCAGGAGAAGAGGAGGAGAGGATGAGCAAAGTGTCCCCTGTGGTGTTTCCTTCCACACAGCAGAGCCCTGGGGCCAAGAACGGGAAATTGGGGGTTAAGGAGCTCACCAAGAAGCTGGAATATTCTTTTATTCCTGAATTTGTCTTGGTATGAGAAGATCAATAAGAGAAAAACTCCTCTGGTGAAGTTTCTGCTGCTGTGAAGAAGGTGAAGAGCTGGTGGCCACACAATCTTCTCCTCCACGTCCAACCAAAACCACATTGGATTTTTGCACTGGAACTTCTCACTAAGAAGGAAAAAAACCAAACATACAACAAAGAAAATATTCCAGGCCTGGAATTCCTCCCCATGGTGGGTTTGGGTTGTATTTTACAGCATTTCTTTACCTTTAAGCACTTGCACTGCAGCTCTGCTGAACTTTCCAGGCTCCACGGGGGCAGGGGGGTCCTGGGGAAATCCCGCTGCAATCAACTCCAAGAAGAGATTCAACATCACGGGGGTTTAGGTGGAAACAGTAAACTTGATTTATTGGAAAAAAAAAATCTATTACATTTATTCCTTTATTACACAGGTTTAAAATATTTAAAAATAGCTCTTATGGGCATTACACTTAAATTTTATGACATGTTTATTGGACTTTGAAGAAATGTACAATACGGCATTTGACACTATATTTTAAAAAGGGCCTTATGTACTAGAAGTTTGGGTTTTTTTTTTTTCCATAGGTTTTATTTTTCTTATCAACATTTGTTCAAGTCAATATATATTAAGGGGAGGAGGGAAATAAAATTACACAAAAAGAAGGTCTGCAAATACAAGTAGTAATTTTATTGCAATATACCGTAGCTAAGTGGTCTGGGGGGGATTGGAACAGTTGGGAGCTCAGTACAATTACAACACTGTGGAATTCAACAGAGGAAATTTTTATTCTTTTTTCTTTTTTTTTCTTCTTCTTCAAGCAGAGAAACCAAAAGGGAAAAAAAAAAGAAAAAAAAGAAAAAAAGCTCCCTTGATGAGAAAATTGAGAAAATTGAGAACAGAATCCCATGACCTGGGCAGACACACACACACAGGTGTGGACAAATATCAAAATATCAGAAATATCAGGATATGGCTTTGCTGGGATGTGCAACCTTTCCTGCCCTTCCCGCTGTTGCCAAGGTGACTGAGAAGCTGAATTCCTTATTTATTATCCTAAATTCCTTTTCACTGCTCTGCTGCCCGGAGTCTGCAGTTTTTAGGGTAGCACCTTTTGGGTTTTTTTTTTAAATCCCCACAATTTAAAAATTTTTTAAATTTTTAAAGAGGGAGAGAGAGCACAGGAGAAGAAGGGAGAGGGATGGACACGGCTCCTCCAGGCCCCAAAAGCACCTCTGGCATCGCCGCTCCCTCCCTCGGATGCTGCTGCTCTCAATTTGGGCAGGAGGGGGGAAAAGACATCATATAAAGGCTTTTTTCACAGTAAATGTGATGTCTTTTCCTTGCTGGTGAAAAATCCCCCTTGAGCTGAACGCTCCGGGCTGAAGGATAATAATAATAATAATAATAATAATAATTTATAAAACCCCCACCTTGCAACGGTTATTTTCCAGCTGAGAGACCTGAAGAAGGAAAATGGGCAAGGAAGGGAAAATAAATGGGAAAAGAAGAGGGGTGTCAGCACGTTGGGAGCCGTGGAAGGAATAAGAAAGAGTGGGAAGAGCAGGAAAAATTGCAAATTCCCCGGATTGCTGGGCGGGCAGCACCCCCACGGCTTCAGGACACCCAACATCTCCATAAATTAGCACCACAAACGTTCAGCCACTGAGGACAATCTGCTCTGCTTCCAACCGGGAAAAGACGTGGATATCCTTGGGAAAACCAAATAATAATAATAATAATAATAAAAATTGTAGACATTTAATGTGTTTTTCTACATGGGCCTATCCAAGGAAGGAGAGGAGCAGGATTTGGCCAGAAGAGATAAGAAGGTGCCATGCATTTATCAGCAGCCAAAATCTGCCTGAAAGTGCCTAAAAAGCCAAGTGGGAGATTGGCCAGTGGCAGGGTATCCCCAGTGTTGTGTTAAAGTTATCAGATAGCACCACAGAGATATGTAAAAATAACTATAAAAAGCACCTTTTTTTTTCTTCTTTTTTTTTTTAAGGTTTTTTTATTTTATTCTTGATATTCAGAGAGGACAAATGGATTTCCCCTGCCACTGGGATCTGCCACTGGGAATGGATTCAGGTTTAATTCTTATCATTTTAAAGGAATGCTGAAAGAAAAAAAGAAGAATTAATTTAAAATATGGGTGTTAAGCAGGTGGATGAAAAGGCAGAGACTCAATGCAGATCCTGCTTTTAGATTAGGGGATTTGTTGGGAATTTTGTTTAAAAAGTGGCTTTAATTTCCTCATTTGGAAAGGAATCATTCCAAAAGGCATCTGTGGCTCAGGGGGCTGGTTTGCACCTGATCCTGGGGGAAATTCCAAGGCTCCAGATCCCAGTTTGGGGCTGGGAAGAGGCACAAGTGGGGACAGGAGCTGCTGTCTTCATTCCCAGCTGGAAGCTTGGCTGGGATGGGGTGGCTTCAATACAGACAAGGTCACACGCATGGTTTGAAGGCGGAGACATTCCAACATTTCAAATAAAATACGACACAAATATTTACTCACAAACATACAAAAATAGAAGCACCTTTAAGACAAGGCAAAGAGATGCCCAGTGTGACCTTGAGTCAGCACTTTGGAAAACGCGGAATGAGGCAAACTCAGCGGAGGAAACATGGAAAATTCTGGAATTGGCCATGCTGGAGCTGATCCAAACCTCGTGGAAGGCAACAAAACCCCTCTGAGGAGCTTCAGATCCAGGACTGCCAGGACTTCAACATTGAGCTGGACACGAGGAATTTCAAGTTTTTTCCATTTTTTTTTTTTCCTTAGGAGCAAACAAACGCTTCCTGGTGAGAAGAGGAGGAAGAGGAGGAGGCAGGAGGAGTTTGCTGGAGGTGGGCTCAGCTCGGTGGCAGCAGCAGGGACAGGGCCAGGTCTCCGTGTGTGGCTGTTGGTCATGAGATTCCATATCCATCCTGGGAATGGCTGAGGGGGGCACAGAGGGGCTGGGGCAGAACCAGGGACACAACAAAATAGGCGGGGAGGAGGAGGAGGAGGGGAAAAAAAAATAATAACCCATCGCTGTCCAGTTTCAGACCGTGCACGTGACGAGGAATTCTTTTTTTTTCTCCGTTTTTTTTCCTTTTTTCTCTTTTTTTGTTTTTAATTAAATGGCGCAATGAGGTTACGAGGTTGCTCATTTGGAGACTAGGTTCAGGTGGCTCTTTTAGCCCAGGAAGCAAGCTGGTCCCACCTCGAATCCAAATTTCTGTGCCGCTTCTCCGAAGTCATTGAACATGATGTCGACTATGGGCACCTGCTCCACTTTGGGCGTGTTGATCTCCAGGATGGTTTTCTGGTAGCCCTTCCTTGCCTGGAATGAGGGAAAGAGGAGCTCTGAGGATGCCTCCAAGCCAACATCAGCACAACTGAATAATCACCGCTCTGCTGGGAATGTGGGGGTGATTTTTGCTGGGAATTTTTGGACCCACATCGGAGTCACCACCACCCAAATAAATTTATTTGCATTTTTAACACACTGAAAAACCCTTGGGAGATGCCCAGAGCTTGGAGCAGAAGCAGATCACGACATTCTAGCTCTGCTCCAGCACATTTCCAGGCTGGAAAGGGAGCCTGGAAAAGTTGGGGCTGTGGAAAAGTTGTTTTCTCTCCCCCAGGACACACCTGGCTTGTTGGGCAAATGGTAGCAATTTAATTTGAATATATTAGTGAAAAGATCACATTTAAAGTTTGATAGAACTCACAAGGTGTTGCTGTCTTTTTATCATGCCTGGCGGCCACGGAGTTGTTTCCAAAATATAAATAATTATTAGAGGAGCAGAAGTACCCCCCGAGGGCATACAAAGCTGCACAAACAAGAGAATTTATGGAGCAGCTTTGGGTTCTACCTTTCCCTGTGATTTGTGTGGCTCGGGAGAACAGGCTGGAGCACAGCTATGAGCAAGGGCTGGAAGTTCAGGAAAAACATATTCATTTTGAGAAGAACATCAGCCCTGGCCTCAGCAGCCTCCCCACCACAGCAGGACTGTCCGGTTATCTCGGCTGTTTGAGGGGCCTGGAAAGGCCCGGAGTGGCCTTGGGGCAGCCCGCGTATCGAAGGACGAGAAGAGGCTTCAGTTCTTCTTTCGGTTTTTATGTTTATTAATTGTTTATCTAAAAGATTTTCTTTCAGCCAAACAGAGATCTGCTCAGCAGCCAGCCATGAGCACACAGTCTGCCCTCCGGGGCAGCCACGTATCTTTATACCCATTGTTACGTGTACAATATTTATCATTTTTCCCCAATACCATTTATTCTTATTACTCGGTGCACTCTCAGTAATAACCAATCCAAAGGTGCCACCATCACCAAAGAAGATGGAGGAGAAGAAGAAGAAGAAGAAGGACAGGACACGCCCCAATTCCTCCATCTTACTCCTCTAAACCCCCCTGTACAGAAATCCTAAACCCTGTGTCTCACCCTCTAATTAACCAATCCCTTCACCATTCACCCCGGTGAAACCCTCCTGTCCTCATACAGGTGTCGTCTCCTGTGTAGGATCAAAGTCCAGCCACCAGACACTTCTGGAACATTCCAGGACTCCCGGGCCCCCCAAGGTGGTCTCGGTGGCTCGGCACCTCAGGACTGAGATCCTGAGATCCGACACAGGACCTCTGTGGCAACCCCATGTGGGGCAGCCCAACCTCATCTCCACAGGGTAGGGCTCAATCCTGGAATCATTTATGATGGAAAAGACCTTTAGGATCGAGTCCAACCATTAACCCAGCACAGCTGAGCCCAGCAATTGGATGGGTTGTAGCACTCGCTCCCAAAAAAGACATAAAAGCACCTCTAAACCCCTGGTGGAGTTCTCTAAACTCCTAACAGCCTTTTATGGGTCTAAGAGTCAGATTAAAATCATCTTTAATGTAGAAAATCAATTGTAAACCCCAAACTCCTTTTAAGTAAATAGATAAATCTCAAATATCCTGCCTGTGCTTTGGGCAGCACGATCTGCCAGGGTAAAAGATTAATCCAATTTATCTGTCCAAAATGTGGAGGTTTTCAGGAGGCTCACCCCCTTTAAAATGTGAAATATGTGCTCCTCTAGCAAGCCTGAGATTCAGAATGGGAAGGGAGAGAAGGCCCTTTTCTCCCAAGGATGTTATGTCAGCAGGAGACACAAAAAAACTTGAGGACAAACTTCTCCTGAGTGTTTCCAGAAGGAGGCTGGATGCCCTTTCCCTCTCCAGGAATGTGTTAAAAGTTCTAATCTGATTTTCCTCATTGCTCCATCAGTAAAAAAAAAATCTGTTTGTGCCAGAACAGAAGCGTTTCAATCTCAAATTACACGAGGAGCTTTTTCTGTCAAACATCTCAATCTTTCTGTCCCGTGGGCTCCAAGTGCTGCAGTTCCAGAGGGTGGGAATTATTCATGTTTTTACACCAGCAAGCTGGGGCTCAAAATAAATGCATGCAACACCTGCTTTGCCAAATTTTTATCTCCTGAGGGCATAATTTTCAGAGTTTAAACCCAAATCAAGCATCCAAGAAGAGTTAGAAGGAAAGGGAGGGCGTGAGACACCTTTGGAAATGGTGGCTGTGCTTGTGCACCCCATGAGCAGCACAGCCCAGAGCCCTCCTGGCGCTGCAAAAACAAGAATTCCAACCAAACCCTTCCTGCTTTGCCTCCCAGAATTCCTGAAAGCAGTTACAAAGATTCTTATCAAACACTGAAAATTTCCAAACCAATTTCCAACCCCAATTTTCAGAATTCCTGAAAGAAAAGATCCTTATCAAACCCTGCCAATTCTCAGCTCCAATTTTCAGATTTTCTGGATGAATTACAAAGATCTTTATCAAACCCTGTGAATTCCCAACCCAAATTTTCAGGATTCCTGAAAGCAGTTACAAAGATCCCTATCAAACCCTGCAAATTCCAAACCCCAATTTTAAGAATTTCTTAAAGAAAAGATCCTTCTCAAACCCTGCCAATTCCCAGCTCCAATTTTCAGATTTTCTGGATGAATTACAAAGATCTTTATCAAACCCTGCACATTTCCAACCCAACCTGGCGCCATCGCTTGCCTCTCCCCATGTGAGGAATTGGGTGAGAGCAAAACCCCAGGGAGGCTTTTAAAACAACAAGCAGCACTTTTAGGCAGATAAATTGGATTAATCAGATTGATTTGACTCCTGGAGGTGCTGCAGCTTCCCCTGACTTCCAGCAGGATCATGGATTCCCATGGAATAATTCATTTCCAACTTAGGGAAGAGCACATTGATGTCTCCCATATCAAGGACAACCCTCAAGCACCAGAAATCTGGGGGTGATCTGCTCTGGGGAAGACGGTGCTGGCCAAGCAGAGGAGGGCTCAGAGGTGTCCCCAAGGTGTCCCCAAGGTGTCCCCAGGGCCAGGAGCCCCCACGTACCGCGCAGCCGTCGAGGGCAGGTCGGATGTAGGGGTTGTTGTCGTAGGACATCTCCTCGTCGTTGGAGCCCAGGAAGCGGATGGCCTTGTCGTAGCTGTTGGTGGTGGCATCGTGCCAGGCCACCGACTGGTAGCAGTTGTAGGTGATGTTCTGGCGGGCCGAGGCGCTCAGCAGACGCAGGAAGGTCATCTGCACCACCCCGATGGGGTTCCCGTCAGAGTCCACGTAGGAGAGCTGGGAGAGGGGACAAGGGACAACACTGGGCAGTGAGGGACAGGGAGACACAGCTGGGGGCTCTGAGGGACACCAGGGTCACCATGATATGCTCCTGAGGGACACCAGGGTCATCAGCACAGACACTGCTCCTGAGGGACACCAGGGTCATCAGCACAGACACTGCTCCTGAGGGACACCAGTGTCACATAAATACTGCTCCTGAGGGACACCAGGGTCACCAACACAGACACTGCTCCTGAGGGACACCAGTGTCATCAGCACAGACACTGCTCCTGAGGGACACCAGTGTCATAAATACTGCTCCTGAGGGACACAGGGTCATCAGCAAAGACACTGCTCCTGAAGGACACCATGGTCACCATAAACACTGCTCCTGAGGGACACCAGGGTCACCAACACAGACACGGCTCCTGAGGGACACCAGTGCCACACAAACACTGCTCCTGAGGGACACCAGGGTCACCACAGACACTGCTCCTGAGGGACACCAGTGTCACATAAATACTGCCCCTGAGGGACACCAGGGTCATCAGCACAGACACTGCTCCTGAGGGACACCAGGGTCACCATAAACACTGCTCCTGAGGGACACCAGGGTCACCAGCACAGACACTGCTCCTGAGGGACACCAGTGTCACATAAACACTGCTCCTGAGGGACACCAGTGCCACATAAACACTGCTCCTGAGGGACATCAGTGTCACCAACACAGACACTGCTCCTGAGGGACACCAGTGTCATAAATACTGCTCCTGAGGGACACAGGGTCATCAGCAAAGACACTGCTCCTGAAGGACACCATGGTCACCATAAACACTGCTCCTGAGGGACACCAGGGTCACCAACACAGACACGGCTCCTGAGGGACACCAGGGTCATCAGCACAGACACGGCTCCTGAGGGACACCAGGGTCACCACAGACACTGATCCTGAGGGACACCAGTGTCACATAAACACTGCTCCTGAGGGACACCAGGGTCATCAGCAAAGACACTGCTCCTGAAGGACACCATGGTCACCATAAACACTGCTCCTGAGGGACACCAGGGTCACCAACACAGACACTGCTCCTGAAGGACACCAGTGTCACATAAACACTGCTCCTGAGGGACACCAGTGTCACCACAGAGTTCCTGCTCTGCTCACCCAGGAACTTTTGTTCTCCTGCTGGATGGGGTGAGGGTGTGAGCAAAAAAATTAAATCTAAGGAGGGCAGGGAAAAATAGACAAGGGGATTTCAGCCCTGGCTGAGGGTGGAAATTTGGGGATATGTCTCAGGATTAAGCCAATATTGGGTGTATTTCTCCAGCTTTTGAAGAGGAGAGAAGGTGAATTTCTGTGAGGGTTCAAGGCTTTATTTTCCTGTCCTGTCTGACAAATTTCTAACTGCTGGGGGTGTTTTCTTCTGCACACTCTGGGGCATTCTCCATTCATTTTTCCTGTGGTTTGAAGCAATCCTGGCCCTGCTGGTGACAACTGGGGGCTGCCCTGGTTGGAAAAACTCAGCTCAGGTGAAGGGAAAATGGATTTGCTGCCCTGTTGTGAACACAGATTGTGAATCCCAGTCTTGCACACTGGGATTTGCTCCATTCTGCCCACCAGGCTCCTTTTTCTCCCATGTAGGAGAATTTATTCCTACAAAAAAAAATTATTGAAACCCAATCCCAGCACTTGTGGGATTCAGGACTTTGTGGGGATTTCACAGCCCACAAAATGAATTTTTGCAGGTATGAACTGACTGTGCTTGAGGTGGCATCTCCAAACCATTGCCCTGGATGGACTGAGGGTTTCTTTAGAAACAACCAGGAACAAAACCCAGGCACCCAACGCGGATCTCCTCCAGGTGCCACCAACCCTCCAGTTGTGGTGCAGGCTGCAAACAGTAGAAGAGATTGATTGATAACCACAAGAAAACACTGAATTAAAAGAGATAATCCAAATAAACAAAGATACCAACCGGTTTGTCAGGATGCTGCTGCACTGTCCTCCTGAGAGTTAAATGTGACTGACCAGGAGAGAGCCACGCATGCCAGGAGGAGCTACCAGAAAGCCACCAGCACGTGGAAGGAAGGGGACAAAAAATGCCAAGGACTTGTCACACACCCAGTGTGGCACTACTGAACTGCAAGACCTTTTTTTATTCAGTTTTATTTCAAACCAGTGCTTGTTTTGCAGCCTGGCTGCCTTTTAAGAGGTCTTTTGTTGTTCAGGCTGTGCAGATTTGGTGAAGCCCTGTCCCAGTTTTCCAGCTGGAGCCGCTGGGAGCTGGTTTTGTGCACAATGTTTGCTCAGTTTGGGAAAATTCAACATTTTCCTCTTTTCTCTGTGCTGGGAGGTGTCATGTGGCTGGGAGGATGATGATGGGATGGGATGGGATGGGATGGGATGGGATGGGATGGGATGGGATGGGATGGGATGGGATGGGATGGGATGGGATGGGATGGGATGGGATGGGTGCAGGCCTCATTAGAGCTGCTGGGAATTGTGTGTAACACACACAGAAAACATCTGCAAGCCTCTTGTCCCTCTAAACACAGCTTGGCTGCATCCTGAGGAAAGGTAAGGAATTGGCTCCAAGGGCTCTGTAGAATTGATTAATGATGGTGTGGGAGCATCAAACCCAGCTGGTTCGGTTGTATTTCATATTTACTGCACCTCTCTCACTTCAGGTTTCTCCAGAAGAAAGGCAGCATCTGTGCAAACCCAGGATTTATTTGGAGATCCTGACAGCACTGGAAATCTTCCCATTTGGGGAAGATTTGGGGTTCAGCCCCTCAAGACTCCAGGACCTTCTCCATGGAGAAACAGGAGCAGAGTTACACCCAGAGGGAAACTCAAACTCCTTTTGATTCTGCCATTCCACACACAAATTTCAGTTGAGGCAAATGTCTCCTCAATTTACCAATCTCATGGTTCTAGTACTGACTGAGGCAAAATCAGAGCTAATCTTAAAACAAACAAATAAATAAATAAATAAATATAATTTTTATGGCCTGTGTCTTTGACTGTTTTGTGGGTCTTCCACATACTGGTGGCTTTTTTTATTTTTCCAAATAGAAAAAAAGCAGGACAGGTGAAAAAAAAAAAAAAAAGAAAAAAAAGGCAGGAAAATGACAACACAAAAGGATGGAACAAAGAGAGCTCCAATAGCATCAGAAATGTTTTTATCTGGAAAAGAATAAGCCCTAAGCTCTAGGCTGGCAAGTGAGCCTCTAAGAGAGCTGGGAGAAGGAGAAGCAGGGGAGATGGAGAAGTGGAGGCACTTGGAACATTAACTGATGAAGTGCTCTGTAATTAAGCTATGAGTAGCTGCCCTCCAAGGAGCCAGGAGGCTGAAGCCTTGGCTCTGCAGCCTGGTTTGGTGATGCAGAGAAGCCCCAGAAGCCGTGTTCTCCTCGAGGGCAGGATCAGAGCAAAATGTGTTTTAGTGGCGATGGAATGCGGCAAACGTGGGAAACAACCAGGGCTTGGGTTGTTTGCCTTTTAAGGTGGAAGTTGGGGCAGGAACCCCTGCCCTGGGGAGGGGACAACTCAGTGGGACACAGCAGAGCATCTCCTGGCCCTGGTTGTGTCCATGGAATATTTGCTGCTCCCACATTCTCCTGGTTTGACTGAGCTCACGTGCATCCCACTGATTCTACAGGGACTGATGGGCCAGGGGACATTTCTGGGGCTGAAAACACAAATCTGACATCCCAGCACTGGGACTCTGTGCATGTCCTGTTACCAGATAAGAAACCAGAGCTGTTCCTGCTTTATGCCTTGTTTGACCTCAAAACAGCTCTTCCCCCATGAAAAAAAATCCTTAATTGTGACTCAGTCAAATTCCTTTCCACTAGGCTTGGCTGGAAATCTTCCTTTAAATAAATGACTTTGGTTCTCCCAAGCTCTGGGGTCAGCATGGGAGTCTCCAGAGTGGTTCATCTCCATGTGGGGACAAAATTCACCCTCTGGGGCAAACCTGTCCTGGAGAGGCCAGAGATGTGCAGATTCACCCCCTGACAGCTCAGGGCAGCATTTTAGGGATCTCTCAGCTCTGGGGGTAAGGCTGCACTGCTGGGGGACAGCAACAAGGGGACACCCAAAATGGGGACACCTAAAATGGGGACTGGGGAAGAGACTACAACAGCTCTCCCTGTGGGATAGAGCATTCTCTGTGGGATGGAGTGTTCCCTGTGGGATAGAGCATTCTCTGTGGGATGCAGAACTCCCTGTGGGATAGAGCATTCTCTGTGGGATGGAGTGTTCCCTGTGGGATGGAGCTCTCACTGTGGGATGGAGTATTCCCTGAGGGATGCAGCTCTCCCTGTGGGATGCAGAATTCCCTGTGGGATGGAGTGTTCCCTGTGGGATGGAGCTCTCCCTGTGGGATGGAGCTCTCCCTGTGGGATGCAGCTCTCCCTGAGGGATGCAGCTCTCCCTGTGGGATGCAATGTTCCCTGTGGGATGGAGTGTTCCCTGTGGGATAGAGCATTCTCTGTGGGATGCAGTGTTCCCTGTGGGATGCAGAACTCCCTGAGGGATGCAGTGTTCCCTGTGGGATGCAGTGTTCCCTGTGGGATGCAGTGTTCCCTGTGGGATGCAGAACTCCTTGAGGGATGCAGCTCTCCCTGAGGGATGCAGAACTCCCTGAGGGATGCAGCTCTCCCTGTGGGATGCAGCTCTCCCTGAGGGATGCAGAACTCCCTGAGGGATGCAGCTCTCCCTGTGGGATGCAGCTCTCCCTGTGGGATGCAGTGTTCCCTGTGGGATGCAGTGTTCCCTGTGGGATGCAGAACTCCTGCAGGGCTCTGTGCAGACAGAGCTGCCCCAGGGTCCCCAGGATGTCCCCAGGACACCCCTGTGTCCCCTTCTCACCCCGGGCAAAGCTCAGCTCCCCAGTCCCCAGTCAGGCAGACTGGAACAAAGCCCCCCAGAGGCTTTGGGCTCTCTCAGAATTCCACCTTAAACACCTCCATGTGCCTGGCAGAGGGGTTAGTCCAGCATGCAGGGGGCAGCAGCGTGGCCATACCAAAGCAGGTGCCGAGCTCTGATTCAGGGCCAGGGTTAGCCACTTACCAAGGACCCCCGCTTGTATTGACTATACCATGTGGAAGGCTGCTCTTTGGGCCAACGAGCCATTTTACTCTGTAAAATATGACAGGGGGTTAAAGGAAACAGCAAGCACCACGATGCTTCTTACCAGTTTACCGCGCTTGAATTCACTGAACCACGAGCCTGGGGTTTCCTTGGGCCAGGAAGTAATTCTAGCCTAGTTTGTGGACAGCAAGGAGGGAAGAGAGAAAGAAAAAAAAATATAATCAAAATTAAAAAGTTTACTTTCATTCCAGAGTCTGCATGTCTTATTGAAATTGTCCAACTTGCTTTAACATGTTTTTTTTTAATTTTACACATCAGTAATGAGAGCAGAAGGTGGCTCTGAAGCAGAGGAGATGGAGTGGTGTTGCTCTGGCACCAGCCTCCCTTGCTAAGGGCTGTCTCTGCCTCCTGGGAACTTGGGATGCAAATCCAGCAGTGGCAGGAAAATTAAAGGGAAAGACAGAGAGGGAAAAAGGAAGCATGGATGGGAGAAGGTGCATTGATCTTCGTGTGGAGGGCAGCGCAGGTGCTGGAGAAGCCTGGTGCCTCTCGAATGCCAAATCCAGGTGCTGTGGGGCTGGGAAAGGCAAAGGATGTGGTGAGGGAAAAGCCTCTGCCTGCCTGAGGTGCTGGACACACAGGATGGAGCCCCAGGTACCCACAGGGGTGATGTGGACAGGGAATCAGCCACCAGAGCATCCTCAAGGCAGCCCCAGCTCAGCAGCAGAGCCAGAGCACAAGGAAGGAGCGTGGCTGCTCCCTCATTTGTGCTGGAAACCTCTCCTGAAGCAGCAGCCCAGCTGCAGTGAGTGGGGACTGCCCTGCCCTTTGCAGGATGGCACCTGCAGAGCAAATCCCAGAGTTTGTGCTGGGGGAGGATGGGCTGAGAGGAGCTGTCACAGACATTTTTATGAAAATCCTTTCCTTAGGATTTTTCCTCCTGAGAAGCTGAGAGGCCTCAAGAACAAAATGTAAACAATGGTTATCTGCTGCTGTGGAATGCAACAGGTGCATCTGTGATTGATCTCATGTGGTTGTTTCTGATTAATGGCCAATCACAGCCAGCTGGCTCAGACAGAGAGACCAAGCCACAAACCTTTGTTATCATTCTTTGCTATTCTATTCTTAGCTAGCCTTCTGATGAAACCTTTTCTTCTATTCTTTTAGTATAGTTCTAATGTAATATATATCATAAAATAATAAATCAGCCTTCTGAAACATGGAGTCAGATCCTCATCTCTTCCCTCATCCTCAGACCCCTGTGAAAACTGTCACAAGGAGCCTCAGCTGAAACTCTGCTGTGCCTCACCACAAACCCATCCAGGGTAGGGGTGGTGCCTCTTTGCATCCCTCTGGATGGGAGAATTTTCTTCTTATGCATCCCAGCATGAAATTTGTATTTGAGAAATTCTGCAGCCCCACAGAGCCCCTCACTGAACCAGCACAGCAGGAGCTCAAGCTCCCTGCGAGATCATGGCCAGACTCTGCTTTTTGAGCTGTCAAATTTTGAGGAAAAACACAGCTCAGTGATGCAAAGCAAGAGGAAATCCATCTCCTCTTTAAACAGCCCCAAGAAAAACTCAGGCAGGATTTATGTGGCGTGTGCTTTGTGCTGTGCTGACACACATTTCTGGTGGATGAAACGCAGCGGGAGAACAGCTCAGCTTTGTCACAGCTGGAGCACAACTGTGACACTGGCACAGCTCCCCCCAGGCTGAATTGTTGTGTTTCTGCTTGGCCAGTGCCACAGCTGGTCCCCAGGCAGCAGGAAGAGCAGCTCTGCAAAACAGAGTGCAGGGATACAGGACAAAAATGATGGGTATGGCTGAGCTAAGAGCATCATTACACAAATCACTTCATCAACCTCGTGCAGCGGTGCCAGGGAGAGCTCTGAGCCTGCCTGCAATCATTTAGGATCATTTACCCACAAGGAACAGCAGGAAAAATGACAGGAGGGAAACATTTATCTGCCCTGCCTGGAAACACAGGGAGGGGAGGGGAATCAGTGGTGCTTGGGCATGCAGGGCTGTGGGAGAGAATGAGTTAAACAGAGCTCCCAATTCCTGCACCAACACACACCCCTGCCTTGGACAGTAAAGTCCAAAAAATTAAGGTTTTACCATTTATTATGGCATAATAAATTATACCATTTATTATTATTGCCTGGGAAACCATCAGAGGTTTGGCCCAAACCACAGTTTAAATCTTGATTTTCTCTTTGTCAACACATTCCATGTTATTGTAGAATGTAACGTTGTGTGACAAAAGAACATTCTGGATCTTTGATCCTTCCTTGCTGCTGTTCAATAGTCTGCCTATGAATAGTGATATCAGGAAATAATCTATCATAAGGATAGAGGGGAAAGCAAAGGTGGTGAGGACTTACTCCTTCAGATTTCTTATCAGGGAAGATGCAGGTCTCTCCACCAGCTGTGAAATTACAGTAAACTTTGAAAGAGTCCCTGGAACACCCTTGGTTGGGATCAACCCAGTATTCACCTGCATGAGGGGAGAGAAGGGAAGGAAGGATCAGCTCAGAGGGCACCTCAGCAACCTCCTCACCTGGGGTGTTTCCCCTCTCATGGGTCATTATTTATATGTAGTTATAAATAATAATTCTCATGGGTTATTATTTATATGTAGTTTTTGAAAGCTGATCATGCTCTGGTGCCAGCTGAAGATTTTCCATCTCATATTCCCATTTTTAGAACAGAACATTTCAGCTGGAAGGGCTGTCCAGTGATATCCAGTCCAGCTCTACATAATCCTTTTCCACAAACCACATCCCCCATGGACTCCCCAAATTCCTGCTCTCCCACCCTTCACTTCTGTCTGAAGCTGCAAAACCCCCAGAATTTCCTGCATTCCCCCTTTCCTGGGACACACCATCAGGGAAATCAGGGTGGCAGAGCTGCAGGTCCTTGCAGGTGCGTGCTGGGTTGTGCTGAGTGCCCAGGGGATGCTTCATCTGCTCGATTTCCAGTTTCAAGGAGTTCAGGGAGCCAAAAATCTCCTCCATGCCATCGGCATAGTCCATGTAGTTGTCAGCATTGCCATCATCCAGCAGCTGGCTGGCATCAATGTTCCTCCTGGTCCTCTTGGCAGCCTGGATGGGCAGGGGCTGGATGACTTCTCCAGGAGGACCCTGAATTTTGGGGGGAAAATAAGATACAACTTCTCATTCCACTGGGAAAAGGACATGAGAGATGGACAAGGCAGCAACATCCCAAAATACACATTGGACATGGAAAACAGCCATGGATGGTGCTGATAAAACCTCTGCCTTCAACATTTTCCACCTTCCATTGTCCTCTTCCCATCAATAATTCCTCCCTTCCCATCCTTTCTCCCTCCAACAGATTCCAACCCATTGCTAGGACTGGAAAGGAGCTTTTGCCCAGAGATTTTTTCTGCTTCCCAAATTCCATCACCCATGAGGTCTGAACCTCATTTCATCCTTCACTTTATGGGTTTTACTTACAGGAGGCCCTGGGGGCCCAGGAAGACCTGATTCACCCTTGGGACCTGTGGGACCCTGGATGGAAAAACAAGGGAAAATCAGGAGTCACTCAGGAGAATTTATCACATCCCAAACATTATTTTAACTGATGAAACTTCATTTTTGTCCCTTCATGCACACAAGAGGAATCTCCCTGTATCCACATCCCCAGAAAATGATATTTTTGGTTATTTTTGCTGTTTAGGTGAAAGAAAAGATCAAACACCTGGAGTTTCAGTCAGATTTTTCTTATGCTTCCTACAGAATGCCTAAAATGCATAAAATCTTTAACTCTCCCAACCAACCCAACACTTCTGCAAGTCAAATAAAATCTTCAAATTAATAAAACATCGAATTCTGGATGGCAAAAAGACACCAAGAAGTTGCCCAAAAAGAGGAATTTTTAGCTGCCTGCACAGCAGGTCTGCACCATGAAGCTCCAGAGTCTCATTTCTCACCGAGTTCTTCACTTTCCACCTTCCCACCTCCCGCTTTTCACGGGCTATTTTTAATCCCCTGCACTCTCCAGCAGCAGGAGAGTGCTTTAGTCCTTTTCTCCTCAGGACTGAGCACTGGATTGATCCTTGTGATCTCTGCTGCTCTGCTCTTCAGGGAAGTGCAGTTGTGGCACCCCAATTATCACTGCTGGGCTTAGGCAGCCTGCAAAGGCAGAGTTTGTTAAGTCCTCTCTGCTAATTGCATTCATTTTGTTGATGAGGGGAGGCCCAGCATGTCCTACACTCAATAAAAACCCCTCAGCCTCTTCCTTTAGCCATGGCCATACTCACTGATGAGCCTTTAGCACCTTTGGGACCAGGTGGACCCTGTGGAGAGACAAAAATACAAAAAAAAAGTCAGCTCATTTCCAAGCAGAGAGTTCAGAAAATAAATTTTTTAAAAATTTACTCCCTTTCTATTTCAATTTTCCCCATCCACTTCAGCTGGGTGTTGCTTTTATTTGCCAACAGACAAAAAGCTTTTGGGGCAGAGCTCCACACTCCTACCCCAATGGGCACTGGGGAAGCTGCTGGGTGATTCCTGGAAGGTGGGAATGTGCTCAAGACACCCAGCTGGGCACCCCAGGGTAGCTTAGGGCCTCTGGGCATCCAAAAAATGATATAAATCACCAAAAAGGGCAAGAAATCCCTGTGGGATTGTGGATATTCCAAAAGAAATGGGGAGGGAAACAGGGTGGGATGATTTCCCTGTGCCCATCTCCCACATCACTTCCAACACTCCTGGAACTTATCCAAGACTTTTTAAAGGGTTCAGCTAAAAAACCCCGTTGTGGCCAACTTTCTCCAACAGCCAGGGCTGTGCTGGGCACTCCTGGGAGCACCAAAGTGGCTCCTGAGGGCTCCCAAGGAATTCCAAGGTCACCGATTGTCACCTACCGGCAATCCTGGGGGCCCTGGAGGTCCAATGGGTCCAGAGGGACCTGTGATACCCTAAAAGATAACAGGAAAATAATGTTAATCAGCAATTCTAGCTTAAAGTTACACATCCAACCCCTGCTCACACGTGAGAACCCAGTTTTGGGGGATTCCAGCCAATCTGGAGCTTTATCAGGTTTTCAGAGCATGGGCAAGGAATCTCTTATCTCATTTAGGCTCACACTTTTAAAAATCAGCCCTTCAGATGAATATTTCATGGCACCATCCCTCCAAGTCTGTTCAACTCTTTCATAGGACCCTTGAGAATCTGCTTCCCACTAAAATGGGTCATTTTGGAGCAAATCCATGTTTCACACACACAGAACAAACCACATTAATACAGAAAATATCCCTCAAAAACTGCCAAGGATCTCGTGCCAGGGTTGCCCATCTCTGCTATTCTGCACCTCCTCGAGGGTGCAATGCTCCAAAGGATGTTCCAGGAAGGTTTTAGGGAATATTTACCTGCTCTCCTTTGGGTCCTGCTGAGCCCTGGGGCCCTGGGAGGCCTCTGTCACCCTTTTCTCCCTGCTCTCCTGGTGGTCCAATGAGACCAATTAAACCTGGGTGACCCTGGGGGGAAAACAGCAGATGTTAATTTGGATTTGTGACTGGAGAGAGCAAAGACATTTCTAGATCCAACCCCAAATATCTGAGTGAGGTGAGAGGTGTTTGTAGCAATCCTTGACATGTGGAAGTGGCAGAGTGGACAAAAATAGGAGATTTTTACAGCAGAAAATGCTACGAATAGAGAAAGAAGCTCTGCATTGGAGCGCGCTACTCATTCCCTGGGGTTATAGAAATATATATATTATATATAATATAAATAATATATATAATATATAAAATATATTATATATAGAATATATATGATATATAACATATGATATATCTTACATCTTATATATTATTTATTATATATTATATATTATATATTATATATTATATATTATATATTATATATTATATATTATATATTATATATTATATATTAATTATATATTATATATTATTTGAGATATTTGATATTATATGAGAGAAAAGTTTATAGGGTGGAGAATCACCCCAAAAATGGGCCAGGGCTCTGCACCTCCACAGCTCAGCTCCTTGGGGCACACTCAGAGTGTTCCAGCTCTCCTCTGCAGCTGTCACTGGGACTGGTGACACTCCCCAGGCCTGTCCTGCCCACTGCAGGACCCATGGGCAGTGCCATTTGTCCCCCACACCCCAGCAGGGACCAGGCAATGGGATCCTGAGTGGATTCTCACCTTCTCCCCTTTAGGGCCAGAGTCTCCTTTCAGACCAGGCAAACCCGGAGGGCCCTTTGGGACACAAGGGGGAAAAAAAAAAGAGGGAATGAATTAATGTCACACTCATTGATCCAGCTCAAAACCTCCTGGAATTGGATGTTCTGGACGTACCATTGGGCCTGGAGGACCATCTGGGCCAGGGGATCCCGGGAGACCTTGTTCACCCTGTAAAAAAAGTGCAATTTCCTCATTCCCAGTGACAGCAGTGCTCCAAGCTGGGAATATTCTGATTATTCACCTGTGCCAGGGAATGTTTGTCCTGGCTTTTCACAGGTGGCAAAAGCAAAAGGATTTATGCTCCTTCCATGCTCAAATCTCTGCTGGAAAAGGGACTTTGTGGGTCAAGGAAAATCACTCCTGGAGCGTGGTTGAAGACCCAAATGAAACATGTGGGAGATGATATTCACCATTCCATTACTCCCATGAAATCTCATGAAATCCCATGAAATGTTTTATCTGCTGTCAGGCATTCCAGCACGGACAGAGCTCTGGGAAATGGACCTTCCAGGCAGGTGGGACACAGGAACAAAGCTGAGCTTTCTCAGGCTGGGAATACTCACAACTGGGCCAGGGATCCCACGGAGGCCATCGGGGCCAGGCTTCCCTGGAGCACCTTGGGGACCAATGGGTCCAGTCTTCCCAGGAGGGCCTTCCAAACCAGCTTCCCCCTGGATGAAGAGGCAGGCTGTTCAATTTGTGTTGGGATGTCAGAGGATTTTGTGACAGGGTGCCAGGATGTCATGGAGCGGATGCAGATCCATGCAAAGCACTGGAAATGAAACTTTCTGCTCCTTGATTTTCCTGCTGCTCCCTCTACCTCAGGCACTCTCCAAACTCCTTCAGTTTCCAGCCTTGCCTGAATTCCAGCAGGAACCACCCTTTGGCTCTGAGCTCTCCTGGGTTCAGGGACACCCCTGCATCCACCCATCCTCCCTCCCCTGTGCTGCCACAAGGGCATCTGTAATTTCCCATCCCAGCTCCATTTCCCCAGCACTCCCACCCAAACAATCCCAGCCCATGAATGCTGTGTTTGCCCTGGGAAAGGACACGGGGCTCTGCACACCCCATTATTTACAACACATTACACTGCCAAATATAGCACTTGCATGCTCCAAACCAGGCAAAACATTCCCGTGACCTTAGCAAGCCCTAATTATCTCCACAGAGCTTGTTAAGGGCTGAAACATAAGCTCAGATTTGAGGCCAGTGGCCCCAAATCCAGGCTAATTTGTTGTAACATGCAGCAGAACCAACTCCCTGCCTTGGCAGAGGGAGATCCTCTTGGACTAGCAAGGACACAAGTGAAATCCCATTCAGCTCTCACCTTGGCTCCTTTCTCTCCTTGCCTTCCTTCAGGACCAGCTGGACCAGGAGGGCCCTAAAGAAAGCCCAGAGTAGATGGGAGACACAATTAGATGCTGCTGATCTGCAAGGGTCTGTTGGAATTAGCAAAATGCTGCTGCAGCCCCAGGGAAGGAGGCAAAATGGAGACAAATATCCCTGAAAAGCTTTTTAAATTAGCTCCTTGCTAAATAAATCCCTGGGTTCTGCCAGCAAGGCAGGAAGAGCAGCAGTACCTCATCCTTGGATTTTCTTTGGGCTGTTAAAAAAAAATCCATGGGATTTGCTTGGCAGCTTCCCATCAATTTCCAATGGTTGTGGATGGTGCATAATTTTATTTTTTTTTAATTATCACTTTTTTTTTCTTAATTATCACATGTTTTACACAGTATTTACTCAGCATTTACTGTAGGCTTAGTAACAACATGAGTTTTTAAAAGTTAATGGAAGTGCTTTTGGGAAAATCTTCCTAAAAAACCAACTCACCCTTTTTCCAGGGGGTCCAGAGGGGCCTGGCTCTCCTGTGGGCCCAGGGGAACCCTGCAGGGAGAGAGGGGAGGGGAACAAGGCATGAGTGCCCCACCCATGGATGGATGGATGGATGATGGATGGATGGATGGATGGATGATGGATGGATGGATGGATCCATGAATGGATGGAGGGACAGATGGAGGGATGGATCGATGACACAGGAAGGAATAAGATCCTCAGTGGGCAATTCCTACTGGGAAATTCTGGTGGGAATGAGAGGCTCAGTGTCCCTGGAGCTGGCACAGAGCCATGGGCACTGTGGGGAACAGCTCTCATCTCTCCAGGTACTCACAGTCTGTCCAGGTTCACCATCATCCCCTTTGTCACCTGGGGGACCATCTTGACCCTAAAAAGGAGGGAAAGAGGAACAAGGAGGTGTTTTTAGGGTGTGAATGGCACTGAGCAGAGGAAATGCCAAGGGAGCTGCTGGGAATGAGCAGCACAGTTGAGCTTCACCACCCCAGGGGGAGGAAGCTCTGTGAGACCAACACTTACAGCTGGGCCAGGCTCTCCAGGAGGACCAGGGTCACCAGGGAAACCAACTGGACCCTGCAAAGAGAGAAGAATATTCCCAGATCAGGGATGTTGCACCTGGAGAGCATCAGTGACAACGTGGGGAGCCACCCTAGGGAGTAAAACCCCAATCTGTACAACCACAACCCCTCTTTGTGCTTTCACCCTGTCCCAGCCACTCCAGATCTGCATCCTGACCACCAGAGCTCCAGAGGCAACGCTGGCACTTCCATCCCAGTTTGTCAGAAATCCTCTGGCTGGGTGACAGCAGAGTCCTCCAGCTTTGGGAACGTGAAGATTGGAAGGTTTTGCTTTTGCAAACGTGTGACATTTTGCACAGAAGGAACCTCTCAGAGCATTTAATGACTGAACCACTTCAGCATTCCTCCCCATACAATGTCTGTCGGGTGCTTCACATGATTCCAGGAGCAGCCTGCAACCCATCACAGATATCCCAAATCCCATCTGTTCGGAGGGATGACTAAACTCCCCTGCCTCCTCTGCTTCTTTGTGCCATCTTGCCTTATCTCATCATCAATTTCAGGCATCAGAGGAGCCTGCAAGATAAACCCTGCGCCATTGTCCCCTGGTAAAATCAGCAGAGCTCCACTGGCTTCAGCAGAGCTGTAGAATCAGCAGCAGGGAGCTGGGTGTGCAGGTACAGCTCCAAAGCCAATAAATCTCCTTGATCCTATTTTGGAGGCTCTGCTCTGGTGCAGAAGACCTTGGAAAGCCATAAACACAAAGTGACCCTGCTGCAGCTCCTCCCTATGGGGCGAGATTCCTGACAGCCTGGTAATTCCAGTATTTCTGGGAAATGTGGCACAGCAGGGTCTTTCCCTCATCAGCACCCTAAGGAATGGGGCTGAGATCATGGATCACCAGAGGAACAATTCCATGGCTAGGAAATGAGTTTTAATTTCCACAGATATCTCTGGGAATATCTTTTCATGCAGAAATCTCTGCTGTCAAGGCAAGGAAAGACTGAGGGGGTACTTACAGGGCTGCCTTTGGGGCCATCATCACCTGGTGGGCCTTTGGGGCCAGGGGGACCAGCAGCACCAGAGGGACCTGCTTCCCCCTTTTCACCTCTTTCACCTTTAGGGCCCTATAAAGGACAAAAAAACTTTTATTATCAAGGAAAAACCCCAAAACATACTGATCTCTAATTATCCTTTAATCAATTCTGAGCAAAAGAAGCTCTATTTGTGTCTCCAAACACAAGGACATGATTTAACAGTCCCTTCCCACAAGGACTGAGTGGTGTTCACGGTGTTCAGCCGTGGGTAGCCCAGATTTGGTGACTAAACGTGATCCTATAAATACCCAGGAACGTGGCAATGTGTCATCAATCCCCAAATCCAGGACAGGGCTGGCTCAGTCCCTGCTGTCCCATCCACATCCACGCCTCTCCCATGGGGCACTCACCGGCAGGCCAACCTCTCCAGGGAGACCAGGCTCACCAGATTCCCCAGGTTCACCCTACACATGGAAAAAAAGGATGGAAATATTCACATTTCTGCAGGGGGATGAGTTTTCTGCTGGCACAGCAAAGGCTCTGCACGAGTGCTGCAGCAAACTCCTGCTTCAGGCTCCTCAGAGTGCTTTACCTTCTCTCCTACTGCACCAGGGTTTCCTATTCCTCCAGGAGGACCCTGTGGACCATCTGCTCCCGGTGGCCCAGATGGACCTCTGGGTCCTGGTGGGCCTGGTGGGCCCTGAGAGAGAAGGAGGACAAATTTCAGATGGGTTTCTCAGAGCAAAGTCAGTGGTGAAATAAGAAATTTGGAAGCCCCTTACCATTTGCCCAACGTCACCCGTTTCTCCCTTCTCCCCTGGCGGTCCAGGCAGGCCCTGTGGAGGTGCAGAGGATGAATTTTAGCTGGGAACATCTCAGGTGAGCCCCAGCTCTCACCACCCTGAATGTAAGAGCCCAAATGAGGGATGGGGGACTCCAGGCAGCTCTCCAAAATGCAGTTTGTTGTATCCATGAGTTACAGCAGCCCAGGGTTGTGGTGACAGAGCTGTGCCTACAGCTGCCAGCTCCAGCTGCAGGCAGGCCTGGAGACCCTGAGTTTGGGTTACAATGCATTATAAACTTTTCTTTTGGTTACAATGCATTATATACTTTATTTTGGTTACAGTGCATTATACACTTTTCTTTGCTGAGCATCTTAATCCAGTAGAACCAATCTATACCTGAACTTTTACCTATAGCCTATCATAACTACTATAATTACCATATTCATGTTAATGTTCTCCAATCACTCAAAGTCAGTACATTACAGTTTAAGCTAGAAGTTGTTTTTCAGTTTTCTTGCAGTGGAAGATTCTGAGAGCTTTTTTTCTATTTGCAACTTTGCTGCCTTGTTTGCCTGTGCTGTCTTCCTGTTTGTTTGGGGTGGGTTTATCCTTTGCTCTAAGCCATAAAAACCCCTTCTAACTCACACACCCTTTGCCTCCTTGGTTAGCCAGTGAGACTGGCTCAGCAATTCTTTTCTTCTATGTCAAAACTTGCTTCCATCTCTATTCTTTCTTCATATTCTACATTCAAAAATCTTTCTGGTAAACATACACATCTGTGAGACTTTCTTGTCAAACTTCCATCTTCCCCAACACCTAAACCCTCCCTGGATGCTGTAAATTACCTGCAAGCCCACAGGGCCAGGGGGACCAGGGAACCCTCGGGGTCCTTCATCACCTTTCTGACCAAAGAGGCCTTGCTGTCCTCGGGGCCCGGGTTCTCCATCAGCTCCCTGCAAGGACAGGCTCGGGTCAGCCCAGGACAGACGTGGGGACACAGCAACCCCACCCCACCACCCCCTGCTCGTGCTGGGATCATCCCAGTGCTTCCCAGGAGGCTTTTTGGGGGAAAAAAAAAGGGATTTTTGCTAATACTCACAGCTGGACCAGGCTGACCAATTGGGCCCTGGGGACCAGTGGGGCCTGGGGGACCCTGTGACAAAAAAGAGAAATGTCAGTGTTAGGAGAGAGTGACAAATTCACCTGGAAAAACCGAATTCCTTCAATCCAATCTCCATTAAAACTGCATTAACACCCCAAAGAGAGGTGGGGAACAGGGTCAGGCCTCCCTGGACACCCCGGCGTTCCTCAGACTCCTCCAAACACATTTTTGCTGCAGCAAAGCAATGTCAGCACTCAGCCCTGACTCCTGGGTAACTCATGTTCCTCAGGCTCTGGGCAGCACCAACAGGGTGTGGAACTGGAATTACCACAGAATTACAGGATGGTTTGGGTTGGAAGGGACCTTTAAAAATCACCAGGTCCACCCCTCTGTCATGAACATAGACATCTTCAACTAAACCAAAAAGGGAACTTCAGCCAAAGACCCAACTTTGATGGCAACATTGCTCATGTTTCACAGATATTTCCATGCTAAGTGGGTGATGTGGAAATATCTCAATGTTCCTGGGAGCTGGAGGCTCCCACTTGAGGCTCTCACTCTTTTTTTTACATCATGTGGGTATTTGATGAAGCACAGAAGATGAATCAACATTAGAAAGTGATATAAATTTAATTTCTATTTCCAGCAAGTCACACAATGAACCAGACTCAAGAGAAGCAGCGACGGCAGAGTCCCCATCACTCACCTGCTCCCCCTTGTCACCTTTGCTGCCCTTCTGCCCAGGCTCCCCGATCTCACCCTGCCAGGAGCAAAGGGACAACATTCATCCATCAATCCATCACCACTTCCACATCTCAGCAGCCCTGAGGGGCTGCAGCCTCACCCCAAATCCCACAGGGACTGGATGGATGAAGAATTCCAGAGATTTGGCAGCTCCAGGTGCAACCAAACCCTTTTCCACCCCACAATTCCTCGGCTGCCACGCCATGCATGAAGCTGCATCTTGTAGACCCTTTGAGCAGCCACAGGGATTTGCCCCGGATGATTTTTCCTGGGAATTCTCCACTCCAGAGGGGCTTAATGAGAGAGGGAGTTAATTTGGAGAGGCTGAGCATCCATGGGCAGGTATCTGCTACAGGTTTGGGGGAGCCTACCTGGATTTCAGGGAATTTCTGCATCCTGCAGACCCTTTGAGTAGCCACAGGGATTTGTCCCAGTGTTTGCTGGGAATTCTCCCTGGGAGAATTCCCCCTGATGTTTCCTGGGAATTCTCCACTCCAGAGGGGCTTAATGAGAGAGGGAATTAATTTGGAGAGGCTGAGCATCCATGGGCAAGTATCTGCTACAGGTTTGGGGGAGCCAACCTGGATTTCAGGGAATTATGTGGCTGGAAGAGCACACAAGCCCCATCTGCTGCTGCTCATCCCACGGGACTGTGAGTTCCACAAAATCCCTCCAGCAGCACATCCCACCCGACTGTGGGGTGCACCACAGCGGAAACGCTGCCCAGTCCGTGCCAGAGTGACCCCGGGCAGCAGGAGCTGTCCCCACCTTGTCTCCATCCTCTCCTGGAGGTCCAACAGGACCCGCGGGGCCCGGCAGTCCCACGGGGCCCTGGATGCCATCCCGGCCAGCCGGTCCTTGGGGACCCTTCTCCCCCTGGAAGCAGAAAAACAAACAGGTCACACCCTCCAACCGAGCCATTAGAGCCCATTAAGGTTTTATTCAGCTGCTGATGACTCCTGGCTGCACGGGCAGGAGCAGCAGAGCTGATATTTCATCTGTGCTCCTTGTCTGAAAGGAGACAAAACTTCTGTCTTGAGGGATAATGAAAAGAACAAGCAAATGTAAGCAGTGAATACCCAGATCACAGCTGCAATTTCACTGCTACAGCAACATAATCTGATTTAATCTGAACCCTCTGCCATCCCCGCCTGGATGACAAACAAGTAATTTTTACTCCCACCAGCCAGATTTTGCTGATTCTGGTCCTGCTCCCTCCCTGGCTGACCCCCAGCTCAGGGGGGTTCTCAGGAGGCCCATCCTGAGTTTCTGGACAAATAAAATCACCTGAAGTGAATAAAACAATCTCTGTGTCAACATCTACTTGTACTCCTTTGAGCAGGAGTTTTCAATCAAATTTGTTTGTTTACAGGAACTGAACAGTGAATATTTTCCAGTTTCCTCGTCCATGATTGAATTGCATCTGAATCCTGGGTGCTCTCCTCTAAATAAATTAGATGCCACATAAATTGCCTATTCATCCCTGTCCTGACTGACACATGCTGCAGGTACTCAGCAGGACAGATGTTCCTAAAACGGATTCACCAGGAAATTCTTGCCTCTGGATCAGCTGCTGGAGTTTCTAACAAAGCAGCAAGCGTGGCTGATAAGCACTTCTGATATCAAAGAGCAGCCTGACATCAGCAGAGCCACCTCTGGCTCCTTCTGCTGATGGGGCTGGCTCAGCTCTCTGCCCACAGGCCTGGCCCTTGGCTGATTGTCACCAGGAGGTGACACAGGCTGTGGCACCTTTTCAGCCCCCAGGCCTTCTCCTTGCCTGAGGACACACCAGTCCCTGGGGTCACAGCCATGCTTGACAGGGGTGGCACCTGAGCAGCTGACATCCAGTGGTTTGATGTGCTCAAGATGAGAAAATTCCTTCCTAGCTGAACTTTATATCCTTATTTTTTAATAATTTAAATCTCCACAAGCACTGGTTCCATGCTCAACTCCCTGCTGCACACATCTCCAACTGTCCATCTCCATCCTGGTACTTACTGGAGCTCCCTTTTCACCGGCAGGTCCTGGAGGTCCCTGAGGGCCAGGTCTGCCTGGCAATCCTATAGGGCCAGCTGATCCTGCAGGGCCACGTTCCCCTGGAGAGCCCTGTTGGGAGGAGGAGGAGGAGGAAAGGAGCTTTAATTGCAGTATCAAACTTCACCCATGCCCAGGCAGAGAGAAATCCAAGCTCTTCATCCATGGGATAACTGCCACGTGGAGAGTTGGTACCACCAGCCTGAGGGGCCCTGCAGATTGGTTTTTTTAATTAAAATCCCTGGAAGGGCTGGATTCTCCTTTGGATGGTGCAGATTGCTCAGCTCCTGGGGACACTTAAACAGCCTGGAACAAGAGCATGAGCCACTTCACAGCCAGCAGGGAGGGTTGGATGATGAATGTTTCCTTCCAGGAGGACAGCCCTGAGCAGGGATCTCAAGTGGAGACAACTTCCAGAGGCAAAGCAGGTGGATTAGAAACAAAACCCTGGATGTTCTGAACCCCTGCAGCTCCCTCAGCCTGTCACGTACATCCACAGCTGACCCCACAAAATGACTGAGCTGTTACATGCAGGGCTTGTAAAATACAGGAACATGCAGGGAGTCGTCAGGAAAATCAGGATAAAGCCTGGAGCTGTGACTAACCCTGGCCTGGCCCTGCCAAGCTTGTAAATGGTGCTGCCTGCAGGGACAGGGATACTCACGGCTGGGCCTGGAGGGCCTGGGGGACCTTCGTTGCCTTTCAGCCCTGGAGAGCCCTGGAGGAAGGAAAATAAAGTCAGCTGGGAATTCACAAACTGGAGCAACTGGGAATTCAACAACTGGGGTAGCTGGGAATTCACAATTGGAGAAACTGGGAATTCACAACTGGAGAAGCTGGGAATTCAGCAACTGGAGAAACTAGGAATTCATCAACTGGAGCAACTGGGAACTCAACAACTGGAGGGACCCAGCAGGTTCTACTCACAATGGGGCCAGGGAGGCCTCGTTCTCCAGGGAACCCTCTCAATCCAGGAGGACCATCCTTCCCTGGGAGACCAGCAGGACCAGGATCCCCCTGCAAGGACAGGGAGAAAGAGCTGAGGATCTGCTCATTCCATGGAGGCCCAGCTCATCTCCTCAGCCTCCAGCTGGGACAAGGCAGGAGCTCCATTTCTTTTCTGAGTTATCCTCTCCAGGGAGGGACAGGCAGCAAGGAGGTGAATTCCAATCCTTACCTTGGTCCCTTCTTTTCCAGTGAGGCCAGGGAGGCCTTGTTCACCTGGGGGGCCTGGAGGGCCTGGGTGGCCTCGCTCACCCATGGGCCCAGTCTCACCAGTTGGGCCCTGGAAAAAACCAGTCAGAGAAAACGGGGTGGGTATGGGCAGAGCAGCTGAGGAAGGGAAAAGTGCAGGGTGGGATGGAAGAGGAGCCTTCAGTGCCACCAGCAATCCCTGGAGACATTCCCCCTCTGGCATCTGCTCTGGAAGCCTCCAACATCACTCACAGCAGACTGGAGGCACTGAGAACCTGTGAGTGAGCCCAAATTTCACCCAAACGAGACGTCACCACCACAACTATTATGCTTAGCTTTCCCTTTTTAATTGAAAACTTCCCAAGCACTCTCCAAGCCCGCTGATTCCTGCTCGGATGGGGCATAAATAATGCATGAGGCTCGCTCTGCCTGGCAATTACCGCCTGCCTCCCGCCCTCCGAGGGCACTCAGGGTGACAAATGTCACACAGGGCTCGTTTTTAGGAGGACAAAAGCCACATGCACAAAGCCACGGCGTCCCTGCCCCCTTGGTGGCTTTGGGGACAGGGCTGTAACTCATGTCCTGCTGCAGGGAGGGCGCTTAGAGCACGCAGAGCTCACTCAGCAGCCACAGCTCACAGCAAGTGCACCCAGCAGAGCCCCACCAAATTGCCACCGAGCCTAATTTGCACTTGAGAAGACAGACAGAGCCGTCAGGGGATTGCCCCTAATCAGGGAATTTACAAATCAGGGGCTTTATGGTGTCATTAAAGAGGACAAATTAATTGCTTTCTAATTAAGGAGCTGCTCCCCAGCAGCTCAGGGAAGAAGGCTCGACCCAAAGCCAGTCCTGAGCTCAGTGCAGGCTCACTGGAAATTGTGCTTGTGCTTGTTTGAGGTGACTGAAAGCAAACCAGCCCAGCCCTGACAGAACCTGGCAGCCCTTCAGATGAAAGAGGGATGATTTTCCTCACAGTGACATGGAAGAGCACTCTGGCATCACATTTGCTCTGCCCTGACCACCAGCAGCTGCTCAGCCCTTGGAGATCTCATTTAACCCCCTGGCTGCTGCAGGCCTTTGAGCTGGGGTGTGGATTTTGAGATGTTTTGTGCTTTACAGCTGGGTTGTGTTGTTTAGCTGGGCTGTGATTTTCAGCTGGGATGTTTTTTAGCTGGTTTGTGCTTTTCAGCTGGGCTGTGTCTTTTATCTGGGTGTGTTGCTCAGCTGGGTTGTGCTTTTCAGCTGGGTTGTGTTGTTTAGCTGGGTTGTCTTTTTCAGCTCTTTTGTGTTTTTCAGCTGTTTTTTGCTTTTCAGCTCTTTTGTGTTTTTCAGCTGTTTTTTGCTTTTCAGCTGGGTTGTGTCTTTTACCTGAGTGTGTTGTTCAGCTGGGTGTGTTGTTCAGTGTGTTTTTTAGCTGGGTTGTGTTGTTCAGCTTGTTTGTCTTTTTCAGCTGTTTTTTGCTTTTCAGCTCTTTTGTGTTTTTCAGCTGTTTTGTGCTTTTCATCTGGGTTGTGTTTTTCAGCTCTTGTCTCACCCTACTCCGGTTTTACACCAGGGTGGTTGTGCTGAGCTCACAGGAACCACCACATTTACATTTTTCTAAACCCCATCCCAACCCCTCAGCAAGGTGAGCTGGGGCCATGGTGGGCATTTCACACCTGCCTCAGGAATTTCAAAGCCACCTGCCAAGGCTTTGCCTTCCCTGGAAAAGGAGTCCTTGCTGCACAAGCAAGGGTGAGCATTTGCTTCTTACCTGAGGCCCTACAACACCAGGGGGGCCTGGAGGGCCAGTCTTGCCTTGGAAACCCTGTTAGAGAAAGAGAAAAGACAAAGAGGTGACATGTCTGTGAGGGTCACACTGCCACCAACTGTTCCTCCCCCTGACCAGGGTGGGCACTCAAAGGAAAATTAAATAAAAAATCAAACAGAAAGTGGGAAAAATGTCTTTGTGCATTTACAAAGGGTGAAATAGAGGAAGAAGGGATTCTCAAAGCTCAGCCCTGCTGTTTGGATGGAGCTGCTGTGCTTTGGCCATTTATATGTATATCTATAAAAATCTGTTCCACTCATAAAACCATGGAGGAAATGGCAATTAAAAACGCCATTAATAGCTATTAAATGGCTTTTAAAATCAGTGTGAATTTCTTCATGCTGAGTAACTCTTAAAAGCTGTTTCCCTTCTCCTGCTGCCCATTCTGGTGCTGGTTTAGGCTTGGTTCTGTCTCAGCTCAGCTCCCAGAAGCTCAGGAACAGCTTAACCCACGGGGGCTGGGTGAAGTTTTATCTCCTCCATCAACATTTGCTGAAAGGAAGCACAGCCCCGTTTGTCTGCAGAGGCTGATGAGCAGGGAAGTCTCCCTGACAGCTCCTTCCAATGGCATTTTGAAGAGTGACAACGAGCAACTCTCACCACTGCAATTGTTTGGCTCTCCCAGGCTACTCCTTAAAAAGCACATTAATTATGGTTGTTACTCCAGCCTGCTGACAAGCTTGAGGAATGGCATTTAGGGCACACGGGCTATTCTCTGCTTGCCACAAAAGAGGATCAGATAAATCCCATGCCAACGCTAGCCTGTCATGCTTAAATAACTCCTCCATGCTATTCTGGCTGCCTGCAGATCAGAAAATGTCCTGTCACTGGTGGGGAAATGGCAAAATATCCTTGGGAAATGAAGGTGCAATTTAAACTCTTATCACAGACAAATATTTAGATAATTTCTGTGCAGGACTTTCCTTATTAACCTGAAGAAAGGGCTTTCCTTTTGTACTCTGAGCCTTGGGCACAGAGCCTTTAGAATTTGTCATGGTTTTTTTAAAGCCAATCTTTGCAAATCTAATATGGCCAAATATCTCAGCATGCCTGTTTGCTGCTGAATGGGAACTTCAATAAGGGGAAGTGTTTGACACAGAGATTTCAATCTTGCACAATCTTGCACAAAGATGCACTGCACTGACCAGGCTACTGATGTAGAAAGAGCATTTAATTCATTTTTTTTTGCTTCTCTCCTTGCATTTTGGCACTGTGAGGGGGGAAAGGGACAAAAAGGGGACTTCTCCTGCCTGGGTGTGCAGGGGAAAGTGATCTCTGCAGGGCTGATGGCACAGGTTAACAGAGATTCTCTTTCCTAGGAGAGGCAAATTAAGGAAAACAATTAGGGAGAGCTTTCAGACCCCAAAATGATTAAAAGATCATTCCCCATTCACTCCTGCAGATCTGGAGGTTGATACTTTTGACTGCAGTCTCAGAAGATGATGACAGCAGGTGCTGTCAAAGCTCTCATTGCTCCCTCCACCTTGGATGTCATGGAAAACTCAAGGAAGACTCAATGTCAGGCTCTGGCAGCTGAAAACTCTTCACCTTTAAGTTAATCCTGACCTGAAGGCTCAAAAATACCTCAAAACCCCCTTGGTTTAAAACCAGCCTTGTGGCTTGTAAATAAACACCTGATGCTGGGCTGAGCAGTGTTTGCACTGCCCTGCTTAGCAAATGCCAGGCAAGTTAATTAAATCATCTGAAAAGCAGAGGGGAAAAATGCATCATGTGCAAAACCTTTTTAATGCTCATTTGCTGGGGAAGGCAGTGGGAAGAAACGGGCTGCTTCCCACAGAGCCAGACCCTCAGGGACCCCAAACCACCCAACCTGGGGCTGCATCTCCCCAGCAGCACAGGAGGCTTTGGAGAACCCAAAATGAGCCTCTGGAGTGATGTCCAGTCCAAGGTTTTTTGGCTACTTACCGTTTCTCCTCTCTGTCCAGGGTGCCCAGGCAATCCATCCTTCCCAGGAGGACCCTGTGGGAGAAAAGCAGCATCACCAAGGGCTTGGCAATAAAACTGTGCCAAACATTGAATCTGCCCTGCTTGCCTCAACTCCCAGCTATTTCACTGGGAAATGGAGCTGCAGACCCTAAAAGCTGCACCCCTTTCCTCCCCACACATCTCCCAAAGGATTCATCTCACAGGAGCTGCTCAGGAAATCACTCCCAAACCAATTCTGAGTTCCTCCCAGTGTACAACAACTGCAGGGACAGCAGTGCTGTGCTGTCCTCCACGTCCACAGAGGGAAAATAAAGCACAGAACAGCCACAAAAGATCCCAGAGATCCTGAGTCAGTAGGAAATGAACATTTATAATCAGCTGCAATTGACTTGGCTATTTAAAATCTGAAACCATGGGGTTGTTAGCAGCATGTCTCAGTGATGCCTTTTCATGGGAATTTGTCAGGGAATCAGCTCAGGCTGGGTGGGAAAGGCTGGATTATCCCTCTGGATTTTGAGTTACTTACAGGGGGCCCTTTTGGTCCAGGAAATCCAGTTGGTCCTTGAGGCCCTGGTGGTCCCTGGGATGAAGGACAAGGCAGAGAAGTTGGTTAAGGAACCTGCAACACTTGATATGAAATATTACAAATATTCCCTCTGTGTGAGCAGCAGGTAAGCACAAAGGCCTGGAAAGGCAAATGCTGGGTGGTTGTGTAGAAAAAAATTACAAACAGAACAAAACCCAGTGGGGAAAAAAAAAAAAAACCAAACCAGAATTGAGGCTAAAATCATGAAAGTCCCATTGTTTGAGGATTTCCCACCTGACTGTGATCTGAGAAAGCAGCAGGAGGTTCCAGAGAACCACATCCATCAGAAAGTGCTGGAATTCTGGCTGCCTGCAGTCACCCAGGGGTGATTTGTCCCTTCTCCCATGAGTGATGCTTCCACAGGACACCCAAAGTCCCCCCTGAGCCTTCCCTGGAGAGCTCAGACAGCACCTGAGGCCTGGAGGTGGCTTGGGGGACCTCTCTCCACACCAGCACCTTTCACCTTGCATTTCTAACCAGAATTTCCCTTTATTTTCCCTTTTGCTGAGCTGCACCCTGCCTCCTGCCCACTCCTCTCTGCTAACAGGGCACCCAGGAGGATCCGCCTTGCCAAAAACCCCTCAGGCCTGCAATCCCACCTCCTCTGCCAGAGCCTGAGCCCTGCTGTGCCCCTCAGCTCATCTTACCCTTTCTCCAGGAGGACCAGGGGGGCCATCACCACCAGAGTTGCCCTTTTAGGAAGAAGGAAAACAAGAGAACATTTAAAAAAATACCAAAATTAACATCACAGCTTCTGTGTGCCAAGGCTTCAGATGGCACCAAGCCCACGGTGACACCACACCCCAGCAACTCCCCCAGGCCTCTCTAATAATAATAATTCTGTGGCAGGAACAGCAGCCAGTGACAAATGAGCAGCTGCTTGTTCCCTCCACATCCCCTGATAAAAATCCTGGGGAGATTGGGATATTTCCACGACACAGAGAGAGCAATGCCACTCTGAAGAGGAGGGGTTTAGCCAAAATTCATGCCAACACAAAGCCCAGAGGTTTGTTTGTAAACAGAAGCTTTGTTTGGTGATCAATGCTCAGGTAATCATTGTGCCTCAGGGTTGGTTTGGAGAAAAATCCCAAATTTTGCTTGGGGGCCAATCCTGGCTCAGCAGTGGGAAGGCAAAAATGGCTCCAAAAATGGCTCTCAGGGGGTTTAAACTCAATTTAAACCCCAAAAATGAGGGGCTGGGGAGGTTTAGGTTGTGCTGGTGTTGGGGCTGTGTTGGTCTCCAGTTTGGGAATGCCCTCACAGTCCTGCTGGCTCCTGGGCCAGCACATTTCCACAACCTGGGCACATCCTCTGCAGCTGGGTCATTGAGCTGGGAATGAGCCTCAGGAGGGCTCAGCTTTCCCAACCCCATGGAAAAGGAAAGGAGGGAGATGGGGGTGATGGATCAGCTGCTCTCCACACCAGCACTGCCTGGGACACCACCCCAAAGGCTCACACACAGCCCCAGAACCTCTCTGTTCTCATCTGCCATGAAAAACTCGCAGCAGCTTCACCTCCACCTCCTGATTCTTGTATTTATGTGAATTTACAGCCCTTGGGCAGGGCTGGACAGTGAGCCCAATGCCCACACAACATCTGCTCTCTGAGGGAATGAATCTCTCCAGGAGCAGCATCTGAAGTCCTTTCAAACCCCCAGGCCTTACCTTTGGGCCAGGCTTTCCAGTGCTTCCCCTGGGGCCTCTTTCCCCACGTGGACCCTTCAAAAGACACAAAAATTACATTTGAGGCCTTTCTGAGCTGCATGGGGGTCAACAAATCATCCCAGCAGCAAGGGGTGACAGAAAAGTCATCAGAAAGATTTAAACCACATTCAGTGGAGACACCCAGCCCCAAATCTGTGTCCCCCTGGCCCAGCTGCAGCTGCTGAAGGCCAGATCCCCCCTCAGTGAGGACACAAAGCCCATCCCAGTGTCCCTTTAGCCAGGACAAGGTTTTGAAGGGCACAAGGATGAAGAACTGGCTGCTCACCGTGGGACCACGCTGCCCCCTCGGACCTGGTTTGCCAGGGGTGCCCTGGAATGGAGAAGGAGAAGGGATTAGGAACCCACAGCAGAGCCTGTCACACACACACAGCCTCAGGACCTCTCTGTTCTCCTCTGCCAGGAAAAAATCAGCAGCAGCTTCACCTCCACCTCCTGATTCTTGTATTTATTTGGATTTATAGCACTTGGGCAGGTCTGGAGAGCGATCCCAGACAACATCTGCTCTCTGAGGGAATGAATCTCTCCAGGAGCAGATTAGTCCTTTAAAAGGACTAAAAGTCCTTTACAAAAAGGACTAAAAGTCCTTTAAAACCCCAAAATGCTTTCAAAGATGAGGCCACCCCCTCAGTATCCCAAAAACCCAGTGAAAACCTCTTCAGCTCCACCTGTAACCCCTTTAGCCCACTGATCCTGATGTGGGGCAGGTTCCTCACCCCACTTCTCCAGGGTTGCTGTGGGGTTTGCAAGGTGTGACACAGATTCCTGTGGGGTTTGGGAAGGTGTGACACAAATTCCTGTGGGGTTTGGGAAGGTGTGACACAGATTCCAATTAGGCTGCCCTCAATATTTCCAAATCTTCCCCAGCTCAGAGCTAAACAAGGAATTCCAGGCGTTGTTTGGCAGCAGCTCATGAGCTGTGACAGCTGCACTCGGTTCCCTGGGATAAATCCTGCCATGGAAAAGGCACAGCCTGCTGCAAACAAAGCTGGCAGCACATTAAGCTGAGCCTAAAAGCAGAGGAATGGCCTAAAAGCCCAGTTTGGGCTGGTGTCAAGTGGCCAAAACACCACAGAGAGGTTTGATTTTGCCCTGGGGTCCTGCAGGGTGCACCAATCACCTCGAAAGGAAACCTCGATTCCCTGGGTGCTTAAAATATCCCTTTGCCATTTTCTGCCCCAAATCCATCACCTCGGAGCCTGCTCAGCTCTGACACTCATTAACCAGCAGAACATAAAACAGGAGCTGCAAAACTTTCCCATCAAAACTTTCCTGCAGCTGCTAAAATTAGTCCTGCTGAATCTTCCTTGTTCTTGCAGCTCCATTTATTAAAGCCTGCTGGCATTTTTTTTTTTTTAATTAACGACAAAATTTGCTTTAAAATATTCCAGCTGGTTTTGTTGGAGCTCTGGGAGGATAAATTGGGAGCAGGTGGGGAGGAGGGGGTGCTGCCTCCCCTCAGGTAGCCCCCCACAATTCTATTTTTAAGCCAAATTTCCCCCTGCTTATTGCTGTCATTAGTCATGCATTCATGTACAGTTGCAAAGGATTTATATTCACTGTAAACATACACAGACCTGTATTTGTCAAACAAGGATTTTGACATGAAAGGCAGCTAAATTCAGATTATTTTTCCAGGCACACCAAGAAATAAGTTGGATTTGGGGAGCTCTGTCAAGCTGGGCAAGCAGGGAAATCTATTGCTCCCTTCTAAAGGGAGAAAACAGCTCTTAAAATAAGATTTATTATTCATGTTTAGGTATTGATTTCATGAGCAGGGTTTGAAAAGATGCTGAGCCCACCTGGAGCTGAGGAGGGGCTCTGGGGGAATTTAATGGGTCAGGATTCTCCAAAAGCACCAAACAGAGAACCAAAAACTGCTTTGGGCTGCAAGGGACCTTAAAGCTCAGCTCATTCCAAACATCCCCATGGGCAGGGGCACCTTCCACCATCCCAGGCTGCTCCAAGCCCCATCCAAAGTCACTTCAGGCTCCTTTAAATAGATTTATTCCTTTAAATAGATTTATCTATTCTATTAGATTTTATAGATCTTTCCTGCAAGTTCCCACCCAGTTCTGCAAGGCCACCACCAGCTCGCCCCAAAGCTTCTCTTCTCCAGCAACCCCAGTTCTCCCAGCCTCATCCCCTAAACATCTTCATCCCCTTTTCCATCCCCAATTTTACCTTTTCAGCCCTTTTTTTGTACAACTGAACATCCACGAGCTGAACTTTTGTGTTTGGGGATGTTCAGCACCTCAGCACTAAAATTCAGCTGCCTGTGCAGGTCCTGCCCTTCCACCTTTGATTTTCACCTTTTTTTGAATTATTTAACAACTTGGGAAGACTCTCTGTGCTGCTGGAACAACAGGCTGAAAAGCTGAGCTCCATTTCAGCAGAGAAATGTGGGATTTGCATGATTTTGGCCACATAAACCAGGGAATTGAAGAGCAAAATGGGGATATTGTGATAAAGAAAAGACAAACAAATGATTTGGGGTTTTTGCAGCTCCAAATTGAGTTATTCCACATTGAACTGCAGGGAAAAAAAAAAAAAACCCCCTAGAAATTTTATTTCTTGGCTCCATGTGAACACATTCATAAACCAAACAAATTGAGTGGTCTTAGGAGAAGCAGAGGGGATTTATCAAGTCTGACTCAACGAGGCTTAAATTAACATGAGGACTGGAGCAGAGTGACCCCAGCTCAGCCTATAATTCTGTGTATAATTGCTTTTCTCTTTTTTCAAATGGGATACTTGGGAGGGGGAAAAAAATGATAGATGGATAGCAAAGCGGTTACTGAAAATCAACATTTCTGCTAGTCTTAAATTTCCAAGCTGAGCTCTTGTTGCTAATGGAAAGATTTGTCCATGAAAATCTCTCTCTACACTGATAAAGTGAATGCACGTTGATTAATTTGGTATAAAATGGTAGAACCCATTGAAAAAATTAAAAAAAAGAAATATTAAAAACTGGAATTACCATGAAACAAATCAATGTTTGAGAGGTTAAAAAGCCATTTTTTAATTCCTGACGTGAAGAAATGTGTGGCAAGCCAAGGGTGTAACTAAATATCCTCACTACCCCCATTAAAGGCACAGAGCTCATTGGGAATCAAAGTGAGGGAAGTGCTGATTTTTTTTTGCCTTTTCTTCTCTTCTCATGGCTTGGTTCTGAAGCTGGGCCCTTTCCCATCAGATCTGCTCCCTCCCCAGCCCCTTTCAGGCTGGATAATGCCAAAATTCAACCCTCACCCCCCTCAGGGTTTGTTCCAGCCCCAGCAATGCCCAGCTCCTGGTACCTTCCCCACTCCCTGCAAGGTTTCCCATCCCCTCCCAGCTGGGTTTGATTCCATCCCAGAATAGAATCATTCATGGATGTGCAGGGATTCAAAGCAGAGCATCCCTCCCCTGCTCTTCTACACCCCCCAAAATCCAGCCCAGGGGTTTTATTGCTGGATATTTGAGAAGGAAAGGGGTAATTCTGAATTTCCTGCCCAGCTAGAGCAGAGGGAGGGATGGGGATGAGAATTTGTAGCTTCAAATGAAATGAAATGATAAAAAAAGGGGGGTGGATAGAACTCAAATTGCAGTGCTGGGATATTAATGCAGTGCAAAGTGATTTATATTTGCTGGGCTCCTCTCAAAGCTGCCTGTTAGAAGTCATTTCTATTTAAATGAGAGTAAAAAGGAAACTAATTCCACTTGCTGTCCTCACTCCCCCTTCTTGTCACTGTGACCGGAGCTGGTGCAGAAAATGACTTTGTTTGTACTCTGAATCCTTTAATTCCAGCATGTTCTGCAGCAGATAAAAAATAAATCAGTATATTTAGACAATTCCCCACTCGGAGAGAAGGCTGTGGAGGTGGGGTGAGAGGCAGAGACAAGGCTGGGGGATGAAACCCCCTGATTTTCAGGGTGTCTCTGAATTTTGAGCAGCTTATTAAAAGCACTGAGAGTGTTCCCAGCCATGCATTTAGAATTTCAAGTCGGGTGAAAGATGGTTCTGGCTGCTTCTGAACAGACTCAGCCATCTCTAATAATTACTGTTAATTAAAGAGCTCTTTGTGCCCTGAGCAAAGGATTCAGGTTCAGAGGAGCCTCTTAAAATATCCTGAGGGGGAAAATTCCCTGAATTTAATTGGGAATGTGCCATCCCCAGCATCCTCCTGTCCTGCAGCAGGAACTCCACCCTGGGATGAGCCTTTTTGGGTAATTCCTGAGTGGAAAAGCCTCTGGAGCAAAGGAATGGTCCCCAAATCTGTTTGGAGAGGGAGAAATGAGTGGAGCAGTGGAGATGCAGCTCTTACCCTTGTGCCTTTCTCTCCGTTGGCTCCTGGGAATCCTGGGAATCCGATGGAGCCCTTGGGGGGAGAGCAGAGAGGGAGGGAGAGGCTCAGGACACGCCTGGGGCAGCTCTGGGCATCCCCAGAGCCCCCAGCCCTTGTGCCCTGAGCCTCCCTCCAACGACAGCAAAACCAGCAATGGGGTGCCCTCCAAAATTCAGGGTTTTTAAAAAAAAACACCAAAACCAAATACCCACGGCTCATTAGCAGTCACTACAAAAATCTGAATTTTGGGGTGCCCTCTGAAATTCAATTTTCTCCAAAAACAACACAAAAAACAAATATCTGTGGCTCATTAGCAGTCACTACAAAAATCTGAATTTTGGGGTGCCCTCCGACATTCAGTTTTCTCCAAAAACAACACCAAAACCAAATACCCATGGCTCATTAGGAGTCACTACAAAAATCTGAATTTTGGGGTGCCCTCTGACATTCAATTTTCTCCAAAAACAACACCAAAACCAAATATCCATAGCTCATTAGCAGTCACTACAAAAATCTGAATTTTGCGGTGCCCTCCGACATTCAATTTTCTCCAAAAACAACACAAAAAACAAATATCTGTGGCTCATTAGCAGTCACTACAAAACCCTAAATTTTGGGGTGCTTTCTGACATTCAATTTTCTCCAAAGCCAGCACTAAAACCAAATACCCATGGCTCATTAGCAATCACTGCAAAACCCTGAATTTTGGGGTGAAATTCAAATTTCTCCAAAATTCAATTTTCTCCAAAAACAACACCAAACCAAAATATCCATGGCTCATTAGCAGTCACCACAAAACCCCAAGCCCACAGTTGTGATGGGAGCCCAGGCAGAATTTTGGATTTTAGCTCCTAAGTCACTGTGGTGCACATGAAAATTTAACTCCTGGCTTGTTCCTGTCTGATGCCAACGCCTGGAGAATTGCTGCTGATGCTTTTAAAATATGGATTAGTCCAAGAAAATGCAAAAAAAAACCCCACCTCCCCCCAACCTTACTCCAGATATAAAATGGAAATTAAAAATAAACCAGCCCCACCACAAGCAGGAAACAATCTCTTGCAGATAATTCTGTCTCCAGAATAAAACAAGCTGGGTTTTTTTTTAAGCAGGGAACATGAATAATAAAATACCATTCTTACAAAAAAAAGTTAACAAAAACAGAAGTTCCCAAAGCCTCCAGGGCATGTGAAAACTGGGCTGGAGCCTGAGTCTATGGAGTGGAATTCACAGTTTTAATTTAAAAAAATGCCTTGGAAATGGCCCGAACGGAGGTGGGCGTGGAGAGAAGCTACAAAGGATGTTTGCAAATATGCAAATGGCAGCTTTCTTTTCATTTCAGGGAGACCCTGAGTCATTAACTATTCTCCTTAATTAATTAGAAAATGCTATCTTGGAAGATAAAAACCCCAATCCGAGGAGAAGGACTGAAATGCCTTTCAGCAGCAGGAAAGCTCCCAGGAGCCTTCCCTGCACATCCCAGCCCTTGTGCAGCTCTTCCCACCCCTTTGGGACCCAAGCCATGCCCAGCCCCTGAATTCCAGCAGCTCAGGGCTGGCAGCGATTTTTGTCCATCCCTATTTTTGTCCTGCATGAGTGGGAAGGAGGAACCTCACCCCACAAACGGGGGCTGAGCTGGGCTGTGCTCCTGGGCTCCTCATCCCATCCAAACCTTCCCACCACATCCCATCCAAAATTCCTCATCTCATCCCATCCCAAACCTCCCCATCCCATCCAAATCTCATCCCATCCCATCCAAATCTCATCCCATCCCATCTCATCCAAACTTCCTCATCCCGTTTACATCCAAATCTTCTCATCCCATCCAAACATTCTCATCCCATCCCATCCTAAATCTTCTCATCCCATCCCATCCTAAATCTTCTCATCCCATCCCATCCTAAACCTTCTCATCCCATCCCATCCAAATCTCATCCCATCCCAGACCTTCCCATCCCATCTCATCCAAACTTCCTCATCCCGTTTACATCCAAATCTTCTCATCCCATCCAAACATTCTCATCCCATCCCATCCTAAATCTTCTCATCCCATCCCAAACCTCCCCATCCCATCCAAACTTTCCATCCCATCCCATCCAAATCCCCTCACACCATTTCCATCCAAATCTCCTCATCTCATCCCATCCCAAACCTCCCCAGCTCATCCCACCCTATCCAAAGCTCCTTATCACATCCCAAACCTCCTCATCCCATCTCATCTAAATCTCCTCATCCCATCTATTCCATCCCAAACCTCCCCATCCCATCCAAAACTCCTCATCCCATTTCCACCCAAACCTCCTCATCCCATCCCATCCCATCCCACCCCATCCCATCCCATCCCATCCCATCCCATCCCATCCCATCCCATCCCATCCCATCCCATCCCATCCCACCCCATCCCATCCCATCCCAACCTCCCCATCCCATTTCCAACCAAACCTTCTCATCCCATTTCCATCCAAACCTTCTCATCTCATTCCAAACCTTCCCATCTTGTCCCATCCAAACCTCCCCATCCCATGCCATCCCATGCCAACCCATCCCGTGCCCGTTACCTTGGGGCCCTGCCTGCCCGGGTACCCGGGCAATCCTGGCACACCGAGTTTTCCCTGGAAAAGAAGGAAAAGGGAGTGAGAGCCTCTGAGGCAGCAGGAAGGGGGGATGCCAGGGGCAGGGAGGAGCAGGGCAGGTGGGATTAAACTTTGAGGGAATCCCAGTTGGGAGATGCAGAGTGAGCACTGTAAGTGTGCTGGGAACCAGTTAAGAATGGCTGGGATTTTACTGAAATTAATTTAAATTAACCTTTCCATTTCTCCACTTATTCCCCTCTGATATTTTTATTTAAAAATAACCCCAAAGAGACCAAAGTCTCAATGGGGCTGCCCTAAACCCACCTCCCTCAGGCCTCCCTTCACACAAAACTCCCACAGCTCCTCTTCCCCACTCTGCCCTAAAACTGCCCACACCCCTGAGACACCCAAAAATTGTGGGGTTTGGTGCAAAACACGGAATTCCCATGCTGGGCTCACCTTCTCTCCAGCAGGACCAAGAGGACCTGGATCTCCATTGGGGCCAGAGCGACCTTTGGGACCTTCGGGCCCATCCTCACCCCGAGGGCCAGGGGGGCCAATTTCCCCCTGTTAATTACCAGAGAAGTGTTAATTAGACAGGCAAGTCCCAGATCCTGGCTTTGCTGGCAGCAGATATTCCACGGAGCTGCTCTGGGAGAAAGCTGGGCTTCAGCAGGAGCCTCGGGGAGATGAAATTGTGGGTGTGACCAAAATCCCACAAAATTCAGGTGTTATCCACAAAATTCTCCCATCCACACTGGGAACACCTCCACCAAACCAGCCTTCATCACTGTGATTGGAGCCCTTTCACCTTCCTCCCTTTCACCTTCACTGGATGTGCAAAGCAAACCCTGGGAAGTGTTTGAGGGCTGAGCTGGGCAGCTGCAGGGTAATTATGGGAATTACTGGGAAATCTGAGCTGTTGACATGGATTGTGGCACTGCCAGCTGCAGCCCAGGGGACAGCAGTGCCACTGTGTCCCACAGGGAGCAGGAGATGGCTCCATGCTGGGAACAGCCTTTTCCTGGCTCACCAGGAGCTGCTGCATTGATTTCTCATTGAGGTCTCAGACTCTCACCCGGTCTCCTTTGATGCCCATGTCACCTTTGAAGCCAGGGAAACCATCTTCACCCTGAAAATGGAGAGGGGGAAAATCACCCAAGGTGTAGAGATGGGAAAAAAAAAAAAAAAAAAAGAATTAAAGTTTTTTAAGCCTCACTTGTTCAGGGAGGACAAGCTGAGGTCCACACATTGCCTTCTCCAAGTCCTTGGAGTGCACAAGCACCACCAAAAACCCCAAAGAACCCCCACAGTGTCCCCAAATGTGCCCTGCATCCCATCCTGGCTGCAAGGCAGCACCACAAACAGCCCCAGGGTGAACAACAGCACCTTGGCAGCACTGGGAACCAATTATTTCTGAGGTGGAATTGGTTTTATTCTCGTGAATAAAAGGAGGTTTTGCACCTGCTCCCAGGCAGCCTCCAGGACACTGCAATATTTCCTTCAGCCAGGAAGGTTTTAATTGCAGGTTAATCAATAATGCATCTCATCCTACAGCTCATCCCCAGAGGCAGTGAAGACATTTCCCAGAAAGTTTTAAATTTGGGAGATCCCAAACTGCTGCTGAATTTCTGGGGAGGGACAAGAATGAAGGAAAAGTGCTCAGTTCCCTTTTTTCCCTCCCAAGAAAAACCCTTTGTGCAGGAGGAAACCTCCCAGGGAAGATCCTGTGGGATCCATCTACAAAAATGTTCAGAAATTACAGAAACACAACCCAAACTGAACTCACCTTTTCCCCCTTGGTGCCTTTCAAGCCACGAACTCCATCTGCTCCCTTGAGAGAGAAACCAAGGTGTTACCAGGGTAGGGGTAAAGTTTAGAGGGAAGAAATGAAAAATCACCATTAACTGTGGTGATTTCTGATTTCTGTGATGTTTAATTGTATCTCTGCAAGCTCCAGGCCAGAATGGAGAATTCCAGTGACCTGGACACTGCTCCTGCATCTCCTTACCTTGACTCCACGGGGTCCTGGGTAACCAATGGGGCCCTGAGGACCTGGGGGACCCTGAGGGGATGAAATGAAAACAAAGAAAAACACATCAAAAACCAACCCAAAGGCGCACTGATGAGGAGAAGATGTGGAAAACAAATTTCCTGTTTCCCACATGGGTAGGAATGGCAGCAGCACCTGAAAACAGCCCCAAATAATCCCAAATAGCCCCAAAACAGCCCAGGGAACTGCAGGACCATCACCTGCAGCAGATGGGGTGGCAAAGATCCATCCAACAGGAAAGGGAGGATGAGGAGGGTCAGGATGGAAACAATTTGTTAGAAAGGGCATTGATGCACAAGGTATGATTTGTGGTTTGGGCTGGAGAAAACCAGAGAGGAGGAACATGTTCTGTTTTGTAGGAATGTTCCAGCCTGCTTCCAAAAATATAAATATGGTTTCGTAAATATATGTAATCTATATAAATATAAATATATTATATATAAATATAAATATACATAAATATATAAATGTAAATATAACTTTAATATATAAATGTAAACATTATGAGTATAAATGTAAATAAAGTATACAATTTGTAAATGTATATTATAAATATAAATTTATATAAATATATCATAATTAATACCAAAATGATATATATATATTTTATGTTTAATTTAAACTTTTGGTGATGATCACAGACAGGAGGGACCACCCCCAAACCATTTTGATTTCTCCAGAGGAAAGGTTGGAATTTTCAGCCTCCTGTGACACCAGGGGGACAAACCCAGCTGTGGTTGTGCCCAGCAGCACTCTTGGGCTGAATTCTGACTTTTGACAAGTGCAGTGCTGTCTGAGAGCCTGGCTGCAGCAGGAATGGCAAATCTCCTGGACAGACAGACAGACAGACAGACAGACCAGTGCATAATTCAAGGTCTTTGGCCTCTGGCAATAATCTCAAATATATTGTTAAAGAGCAACTTGGAGGTGGAAAGGGGAAAAAAAAATTCTATTTCCTACATTGCCTGTGCCACAAAGGATATTTATTTGTGTCTGTCAGGAGCAAGGTTGGGTTCTTGGTGTGGGCTGCTCTGCTGGCCAGGAGAGCTGGGAGCAGCTCACAGGAGACACCCAGAGATAAAATCTGGGCTCAGCTTTCAGATTTCAGCTGGGTTTGCTTCTCAACCCCTCTCCTGGCCATGCCTGTGGAGCTCCATCTCCACCCAGCTGCCCTGAGGGATCTGTGGGCACCCACCTGGCTGCCCTTCTCTCCAGGAGGACCTTCCTTGCCAGGGTGACCCTGTGGATAAAAGAGAAAAGAAATGAGAATTTTGGGGTTTAAAGCACATTTATTCTGGGGCTTAGAGCACATTGAATCTTGGGATTTAGAGCACATTTATGTTGGGGTTTAAAGCACATTGAAATTTGAGGTCTAGAGCGCATTGAATTTTGGGGTTTAGAGCACATTGACTTTGGGGTTTGGAGCACACCGAATTTGGGGTATAAAGCACATTTATTTTGGGGCTTAGAGCACATTGAATTTTGGGATTTAGAGCACATTTATGTTGGGGTTTAAAGCACATTGAAATTTGAGGTCTAGAGCACATTGAATTTTGGGATTTAGAGCACATTTATGTTGGGGTTTAAAGCACATTGAATTTTGGGGTTTAGAGCACATTGACTTTGGGGTTTAGAGCACATTGACTTTGGGGTTTAGAGCACACCGAATTTGGGGTTTAGAGCACATTTATTTTGGGGTTTAAAGCACATTTATGTTGGGTTTAGAGCACATTTAATGCTTTGATAGCTGTGATTTATTTCTCAGAGAGCAGCTGTTCCCCAGGAAGCCCCTACTGCCACAATTGGCTTCCTGAAGCCACCTTGCTTTTCCCAAAGGGAAAAAAAACAGCATTTGGCTCCTTGGTGCTTTTCCACCTGGTTATTTCTAATTTTCCCCTCCAGCACCTCCCAGCAGGGCAGCACGAAGCGTTCTGGAACATTCTCTGCACAGCAGAGCACCTGGGGGAGCTCAGCAGGAAAGCAGCCCAGGGATTTTGATCAGACAAACAGATAAAATCCTGGTGGCAGAGAATCGTGAAGGTCACAAGGTGCCCAGACTGGTCAGGGCCCCTCATTAAGTTTCTGATTTGTGGAGTCCAGAACCAGCTCCCATGAGAAGTGCTCAGCTAACCTGCATCCCTGCTAGCCACAGGCTGGCCAGCATTCCTCTTGGCATTTGATGCTGAATAATTCAGAGTTCCCAAGATGTTCTCATCACCTTTGAGGCCTTTTTCTGGGGTGGCAGGCAGGGAAAATCAAAGTGTGAATTGCCCCAGGTAGAGCTGGAAGGGTCACGGAGAAATGGGAAATGCAGGGAAGAGGTTTTGGGTGGTTTCCCTACAGCTGGATGCAAAATTGAGCTGGGATGGAAAATAACTTTTGGTTTGGTGTGAAAAATGCTTATTTTATGATTGGCTTTTTACAAATATTCAAATGAATATTATATGTGTTGTGTTAGAAAGTAATGCTGTATTAATTCTCTTAAGTAGTGTGTTAAATATAGTTTTAGGTTATAACAAAATGTTAAAATAGAAATGATGCTATGTAGGATATATTTTTAAAGAAAGGACTGGCAGTGAGATAGCAGCCACAGGACACCTGAATCTTTCAGAGAAAGAATTTATTGCTCCTTTATGAGAAGAAATGAACTTCTTCCTCAAAGGTGCTGTCAGGATTCAGAGGAGGAAGGTGATGATGACCAGACAGAATCCTGTGTTTGAATGGAATTTATGCATCTTGTATGAGGTGTATGAATATGCAACAGGTTATTGTTTTTAAGGGTTAATCCTCTGTTAATGTGGGTCCTTTTTCAGGCTTATTTTGCCCAGAAAAAGGTGGACCCAGACTGTCCATAACTCTTTGTTTCTATTGTCTCATATTGTCCTAATTCAAATTGCCCAAACTATTATTAATCTAACTGTATTACTATTTTTATAACCATTTTATTACTATTAAACTTTTACAATTTTTAAAACAAGCGATTGGCGTTTTTCACATTTGGCAATATCTGCAATATCAGTGACCCCCAGAAGGGCACTCACTGCACCCCTGGCTTTGCTCAGGATGACGGGAGCACACCCAGCTGCTCTAAAGCCATTCTGCACTCTCTGGGGTCTTCACTGAGCTCTCTCCTTTAAATTCACAGTTTTCTACCCATATAACAAAGAAAATGATGGGCATTTTCCATCATCAGTTTCAGAAGGGAATGGCAGACAAGGCAGACTCCCTGAGTTTAATAAAGGAACAAGATGACAGCTGTCACTCCTCCAGCAGCAAAACGGGGGAGAAAACTCAAATTTCAGCTTGATTTGTGATTTTAATGGCACCAGGACACGTCCCTAAAACCACTCCTGTCTCCAGCTCCAGGAAGAACCTGCAGCAGCATTCCCAAAGCTTTGGTCCACCCTGCACTGAACCATCCCCATTTTCACTGTGCCCATCTCCTGAGATCACAAACTGACGAGCAGCTCTCCCAGAGAGGCCCTCAGGGATTTTCAGGGATTTTCCAAGACAGATTTCCATAAATAAAACCCTTTTTGTCCTTGGAAAGAGCAACCCTAGCCCACCTGTGGGAAAGGTCCCTGCCCATGCACAGCCACTCTGCAGCTCCTCCACAGCCTCCAGGCTGCTTAAAAATAGAATTTCTCCAGCAGAAGCTCCCCGGAGGCTGCTGCAGGAATTTCACATCAAAACCTACAGATTTAGAGATGTTCTGGGCTTTGCTGGAGCTGCTCTGTTGACTCAGCTAACAATTGTATGGATGTTCCAAGTGCCCTCTGTAGGAATGACAATCCCAGGCTGGGAAATGCAATTTTTCTTTTCTTTTTTTTTTTTTTTTTTAATTTTTCTTTTTTCTCCTCAGGCCGTGCTCTGCATTTACAGAATGAAACAATTTTTGCAGGGTTTTCTTTTCATTCTTAAATGAATGTCTCTCTGAGATGGGTAACAATGAGATGGGGTTGAAAAGCTTGGTGATTTTTTTTTTTGAGACTGATTTCGACAGCGAGGAGAAAAGGATGTTTAAAGTGGGGTTAGAGAATGGAGCACTGACAGGGAATTTCCACCTGTTCTTATCACCCCTGTGAAACCTGGGATGGGAATAAACACCCACAGAACACAGGGAAGGAGCAAGAAAAGAGGAAAGAGAAGCCTGAAGGGATGGTGGGAAGTACCCAGGGTGAGCAGAGCTGTGATGGGGCTTCCCAAACCGACCCCAGCCTCCAGGGAGGCTGAGCTGACCTTGCAAGATGTTTCTTCCATATTAAACATTTTTTTCATATTAAACTTTTTTTATGTTAATTTTTTTTTCATATTAAACTGTCTTTTCTTTCATATTAAACTCCATTTCTATTCTAGGCTCTCTTTATCTCCCTTTTAAAGTGCCTTTATTTCCATTTTAATACAGTGCTCTTTATTTCCATTTTAAACCGCCTTTATCCCAACCAAAAAAGCTTTCCTTGCTTTCACCCTTCCCATTCCCCCTCTTTGGAGCTGTGAGGGGCTCAGATCCCAACCTGGGCTCCCATTTCCAAGCCCAGGGTGGGGAGAAGCCGCAGGAGGAGGAAGAGGAGGGAGAGCAGCACTTACCGGGGGCCCATCAGCACCAGGCATGCCAGGGAGACCAGGTTTGCCCAGAGGGCCCTAAAACCAAACACAAAATCAGTCAGAGCCTCCAGAGCATCAGAGGGGAAAGTTCTTAAAGTCCTGCAAGTTCTAGAGCTCTTGGAGTGAACTTTTCCTTCTTTAAATCCTGCTGTTTCCAGAGCTCATGGGGGAAATTTCTCCCCCTTTAATTCCTGCTGATCCCAGAGCTCTTGGGGGAAAGTTTTCCTCCTTTAAATCCTACAAGTTTTAGAGCTCTTGGAGGACACCTTTCGTCCTTTAAATCCTACAGGTTCCACAGCTCTTGGGGGAAATTCACTCCCTTTAAATCCTGCTGGTCTCAAAGCTCTTGGGTGAAATTTTCTTCCTTTAAATTCTGCAAGTTCTAGAGCTCTTGGAAGAAACTTTTCCACTTTTAAATCCTCCTGGTTCCAGAGCTCTTGGGGGAAATTTCTCCCCCTTTAATTCCTGCTGATCCCAGAGCTCTTGGGGGAAACTTTTCCTTCTTTAAATCCTGCTGGTTCCAGAGCTCTTGGGGGACATTCACCCCCTTTAATTCCTGCTGATCCCAGAGCTCTTGTAGGAAACTTTTCCTCCTTTAAACCCTGCTGGTCCCAGAGCTCTTGGGTGAAATTTTCCTCCTTTAAATCCTGCAAGTTTTAGAGCTATTGGAGGACACCTTTCGTCCTTTAAATCCTACAGGTTCCACAGCTCTTGGGGGAAATTCACCCCCTTTAAATCCTGCTGGTCTCAAAGCTCTTGGGTGAAATTTTCCTCCTTTAAATTCTGCAAGTTCTAGAGCTCTTGGAAGAAACTTTTCCCCTTTGAAATCCTCCTGGTTCCAGAGCTCTTGGGGGAAATTTCTCCCCCTTTAATTCCTGCTGATCCCAGAGCTCTTGGGGGAAAGTTTTCCTCCTTTAAATCCTGCAAGTTTTAGAGCTCTTGAAGGACACCTTTCGTCCTTTAAATCCTACAGGTTCCAGAGCTCTTGGGGGAAATTCACCCCCTTTAAATCCTGCTGGTCTCAAAGCTCTTGGGTGAAATTTTCCGCCTTTAAATCCTGCTGGTCCCAGAGTTCTTGGGTGAAATTTTCCTCCTTTAAATTCTGCAAGTTCTAGAGCTCTTGGAAGAAACTTTTCCCCTTTTAAATCCTCCTGGTTCCAGAGCTCTTGGGGGAAATTTCTCCCCCTTTAATTCCTGCTGATCCCAGAGCTCTTGGAGGAAACTTTTCCCCTTTTAAATCCTCCTGGTTCCAGAGCTCTTGGGGGAAAGTTTTCCTCCTTTAAATCCTGCTGGTCCCAGAGTTCTTGGGGGAAAGTTTTCCTCCTTTAAATCCTGCAAGTTCTAGAGCTCTTGGAGGACACCTTTCGTCCTTTAAATCCTACAGGTTCCACAGCTCTTGGGGGAAATTCACCCCCTTTAAATCCTGCTGGTCCCAGAGTTCTTGGGTGAAATTTTCCACCTTTAAATTCTGCAAGTTCTAGAGCTCTTGGAAGAAACTTTTCCACTTTTAAATCCTCCTGGTTCCAGAGCTCTTGGGGGAAATTTCTCCCCCTTTAAATCCTTCTGATCCCAGAGCCCTTGGAGAAAACTTTTCTCATTTAAATCCTGCTCATTCGAGGGCTCATGGGGGAAAGTTCTCCCCCTTTAAACCCTGCTGGATCCAGAGCTCTTGGGGTAAATTCACCCCTTTAAATTCTGCTGGTCCCAGAGTCCTTGGGGGAAATTTTCCTCCTTTAAATCCCACTGGTTCCAGAGCCCTTGGGGTAAATTCTCCCCCTTTAAACCCTGCTGGTCCAAGGCCAGCACCAGCCCCATGTCAACAGCCAGAAAATCAGAGGCAGAGGGAAAGGATCCACGGGCTCTCCCCATTATCATCCCACTCAGACTCCCAAAACCCACAGAAAAAAAAAAATCAATTTTCAATCCTCTCCTCATGTTTTACCATAGGCTGCCTTCAAAATGTTTCTCCTCAGAGGGGAAATGAATGCAAATATGATGAATTAGAGGTGAACTGAGCTGGCCTGAGCTCTCCTCTGTCTGGAATGAGAGCATTAGACTTTCATGGCCACGGCTGCAAACAGATGTTGCACATGGGGCAAAGGAGCAGCTGAAGGAGCAAAATGCAAATCCACGGCTGAGGAAGGAGGACCCAGAGCTGAATTTCAACTCACTTTCTCTCCTGGGGGACCGATGGCGCCTTGTGGACCTGGAAGACCCTGTGAAAAACAAAAATAAATTAAAATTTAGGTCGTTAAGGAGTGAGTTATTCCTTCCAAATGCATCTTGGCTGTGCATTATTTTAATGCATTATATCCCCAGCTCCTTCATGCCCAGAATATCTTGTGGGGGGCAATAAAATGTCAGGGATGCTCTGAGGAGCAGGATCCCCTGAGAGCCATGGGAAAAGCCTGGAGATGTGCATTGTTCACCAGGAACTGCACAGGGAATGTTAAACATCCCACAGGATGGGATTTGGCCACCTGGAGCTGCTCTGGCCGTGCCACAGCCAGGTGACAGCTGGGGGATCCCACTCTGGGAGGGTTTGCAGGAAGATTTGGGATTGGAAATGTTTCCTCAAGCCAAATCTCCCCAAGTGCTGCTCCCCTTTCTGGTGCTGAATTCCCGCTGTTTTTTCCCAGCTGTGGAGAAGGAGATTTGTCCTTACCTGAGCCCCTGGGTTGCCCTGCTGTCCTGGGGGCCCTGGCTCGCCCTGAGGGCCCTGTGGGGACACAAGGGCAGGTGGGAAAGGTGAGGTGGAAGCACAATTCCTGCATCTCCCCCCAGCTGAGTGCCTGCATTCCCACTGCTGGATACACCTGGGCTGGATCCACACCCTCCCACAGCTCCCTGAGCCCTCTCTGACCTTCCAAAAGCTCCTGAAACAGCTTTTCCCACAGGGAAAGGGAAGGGGAAAGTGATTTCCAGGCTCATTGACTCCTTCCCAAGGATTTCCAGCCCAAAGGAGCTGAGCAAGGCTCTAACACCTCCTGGACTGTGTAGACATGATATTTTCTGAAAAATCCCTTTGCCAGGATTTTTCTCCTGATAAGCTGAGAAGCCTCAGAGGATAAGAAAAACAATAATTATCTGCTGCTGTGGAATGCAACAGGTGCATCTTTGATTGGTCCATGTTGGTTGTTTTTAATTAATGGCCAATCACAGTCAGCTGGCTTGGACTCTCTGAGAGTCACAAGCTTTTGTTATCATTGATTTCTATTCCTTTCAAGCCTTCTGATAAAACCCTTTCTTCTGTTCTTTTAGTATAGTTATAATATATCATTTTCTTTTAATACAAATAATACAATAATAAATCAGCCTTCTGAAACATGGAGTCAAGATTCTCATCCTGTGAACACCACCACAGGACTGCATTTATTCTCCAGGGAATCCATCCCATCCCATCCCATCCCATCCCATCCCATCCCATCCCATCCCATCCCATCCCATCCCATCCCATCCCATCCCATCCCATCCCATCCCATCCCATCCCATCCCATCCCAGTTTTTTCCCCTCTCAGTTAAATGTCTCTATTTTGATATTCATTAGCTCAGCACTCATCTCGAGGAAAATGTTTCATCTTTCATGGAGAAATAATGTGTCATTCCATCAGAAATTACAATAAATTAACATCCATTTACTGCAGGAAGATGTTCCTGGTGTTTTCCATGAGCTTTGATAGGAATCTAGACCAGGCTAAAAAGCAATTAGCAAATGTAATATAAGAGAATTTTGCATTTTGCCCTATAGAAAACCTGAACTGCCTGTAAAAATGTGCTGGGAGGACTTACCACATTCCCTTTGGGACCTGTTGGTCCATCCATGCCAGCCACACCCTTTGAAAGGATTTAAAAAACACAGCAGTAAGAAAATATCACATTAGTAAGAAAATATCACATTATTTCACACCACAAATGCAGGGAAATTGCCATAAAAAATAATAAAAATAAATCAAGAATTCCTTTGGACCAGGTGGAAAGGGAATAATTTCGTAAAGGTGTTTGGTAAAGCAGCAAATTCCATGAATCCAGGTGAATTTCTAAAGTCATTTTGGTGCTTTTCTCTTTGGTTTAACTAGTCTGGGAGGCACAGGCAGCATCAGGCTGAGGCACTCCTGGCTGGATTGCATCCCACAAGCATGGAATGGCAGAGGAAAAAGGGGAAAAATCCCTGACAGAGCTGTGCCAAAACAGAATTCACCTGGGACTGACACTCCCTGAGCACCTTCACTGAGGGCGGAACATGGAGATGTCCCCCTGCCACCAGTTCAGAATCATGGGATTGTTCAGGTTGGAAAACACCTCTAAAATCATCAAAAATCATCAAACCCAGCATGAAGCCAACCACATCCCCAGGTGCCACATCCACGTGGGCTTTGAGCCCTCCCAGGGATGTGGCCTCCACATTCCCTGGGCACTGCTTGACAGCTCCTTCCAGGAAGAAATTTTCTCCCCTGGCACAATTTTCCTCTCATCCTGTTGCTTGTTGGGAAAAGGGCCTGATCCCCCTCCCCACAACCTCCTGCTTGTTATAGAGAATGAGATTTCCCTGAGCCTCCTTTTCTCCAGGATAACCTTTTATCCTGTGGGGTAACATCCCATCCGCAGGAGATGAGGCAGTTTGGGAGCAAACCCTGAATCCTCATTAAACCCCAGGAGCTCACAGCAAAGTTCTTCACATCCCAGGAGGGCTGAAAGGCCACAAAATGTTCCCCATTAAGCACTGACCCCTTGAGCTTTGGGGTTGGGGTTTTAAGCTCTGGGATCCCGAAGCAGAAATGATTTAGGGACAGCCCCTGCATCAGCACTTCCAGGGATGAGATCTGCTAAATAAAATCCTACATGCTCTGGCCTGGAATATGAAGGAACTGCTTCAGATTAAGCAGTGACCCTTTGAGCTTTAAGGTTTGGGATCCCAGAGCAGCAGAGATTCAGGGACAGCCCCTGCATCAGCAGTTCCAGGGATGAGATCTGCTGGATAAAATCCCAAATGCTCTGGCCTGGAATACGAAGGAGCTGCTCCAGAGCCCTGAGGCAGCAGTTAATGGCAAAGGCTCTGTGTTAATCACTCCCATCCCTCCCCTCCAGCCTGGGCAAGGAGTTCATATTTACTCAGGTGGGGCAAATCTGCCCTGCATGGACGTGACACCACTGAGGATGGGGGAAAGCAGAGCCAGGAGCTCCTTTTGGGACTCCACTGCTTCTCACTGCCCAGATGTGGCCAATTCTGCAGCTGGAGGCCGTGCTGGGATGGCTGAGGTTGGGATTTTGTCTGGAAGGTTCTGGAGCAGGGAACTCACCGGGGGCCCTGGGGGTCCTGGGGGTCCCTTGGGGCCCAGAAGTCCTCGGGGTCCCTGTGGGGGGAAAAACAGGGTGAGAATTCCCATCTGAGGATGAGCATCATGCTGGACATGGACACAGCAGGGTTTGGAAGGACCTTGCAGGGATTGCAGCAGCTTCCCTGAGCTACAAACTGGGAGAGAAATCCTGTGGGCAGAGAGCCTTCAGTAAATAAATATAATATAATGGAATATAATGGAATAGAATGGAATATAATGGAATAGAATAGAATAGGATAGAACAGAATAGAATAGAATAGAATAGAATAGAATAGAATAGAATAGAATAGAATAGAATAGAATAGAATAGAATAGAATAATATAACATAGCATAATATAACATAATATAACATAATATAATCTATATAATATTATTATATTATATTTATTATATTATATTATGATATATATTATAGGAATAATATTATTATCATATCATAATATAATAAAATATGATGTTATTATTGTTATTATTATTATTATTATTATTATTAATAATAATAATAATAATAGTAGTAGTAGTAGTAGTAGTAGTAGTAGTAGTAGAGGCATTTATTCCTTGGGTTGGAACAAATCCCCTTTGAAGCAATTAAAAAAAAATAATTTAATCCTACTCCTGGATTACCCTGTCACCCACACTCTTTGCAGCCAAGTCATTCCATTCCTCATTTAAGCTCCTCTGTTTTTGCTGTGTTACCTGAGCACATAAAAGCTTTTAAGAAGTTAATAAGCCATAAGTTATTGCTTGGACATGTGCTAAGGAGATAGCTGAGTTGATTAATCTTTCCCAGAAGTTAATCAGACATCTTGTCTATAATTTAGTTCCGGCGAGTCTGTAAATGCCAACCCTTCCCTCTCTGCCATGAACTGTGCCCAGCAATTGCCATCAATTAATCTCAGGCCACCACGCACAACCAAATCAGGGGTTTTGGAAGAAATGATGGAGAATGTTCTATTCACAACAGAGGAAATGCATTCAGGGTGAAATCAGCAGCCACACAGAAATCTGCAGGCAGCAGGAGCAGTCTGCATTGCCAATAAAGTGAGAAAAACTCAGTGTTAGGGGCAAAATGCCTTTTCAGAAAGAGCATTTCATTGACAGCCTGTTTGTTTTGTTTTGTTAGTGGGATTCTCCTTGAAAGCATTTCTGTGGCTTGGTCCAAAGGATTTGTCCAAGCCCAGTGAGATCTCCTTTATCCTTCCTGAGACCAGGAATTCCCAGCTCCTCCTCCAGCTGCTCTGCAGCGCGTGGGCTCCAAACACTGACAGAGAGCAGATTTAGGAACTCCTGTGCACTGGGAACAGGATATTGACCCTGTCAATAGAAAAGTGTCCCTGAGCTCAATCCTGCCAGGATTTCACCCTGAGGTTTATCAGGAGTCACTGACACTGGGGACAGTGGTGGAGATGCCACTGCCCTGAGATAAAACCCTGTTCTCACTGGGATTTCCTATGAACACTCACAAATCATGTATTTTATATTTATTTTCCACACCTAATTTCTATCCCAGCCTGATTACCTCAATTCCAAAGCAGAGAGAAGGATACAGGCAGGAAAAATATTACATTAATCTAAGTTTTATATTTACAGTTTTGATTTTTTTTGTGAGCAATCAATGAGACTTTTTCTTCATTAAAAAACCAAACCAAATCAAACAAACACCTTTGTGGGAGTGAAAACAAGGGGAAAACTATGAATGAAAATAAGCAAAGCAGAGTTGCTCCAGCACAGACACTCTCAAATTGTCCATGTGGAGCTTCAAGCTGAGTTCAACCCCTGCAGGATCTCAGGGCAAAGCTGCCCCATGAGAGCCCCAAAAATTCCTTTTTCCACCCCAAATCCACAGAAAGGGGAGGGGGATACTCACAGGTTCTCCAGGGAGACCCCGGGGTCCAACTTCTCCATCATCTCCCTGGGCAGCAGCAGAGGCACGGAGAGAAGCAGCAAGAGACAGAAAAAATCCACATTTAATTCAGTTTTGTCCTTTTTAAATAATATTCCCATAGAAAAGCATTTTCTCTGCAGGACTGGCAGGGTTTCCATGCCTTGGAAGCCTGAGGACTAAAATGGAGTTTACCAAGGACTAGAAAGGCTTGAAGATCCTTCAGAATCCTTGCTGATGTTTAGAAAAGTGGATTTTGCCACCAAAAGTGGATTTTGCCACCAGACAAGGGGCTCAGGGCAGGGGAGCCAACAACCACAAGATTTGAGACCAAACTGAATAACAAGGCAGGGTTATAAACTGAAGAACAAGGGGATGGGGTTTAGGCAAATCAGAGCTCCTCAGATAAACCAGAAGCAGCAGAAGGGTCACCCTGTAACCACACTCTGCAGCCGAGTCATTCCAGCTGGGAGTTCATGAAGGATGACCTGGTAACACCAATGGATCATCCCAAAAATCCCTCCAGATTGAGATTTTACCATGGACAACCCACACAGCTCAGCAAGGCTGGGGAGGTTTCCATAAATGTACATTTCGAAGGCTTTGGGTCCTCCAGCGTGAGGATTTCTGCTCTCCTGGTGTTTTCCTTCCATTCCTGCCCCTCTCTACTAGAACTTGGCACTGCTGAAATTGGTGGGATGGGAGCATCACATAGAATAAGAAAAACACAGCGGGAGAATTGGAATTCCTGCAAATTGTTGGAAATCCCAGCCCAGCCCCTCCTGGAGCCTTTGGAGTGGAAGGAAAGGGATGGGAGTGCTCACTGAGAGCTCACTTTAATCACAGCCCCTTTCTGAAGTGAGGGAAACTCTGGGATTTGTATGGATGGGGCTCCTTCCCTGCCATGGAGGGAGAAGAATTGTTCCTGATGGATGGGCAGCTTTAACTGCCTGCCCAAATATTCCACAGCCTCCTTTGTACGATGCAGAGAGGGCTGAGGAATTCAAATGAAATGTTACAGGGTTACAGGAATAGGAGCATCACATGGAATAAGGAAAACATGGCAGGGGAATTTCTGCCCTCCTCTCCCATATCTGCTGGGATAAAACCCCAAAATGATCAAATTGTGCTTCCCTGAGTTATTTTTCACCCCAAACCTGAGGAAACCAAGCCCTTGGAAACCTTCCTCCAGTGCTCATCACGCCCTGCTCTGCTCCCAGTCCTGCCCTCCTGGAATTTTCATTTTCCCTTTGGGATTCTGCCTCTCCTCCTTCCCCCTCCAGCTCTGCTCTGCTCAACCTCAGAGCATTTTACAGCCACAATTAATTAACCAACCCTCCCCAGGTTGTGGAGAGTGATTATCTGAGCCTTGCAGGGACACAAAGTGGGAAGAAAACACCATGGAAGGGGATGAGAGCTGGGAAATCCACCATGCTCCTCAGGTTAGAACCACACACCAGCATTTTTAAGCTCTCTCCTTAAATCAGAGCTGGGATCACTTAGTCTGGGCTTTGCTAAACATCTTCTGGCTGAAGGAGAAGTGAACAATTCAATCTTTGATTCCTGCCTCTGTCTGGAACTTCTGCTCCCCAAATCTCACTGCAATCCTCTGGATTCCAGAAATTCAGAAGCCATCATTTCCTCTGGATTCCAGAAATTCAGAAGCCATCATTTCAGAAGTCATCATTTCCTCTGGATTTCAGAAATTCAGAAGCCATCATTTCCTCTGGATTTCAGAAATTCAGAAGCCATCATTTCAGAAGTCAACATTTCCTCTGGATTTCAGAAATTCAGAAGTCAACATTTCCTCTGGATTTCAGAAATTCAGAAGCCATCATTTGCTCACTGTGAGCAATAATTTACTCCCTGTGCTGTTTTCTTTTCCCTTTAACAAAACCTGACTTTCCTGACCACATCTTTAAGCCAAATTCCCCTTTCCACTTCCATCCCCATCTCCCTGCCCCGCTTCCCTCCCAGGGAAGGCTCAGGGACAGGGAGCTCCTGCCTGATGCTGCCCCTGCTCCTTGTTCCCAGGTTTTCCTTAGGAATTCCCAATCCCAGGCACACTTACCCTCTCCCCATCCTCTCCAGGAGCCCCTGGGGGGCCGTGGGGGCCTGGCTCTCCCTGCAAAAAAAGCAGAAAATGCTGCAGAGGAGGTGCAAACCCTCTGGCAATGGAAACCACCAGGGAATGGGGATGAACCAAGGCATGGATTTGAATTTTCTGTCTGTGCTGGAGGTCCCTGGGCCCTCAGAGCTGCCGCTCTCTCTGCTCCAGGGAGGGGAGGGACATCCTGCCAAAAAACCCACTTTCCTCCATTTTTTAAATTATAAATTGTAATTTCAAGCAATTCCCAGCCTGTGCAACAGCAGGTTTTGCCTCTTGCTTTGGATTTTCAGGCTGCACTGAATTAAGGTGATTTTTTCCACCCCATCCCAATCTGGAGCAGCCCCAGGAGGATCCTGCAGAGGGATTTTGCAGCTCCCTGGAATGTGAGGGCGCTGTGAAATCCCACAGGCTCTTTCATTCTCTCCTGTGCCTCATCCCAGTCCCTCCCAGCCTCCTCTTCCTCCTCCCACAAGAGGAAGAACACTCACCCTGTTTCCCTTCTCACCAGGCAAACCAGCCAAGCCATCAAAGCCTCGGTCACCCTGAAAGCAAAACCAGTCAAAAACACATTTTAAACCAGTTTCAAACCAGTTCAAACACATTTCCAGCTGTATTTGAGCACCTTTCCTGTTTATTTCCTTTCTTTGTCGAGGAAGGATCAATTTTCTCCCTCAGACATTCAGCCTTCCATCAGACCAAGGATGATCTCAAAGTTATGGATTAAAACAAAGGAAAAAAAACCCAAAAAACACCTCCAAGTCTGTAGTAGTTTTGGTTTGTTAATTTGAGATTTTGTTAATTTGGAGATTTTCTTTGATGGTGTATTAATGAGGGTGGTGGGTTTTAGTGTTGGTTAATTATTAGTGTATTTACTTTTTGTTGTAAGGTAGGATAGGAGAAAGGTAAAGTAGGTTTAAAACTTAAACGGTATAAAGAAAAATTTATTAACAGTAACTAAAAGAGAGAGTAATGACAATTAGGATAAAATTAGGGTAAAATTTGTTATTATCTCATGTAAAAACCACCACAGTGTCATTTGGAGCTAAACTCTTCCCTCTTCCCCCAGCTGAAATGCTTTTCCATGTGAATTTCCAGCACAGCAGCTTCTTCCCTGCTTGATAATTCTGGCAGATCGCAGCAGAATGAAGGGATTTTGTCTCCAATAAAAAATTATAGTGAGGATTAAAATTCCTCTCCATTTCCTCACCTGCTTAAGAGGTGGTTTTTGGTGCTTCTACTCTAGAGACTTCCCAGCCACTTGTTCTGTTTGTTTTTTGTAATTGGGATTCTGAAGTGTTTGCTCTACAACTGCAGCATATTTCATCCAGCAGTTGAAAAAAGTGGCATTAAAAAAAAGCCAAGAAACAGGAAAAGAAAAGGGAAAATGGCTATTCTGCCTTCCAGGAGTGTGTTTAACTTCCCTCCCTTAACCTCCGTGTTCCATGAAGACTTTTTGTCTTCACAGGAACCTCTGGACCAGCTCACAACCTCATCCAGGCAAGCTGGGCTCCTTCTCCATGGGTCCCTCAGCTCATTCCTGCTAAAGGGAAGGTGCAAATTCCCAAAATCCATAAAAACCTGGCCCTACCTTTGGTCCTGTCTGGCCTGGCATCCCCCGGGCACCGTCACTGCCAGCTCGTCCCTGCAACACAGAACACCAGAGTCAAACCCAGAGGGTAACACAGAACCACAGCTGGGTTTAGCTAAGCCAGAGAGAGGGTTTATTTAAGCCAGGCAGCTCCTCCTGGTGAGGGAAAAATCCCTGTTTTGTGTTTGAAACAACATCCTGGGGTCAATAAGAGGTGGGAGATGAATGGCAGCAAAGCCACTTCACCACGTGGGCCATGGTTGTTGGTTTTATGTGAAAAAATAAAATCTCCCAGCACATTTGAGGAGATGCTAATGATGATGGCTGCAAATTAAAATGAGAGTTTCTGTTTCCAGGAAGGCAGAAGTGGGTCACACACGAGACTTGCTCGTTCCTTCCTCTGGCAAGTTGAGTCATGGCGAGCCAGAGGGTGGCGTGAAATAAAAATCAGAATTAGGGGTGGAAACAGAGCAGGATTTACACCTGATCCATTCTTGGGACTGGGTTCTGCCAGGAGTGGGGACTCCAAGCCAGTTCAAAGCATTTGTGCAGCTGCAACCCCAACACCAGGGAGCAAAAAACCCCCAGGATAAAAGAGTGGGATGAGCAGCTTTGAATTCCCCCCACACTGTTTGGATTTTAACTCCCATCCTTCTTTGTGTCCTCCCAGATTTTAACTCCTGTCCTGGTTTCTGTCCTCCCAGATTTTAATTCTCCTCCTCATTTCTGTCCTCCCAGTTTTCAACTCCCATCCTCATTTTCATCCTCCCAAACTTTAACTCTCCTCCTCATGTGTGTCCTCACAGATTCCAACTCCCATTTCTCATTTGTGTCCCAAATTTCAACTCCCATCCTTGTCAGATTTTAACTCCCATCCTTGTTTCTGTCCTCCCAAATTTTAACTCCCATCTTTGTGCCCTCCCAGATTTAACTCCCATCCTGGTTTCTGTCCTCTCAAACTTTAACTCTCCTCCTCATTTGTGTTCTCCCCGATTTCAACCCCTATCCTTCTCTCCTCTGAGATTTAACTCCTATCCTGGTGTCCTCCCAGATTTAACTTCAATTCTGGTTTCTGTCCTCCCAAACTTTAACTCTCCTCCTCATTTGTGTCCCAAATTTTAACTCCCATCCTTGTCAGATTTTAACTCCCATCCTGATTTCTGTCCTCCCAAATTTTAACTCTCCTCCCAGATTTCAACTCCCAAATTTGTGTCCTCCCAAATTTCAACTCCCAGCCTTCCCTCCTCTGAGATTTTAACTCCTATCCTGGTGTCCTCCCAGATTTTGACTCCCATCCTCGTGCCCTTCCAGATTTAACTCCCACCCTGATTTTTACCCTCCCAAATTTTCACTCTCATCCTGGTTTGTGTCCCCCAGGATGGCCGAGCTCAGCCTGGCCGCCGGCCGGCTCTTGCGCAACGCCCTCGATGCAGAGGAATGGGAGGAATTGTTTGGCAGCAGGAGCAGTTTCCAGCAGGAATTGCAGCTCCTGCCTGCTCAGCACAGCTGCCAGGACACTCACCCTGCGGCCTGGCTTCCCTGCAGGACCGGGAGGACCTTGGATGCCTCGTGGACCCTGCAAGGAATCAAGGAGAGAGGAGGAAATGTCACCTCAAGGAAGAAATGTCACCTCAAAACCCAGAGATCAGTGCCCACTTCAGGCCCTGCTGGGGCTCTCAGGGCCACCAGGGCTCCAAAATGAATCCCTGGAGCAGAGCCTGTGGTTCCAAACACACAGGGAAGGAGCTGAGCATCTCCAGGCAGGGATTGGAGGTGTTTACAAAAGGGGAAGCTTTGGCAAGCAGGTGGTGGAGATGCATCCCATAATCGACTTCCCTTGCCATCAGAAAATGGGAATTTTCCCTCAGTGCAGGATTTAAGGCTTGGAAGAACAATATCCTGAGCATTAGTGAATTCTCCACACTTCAAATTATCTTTTATGTGCAAGACTCCGCCGTGGGTGTTCTTCCAGAGTTTTACACTGCTGGCTTCAAACCATGTCCAGAGCCTGCACTCAGACACTTGGAGGGACATTTCCATGCCAAACGTGTTCCCACAGCCTCCTGCTCCCAGCTGGCACGGGGTGACTGAATCCCTGCTGCCCAACAGCCTCTCAGGCAGGACTGGCTGCTCCAGCCTCGTTTCTCCATCTCCCCCAGTTCCACACTCACCTGAGGTCCCATTTCTCCAGCTTCTCCCTTCAGTCCTCCACTGCCTGGGGGTCCCTTTGGACAGAGAAGAGGATTTATTAGATTTTTGCTCCAAGAGAGCCAGAGAAGAAGATTTCACATTAAGGAAAGGCCATTCATGGATCCAGAGCCCACAAGGAGCTTGAGCTGCTGGGTTGGCTCCATCCTCACCAATTCCATCACTCCCCAGCTCCATTCCCTCATCTTCATCCTCACCAAATCCATTACTCCTCAGTTCCATCTCCCCAGTTCCATCTCCCAATTCCATCATTCACTAGTTCCACCTCTCCAGTTTCATCCCCCCAGTTCCATCCCCCCATTTCCATCCCCCAGTTCCATCTCCCCAATTCCATCCCCCCAATACCATTATTCCCCATTTCCATTCCCCAATTCCATCATTCCTCATTTCTATCCCCCCAATTCTTCCCCAATTCCATCCCCCAGTTCCATCACTCCCCATTTCCATCTCCCCAGTTCTATCTCCCAATTCCACCCCATCATTCCCACCCCCACAATTCCATCAACCCCCATTTCCATCCCCCAATTCCATCCCACCATTTCCATCCCCCCAATACCATTATTCCCCATTTCCATTCCCCAATTCCATCATTCCTCATTTCTATCCCCCCAATTCTTCCCCAATTCCATCCCCCAGTTCCATCACTCCCCATTTCCATCTCCCCAGTTCTATCTCCCAATTCCATCCCATCATTTCCACCCCCACAATTCCATCAACCCCCATTTCCATCCCCCAATTCCATCCCACCATTCCCATCCCCTCAATTCCATAATTTCCCATTTCCACCCCTCCAATTCCATCCCCCCATTTCCATCACCCCAATTCCATCACTCCCCAATTCCATCACTCCCCAATTCCATCCCATCATTTCCACCCCCACAATTCCATCAACCCCCATTTCCATCCCCTCAATTCCATAATTTCCCATTTCCACCCCTCCAATTCCATCCCCCCATTTCCATCACCCCAATTCCATCACTCCCCAATTCCATCACTCCCCAATTCCGTCTCCCATTTCCATCCCCTCATTTCCCTCACTCACCATCGGGCCCGGCCGCCCCGTCAGCCCCATGGGTCCCGCAGGTCCCCTCAGCGCCAGCTGCAACAGAAGGACCAACAGGGCTCACCTTGTGACAAAGCCACCACTGGGCCACAGCCACAGCTCTCCCCACACCCACAAACCCCTGGAGTAACATCCACATCCCCAGGGAATCGCAGATTCCATCCCACCCACAACGGGCAAGCAGCTTCTCCTGGCCCAGATTTGCTGTGCCCCATCCCTGGTGGGGTCCAAGGCCAGGCTGGGACACTTGGAGCCACCTGGGGTCATGGAAAGTGTCCCTGCCCATGGAAGAGCTTGGATGAGATGGGCTTTAAGCTCCCTCCCACCCCAAAGCATTCTGTTATTCTATGAAAGCCCCTGGACTGTCCATGAATCTGCTGAGAGGACATAAATATTTATGGCCCCACTTCAATTCAAGAGAAATTTTTTTCTTTATTGTCCTGGTGGTTCAATTTTAGAGGAATTTTTCCCTTTTTTTCTTTGGTTAACATGCTCCAAACTGAGCTCCAATTCAAACTGAACACAGGGGGCTTTTAGCTCCATAATTAAGGAGTCGTGTTAACCATGCATCAACCCAGTAATTTCCACGGTGGGAAATGGAGCTGGGCCATGCTTTAAAACATCCCTCAGACAATTTGTTCCCTCGTGACAATCCAACACTTCCAAAGAGTTGTAATTATCTGTGTACTCCAGTAATTAAAATCTACCCAGTGACTGAGCTTGGAAAGGCAGAAATATTGCACAAATGCTGGGTTCTGTGGCATCTTTTTACAACACCCCATTAAAAGGGAGATGCTGTGAACCACTGCTGGCTGCAACTACATTCAGTGCCTAATGAAAGCCAAATTTTAAGGGGATAAATCAACCTAATAATGCAATTAACAGCAGTGATAATGAGAAAAACAAACCCAAAATAGGAAAAGGTTGTGCTTGCTGCAGGACCCTGTTTTCCAATCCTGTAGTTCCATACAAAAATGACATTTATTTCCCTTCCTGCATCATGGTTTTCAGCCAAAATGCTGAAGTTCATGAAAAAATTGATTTTTGTCCTTTCTAGAAATATTCACCTTTTCATCCATAGTCCAAAAGTTACCCAGGGTTTATTTGAGTATTACATTTTTTCCCCAAACATGAACATTTAAATAAAAAGGGACTTTGAATGAGGGGAGGGAGACTATTTATTTTTTGGTAAATCACAATTTTCAGCAGGGAGAAGAAAAAATAAAAGAACAAAAGCAGAGAGCTGGAGAAAGCAGATGCTTCTCATGAAGCATTTCTCAGGTCAAACCCTCTATTTCCCAGGAAAATAAAATGCTGATGGAAAAACGCTGGGCAGGCTGGAAATTAAGACTGACAAGGTAACACCAGGAACATAATCCAGGATATTATTGGCAGCACAAGGTTAATGGACAGGAAAATGCAGTGGCTGGGAGGATCAGGACTCTGCCTGAATCTGTAAAAATTCCAATCCAGCTCCTTTGGAAAAGGATGGAAAGCAGAAAACTCCCAGTTAAGGCAAACACCTCATTAAAAACCCACCAGGGGCAGGTGCTACCCATGGGGGGAGATCCCAATGGATTTTATCCCATATAAAGGTGAAATAAATGGAGTTTTTAGCTTACTTTATCCCCAAAAAAATCTGTTTTAAAATCTGCAGACAGCTCAGAGCGACAAAGCAGCTCCAGCCACACATCCCAGCTGCAGCCAGATGTGGGTTCTGGAGCTGTCCCCAAATAAAACAGCCCCAAGGCTGTGTCCCTTTGGGAACTGCCACCCTAAAAGCTGTTCTCCTTCATGGTGTGTCTGCAGCAGAATTGGGTCCCTTTGGGGCAAACAGAGCAGTTTGGGGACTCTGGGGTTCCCAATCTCTGGTTTTTAACATCAGCACTCAGGAAAGCTCCCATGAGCACCCAGGGGAGAACAATTTCAGAGCTCCACTGGCTAAAAATGTAATTTTATTTTGAAGAGATGAGTGCAGAGCCTTTCCCACTGAGGTGTCCATCCAGGCAGGGAGCAGGAGCTGGGCTGGGAATGTGCCAATCTTGTTTCACCAGCGAGCCAGGGATGATTATTTGGACATCAATCAATGAGGTCACCCAGGGAAAGAAATGTTCCAGGGATGGTCACCATGTATTCCCAAATAAATATATGAAATGACAAATCTGCCTGGTGAGATTCTGGGAGCAGCTTCTATCGGTGACATTGGTTTCATTATGAGGATTTACTGGGGGGAAAATCATACAAAAATAAAAAAATGCTTGGAGCACAGCTGCTTATAGGGACCCTCAAAATAAAAATATGCCAAGGTCAGCAGGTCTCCCAGAGATCTGCAGGAAATTAAAGCCAGTTTTGCATCAACTGGTGGTTAATAAAACCCAAATCATGCAGGTGCAACCCCGTGGCAGGTGAGAGGTTCTACCAGCAGCACTGGGGACTGTTGAGGATTTTGGAGAGGTTGAGGAGTTTTTGGAGGTTGAGGAGTTTTTGTAAGATAATGGCCACATTCAGCTCCAGATTTAACTCCCACCCTGATTTTTACCCTCCCGAATTTTCACAATCCTGCCTGCTTGTACTAATGGATAATGGACATTGTTCACAAAAAATGGACAATGGACATGTTCAGAAATGGGGCTGGTACATCCTTGAGAAAGATACAAGAAGAAGAATCATCAAGACTCAGCAAGTTTGTCAGCAAGTTTGAGAAAGTGAGAAAAAAGAGAAGCAATGGATAGGCCAGACGACCACAGCAAGACGCGTGAAAAACTGAAAGATCCAATCAGCATTCTAATTTAGATGTGTGAACAGCTAGGATTAACCAATCATGTATTAGCTAGAGATGTGTGGACAGCAGACACTTATTATAAATATAGCTCTTTTGGGGATAATAAATCTGGCTTCAGTGGATCACATTGATCATGGTGTGATGTCCCGTTCCTGATCCTCACACCACGCAGGGGCCGAGCGTGGTCACAGAGGTGTGAGAGGTTCATTGTGCCATTGCAGGGAGCCATGGCAGGCACTGCAGCTGGCAGCACTCACCCTGGCCTGCTGCAGGATGGCCTGGGCCTGCGCCTCCTGTGCTGACACCATGGGTCCCTTGGAGCCGGCGTCGCCTCCGCCGCTGAAGCGGAACTGGGGGAACAAGGTGGGGACAAAGCAGGTCACAGCTCTGTCCCTGCAGCCTGAGCAGCTCTGTTCAGCATGACTGCCCTGAGCCCATCCCAGTCTATCCCAGTCTATCCCGGTCCATCCCATCCCATCCCATGCCCTCCCAGTCCATCCCATCCCATCCCATCCCATCCCATCCCATCCCATCCCATCCCAGTCCATCCCATCCCATCCCATCCCCTCCCAGTCCATCCCATCCCATCCCATCCCATCCCATCCCATCCCATCCCATCCCATCCCATCCCATCCCATCCCAGTAACTCCATGGCTTGTCCTGTGCAGAGCCAGGAGTTGGACTCAATAATCCCGATGGGTCCCTTCCACCTTGGGATATTCCATGATTTTTATCATTATCCATCACTTCTGAAAATTTTAACCTGTCTGCGCTTTTGACTAATGAAGGAGCTCCAGTGCTTTGCAAAAAGTCAATTTACAACAGGAACCATCCAAATCCATCTTTTCCCTCAAGGAAAACATGTCCTTGGGGTAAAGGAGATGGGAGATTTCTGCAAGAAGGGGCATTTAACAGCAGCAAAACCAAGAAACCTGACTGATTTTTTTTTTTGGTTCTGTTTGTACTCACAGGCAGCATTAGCATTGTCCCTGGTGGTCCTGGCAATCCATCAGCTCCTGGGAGACCTGGGCGCCCAGGTGGGCCCTGAAAGAGGAAGAAATGAAAATAAACTTCTAAATATCATTTTGGTTCTGTCCATACACTAACAGCTGTGGTTATGTCAGGATACTGTCATGACAGCGATTGAGTTAGTGGGAATTCCAATTTTTCTTCAATTTTCTTAATTCCCTCCTTTTCCATCTTGCCCCTGCTGTTTCCAGGGTCTGCCTTGTGCAGTTTTGGAGGAATCCAAGTCTTTGCCATGCTCCAAGATAACAGAATCAATGTTTAGAGTTGGATCTGTTAAAATCTATTAAAAAGCCCCTCAAAACAGATGAAACTTCCTAACTCAGTGACAGAGAAATGGAGGGAGATAAATTCATTCCTGCATGTGTTCAATCAGCTGGGTCATTTTATTTTTCTCTGTTATTTTTTTTTTTTAATTTTTATTATTTTAGTCCTTTGAGGCTCCTTCCATTGGAATGGAGTGATCCTGTCAGGGGCTGTAAATCAGCCCAAATCCATGGATCTCCACAGAGAGAAGGATCTTTAACTGGCACTAAAGCAACGAGTGGGCAGTCAAATATCCATTGATGAAGCCATAAAAAATCAAATTTGGCCAATTTTCCCTGGCAAAAAGTTGAAGTTAATCCAAATTTCCTCCTCATTCCACTGATCCCATATGCAAATTCGAGTGACATCAATGTGTGTGGCTAATTGCAATTTTCACAGCAGTTTAAGGCAACAGGGATTTGACCACATCCCAGCAAGGCCAAAAAAGCCCCAGAGCTCATTTTGTGGCCAGCAGGTTGGGATTGAGGACTTGGCCACTCCTTTAGTTAGGAAACACCAACAATAAATCAATTTATAGAGAGCTGACTCTCTTGGGAGGGCAAGCAATGAATATTTTTGTAGTTCTTGCTCTCCTCAACCTGCTTGCAGCCTGTTCAGACCCAAGGAATAAATGTAAATAACAAATTCTGCCACAAATCTTGGGCATGGGGACACCACAAAGCCAGGCCACCCTACAAAGGAGGTGGATAAAGGTGGGAAGGCCAAATAGGCAACACAGTACCTAAAAATCAGAATATTTGAATAAAACAACCCAACAGAGCACCAAACCAAAGGATCTGGTGCTTTATCCTTGCCTCACACCCTTCCAGCAGGATCTCCCCACCCCACATCTCTCTGCTCCCTCTTCCATGTCCAACTTCACAATTCTCTAATTCCCTCCCCTTAAAACAAACCCAAACCACTCAGGCTGAGGTTCCCAGCAGGAATCAGAGCCCAACCCTGGTGGGGTGAGGAGCTGCCCCAGCCTGGCCAGGGCTGTGCTGTCCCCAGCAGGGCTGGCCCTGTCCCAGCCCCATGAGGACAAGGCCTGCATTAACAACAAGGCCCCGCCATGACTGGCCTGGATTAACAACAACGCTGCTCCCAGGGCTGGAGCAGCAGGAAAACACCAGGGAAAATCCCAGCAGTGCCCAGGGGTGGCTGCAGAACTCTCCAGAACATCCATTTCTCCAGGCAGGCTTGACATCCACAATTTGCTGAGCCTGGCCCACACCAGGGCTCTCAACCCCACTGAGAGCCCATCCCACACCCTTCTATTGGAGCAGAAATGGCACAAATCATTTAGGCCAGGCTTGTTTTGTATGATAAACCTTCTTTTCTCTCCCTCTCCTCCTATAACTCCAGCCCTGCCTATGGTGGAGCAGGGCTGAGCTTGTTTATCTCTCCTGACAAGTGTTGATGCAGTGCTTTTATCCATAAATGCCTCTTTTTGTTTCAGGCTGGGTGTGGGAGGTCTTTTCCTGGTGGAATGGACCAGCAGAGGGGGGTGAGCAATGAAACACAGGAAAATCAACCCCATAAAGCACTTTGGAAATTTAAATTCATGAATGCCTGGAAGAAATGCAGCCTGCCAGGGGCTGGGTGTAAATCCGTGTGCCTCTCCTTATGGAAATGGGGATTTGCTGAAATACAGCAGCCAGGCATGGATGGGGACTGCAACTTGCATTTGAAATGCAAACCCTGGGCTAACATTGCCATGGAAGGGTTAAACTGAAACCTGGGGGTGTCTGTGTGGAGGGTGCTGAGCCTCAGCATTCACCAAGTATGTCTCTCTCTCCCTGGCTGGTTGAAAATCAGAAAATTTTGGTCAGAAAATTACATAATAGGAGATGTTTATGGCACTTTTGGGGGTCTCTGAGTTAAGGGGGCATTTGGGAAAAGCAGCACTGGAAGCACTCAGGAGCCTCAGCATTCACCATCTCTCCCTGGTTGTTTTTCAGTCCTGGTCAGAAAATTACATCATAGGAGATGTTTATGGCAGTTTTGGAGGTCTCTGAGTTAAGGGAGCATTTGGAAAAAGCACCACCCTGGAAGCAATCAGAAGCCAAATCAGGATTTTTAGTAATGCCTTTTAGGGATCCTGTTGCACTTTTGAGGTGCCAAAATGTGCTCAGGGGAGTGATTCCCTTGGGATTCAGTGACTGATGGCTTTGGAAGGTGCAGATATTTTGTGATGAGTCCCAGAGCACCCAGACACCCAAATTTCCAACCAAACCCAGGGTGGGTGAGGGCACTGCAGTTTGCTCCAATGCTGCAGCTCACCCCCTTCCAAACAACACATTTTCCCACTTCCTTCCTGCCAGTCTGGAGCCCCCATGGAACAGCTCCCTGCTCTCCTCAGTGCCATATTTCCTCCTTCCCACTGCTGCCTAAGTCATCCCAAAGCATCCTGAGCCCTCTGGAGCCTCCCACACCCAGGCTGCTCCTCAGCTCTGCTGCTGACACAAACTCCTCTGTGCCTCCTGATCGTGCAAGAAGCTTTAAATAAATAAAGCAAATAAAGCTCTTTCTTCTTCTTTTTTTTTTTTTTTTCTTACAATGAATAAACCAGAGCTAAATGAGTGTTGGCCAATATTAACAGAGCTGACTATTGTTGGGCTGTTAATTCATTGCACCTGCCTGAGAGCAGATAAAAAATCTCTTTATCAGATGCAGGCAGAGGGAATGTTCCTCGCTGTACCCAGGGAAGGGTCATGTAAATTCATGAGCCACACTCTCAGGGTTAATAATAAACAAATTAAAAGAGGAGCTGCTCTAATTGAAAAGGAGGGTTTTAATACAGTTGCAGCGAGTTCATCACTTCTCTCTGCACCCTATGCTGGGTTACACTCTGCTCTGGACACTGCTGCAGCCTGTCCTAGAATGCAAATTATTCCTCTCAGAGTGGCTGCTGCTGCTGCTTGGCTCTGCAGGGCTGTTCCAGAGGAGCTTGGCCAGCAAATATCTGCATCTGCCTGGACACATGACAGGAGGAGTGTCCCTGTCCCCAGGGCCAGCATCCAGCCTGCCAGGAATGCAGCAGGAGAAGGGAGAGCTGAGCATCAATGATGGAGACAGGGATGAGGCCACAGGGAAAACAGCACCTTGGGAATATTCAAAATTCAAATGAGGATTTTTAGGGCTTGCCCTTGACCACTGAGAGTTGGAAACCAAGACAGGGATGAAGCTACAGGGGAAAACAGCACCCTGGAATTATTCAGAAGCGAAAAAAGGATTTTTGGGGCTTGCCCTGGACCCCTGAGAGATGCAAACTGAGACAGGGATGATGCCACAGGGAAAACAGCACCCTGGGAATATTCAAAATTTAAATGAGGATTTTTAGGGTTTGCTCTGGACCACTCACTGAGAGATGGAAACTGAGACAGGGAAGAGGCCGCAGGGAAAACAGCACCCTGGGAATATTCAGAAGCCAAATGAGGATTTTTAGGGCTCGCCCTAAAAATGAGAGATGAAAACCAAGACAGGCAGGGAAAAACAGCACCCTGGAAATATTCAGAAGCCAAACGAGGAATTTTAGGGGACCAATGAGAGATGCAAACCAAGAAAGGGATGAGGCCACAGGGAAAAACAGCACTCTGAAAATACTCAGAAGCCAAAAAAGGATTTTTGGAGCTTGCCCTGGACCACTGAGAGATGCAAACCATGCCCAGCTCACCCCCTCTCTGTGAACCCAGGCTGCAGAGCTCCTGTGTGGGCACAGTGCAGGCCCACAAGGGTTAAGCCAGGCCCAGGAGCCCCCAGGGCTGAGCCTGGATTGATTTCTGAGCTGGCTGGCAGAGATGGATGGTGCTCAGGCAGGGCCCCTCGTCCTCAATCATGTCCCAGGCACCAGAAATGGGATTTGTGCTCCATCAGCAGCAGTGCAATGCAGGGGAGGGTCCTCCCAGCACTGCTCCAGGGGAAAAGGGGCAGTGCAGCAACCACAGGGACCAAGGAGGCAACAAAGAACCTGACCTAAAACAAAGGCAGTGCCCAGGCTGGGGACGGTGCCATGGGAATGCCCCAGCACCTGCCCTGCCCTGCATCCCACCATGAACTCCTTTGGGAGCTGCTCTCACAGTATAAACGGGATTTTAACAGGATTTTAATAGGATTTTAACAGGATTTGAAGGCTCCAGGGATACCCCACAGCCCCACCAACCCACCCAAAGTCCAGCCAAGAGGAGAAAGCCACGGGCACTCACCCTCTCCCCTGGGTCACCCATCAAGCCCACGGGTCCAGTTGGTCCTGGAGGTCCTGGAAGGCCCTGGCAGAGAAAAGGAGGGAAAATAACCCTAAGCCACAAAAGAAAATGTGTTATTATTTGTAGCAGGTTTCTAGGAGCAGCAGGAAAAGCTCTCTGTTTATTCTTTGCACCACAAAATCCACCCCAAAGCTCTCCCTGTGCACGTGTGTGGCAGATGGGAGCAGCAGAGCCCAAGGAGCAGGGGGAAAATGCCACTTACTGCTGGGCCTTCAGGACCTGGGGGGCCTTCCACCAGCATTCCCTGAGCAAGAGGAAGGAAAAAAACAGGATTAGACACATCCACAAAGTCATTTTGTCCACAGGGAAATGCCCAGTGCTTGAGCTGGGCCTAAATATTTCAGCTCTTGCTGCTGCTTGGAGACGTCCCAGAGCTGGAGGGTTTGCACTTCTTCTGGATGACTTCTTCCAGAGGTGCAGAGGATCATGGAAAAGCCAAATAATGTGTAATTAAATCCCAAATAATGTGTTATTAAATCCCAAATAATGTGTTATTAAATCCCAGCCCTCACTCCCAGCATCAGCCCCAGCACAGCATCACCTTCCCCAGCATCACCTTCCCCTTCTCCCTTTGCTCAGAGCCAGGGGAAAAGCAAATCCTGGACTTTGTCCAGCCTTGGTGGTGCTGGAGCTTGAGGAATAAAGCTTTTCCTAGCCCTAAAGAGCTTAACAAGAAGTTAGCAATCAAGCTGCAAGGTGGTTTTTAAGTGATTTTTTCCAGCAGGCTGCACACTGTGATTTCCTCTGTGAACGTAGGAAATCGCTGTGTGGGAAAAATTCTGGGATATTGTTACTGCAACCTCCTCAATCTAAATATTTTGTCATCACTTTAGATCAGATCTATCATGCACTCAGGAAAATTAAGGTTTGGGTTGTTTTTTTCTCTCATGAGTATGTTAAAGTCGGAAAGAAACTCCCAATCCACCTGGAAATGTTTTTCAGGGGAATGGTTTGGGAAGAGCTCTGTCCCTTCCATCTCTGAGATAAAGCAGCTCAGGTGGAGTCAGCAATTCCCAGCTCACCTGTGGCAAACAGGGACATTTTTCCTAAGGGATGGAATCCTGTAAAAATCTATGGATGAGCAGCAGGAGCTGCTTTGGGGTCACCCTAAATTGTTCTCAGGCTCTGGTGCCAAAATCCTCAGCTGACCCCACTCCAGCCGAGCTGAACGAATCTGAAATGTCTGCAGGAAAATCCAGGCATTCCTGCCCCAAAAACCACACTCCCACAGCCCAGAGCAGCAAAAAAATAACCCAAAGCAGCCTGCCATGACCCAGCCCTGCTTCCATCAGGGCTTCTGTACCAAAAAATGCACGGCCAGCTCAGTTCTCTGCCTTTCCTGGTGCCCACACTCATTGCTACGGCATTTCAAATCTCACAGCTTGATGTGAGGGGGAATTTGCTGCTGCCACCACAGAAAGGGCTCTGCAGCTCCTCACCAGGGAGGAATTCAGGTCATGGTCATGTCCATTGCAGCTGCAGCCATGGAAATGTTTCACTGGGTGGGAATTAGAGGTGAGTTCCACACGCCTGTCCTCAGGGAAAGACCAGAGATCACAGCTCATGGATACCCCAAAATGATGGATTTTGGGTGGATCTTCTTGAGAGCAAAGCATAAGGACACCTCAAAACCCATCCTTCTTGAGATCTCATCATATGGAAAACCCAAAATCCATCCTTGTTGAGATCCCAGCATATGGACACCCCAAAATCCCTTCCAGCATCCAGACACTTCAAAATTATGGATTTTGGATGGATCTTCTTGAGGTCTCAGCATATGAACAACCCAAAACCCATTCTTGTTGAGCTCCCAGCATATGGACACCCCAAAACCCATTCTCCTTGAGATCCCAGCATATGGACACCCCCAAACCTATCCTTTGTGGAGATCCCAGCATATGGACACTCCAAAATCCATCCCAGCATATAGACACTTCAAAATGATGGATTTTGGATGGATCTTCGTTGAGATCCCAGCATATGGACACCCCAAAATCCATCCCAGCATATAGACACTTCAAAATGATGGATTTTGGATGCATCTTCTTGAGATTCCAGCATATGGACACTCCAAAATCCATCCTTGTTGTGCTCCCAGCATGTGAACAACCCAAAATCCATCCTTTTCAGGACCAGTGGTGACACATTCTGGTGTGACAGGTTCTAAACCAGGAATTAGTCAGGGTGCAGAGAATCCCAGCCCACACAGGAGGTTTTTGGGGTCCTGCTGTGAGCACACACAGCACCAAGGCTCTGCTCCCCAGCACGCTCCTCCCCAGGGGGAAGGGTCAGGGATAATTGGCCCATTTGGGATGCAAACATCCTTGGCATCTTCCCATATTTATCTGCTGGTTTATGTCGAGCTGGGGCCTTGGGGACATCTGGAGATTGTCCTTGGCAGGAAACCTCCTGTGTTCCCATGGATGTTCATCAATGGGAGCGATGGAAACGTGGCAGGGTTTTAAGGACAGCACCAGTGGGGTGATCCCATTGAGGGGGGCAAGATAACTGTGGATTTGGGATTGTCCCAGGGGAAAACAGGGTTCCACTGCAGACAACACCCACAAATGAAGCCAACATCCCAAAACCAGCACAAAATCCTGCTGCAATTCAGAGGTGCCGAGCAAACCCTCCCTAAAGGGGAGCACCGGGGTCCCCCCAAAAGGACAGAGGGCTCTGAGGAGGTGCCAGCAGCCTGGTGACCCCACAGCTGGGACATTTGGGATCCCTGCATCCCTCCTCTCCATCCCTCCCGCCCCTGCCCTGCCCCGCTGCCTCCAGCAAGTGTCAGCACAGAGCAAGGATTGAAGGACAGCTGGGTTTGAAAGGCAAGGAGCAAAAATCCACCAGAATCCAACTTTGTGCTTGGGTTTTATTTCCCTTCTCCTGCAGCTCCCATCAAAAACTGGGGAAAAAAAAATAAAAAATGAGCTAAAGAGCACAGCAAATCCGAATTTCCCTGCTCAAGAGGAGCTGCACGGAGAGAGAGAAGGCAGCATTTGGTCTTGTTTACTTTCTGGCAAAAGCCATCCATGCTCCAGTGTTTTGAAATAGCAAAGGCGGCCAAATTCTTTCTGGATGATTAAACTTAACTATTTTGTTCGCTTTGTAGCTTTTCAGGCTGGGCTTGTGCCATCATCTTCGTGGGGTCTGGCTGCCCCCCTTCTCTTCCCCTCCCACCCCTCTGATAAGGAAATCGCTGGCTCCTCCTTTTGTTTGCAGAGTGAGAGACCCAGAAAGGAAGAGGAGGAAGGAAAGGTCAGAAATGTTTTTGCAAGGGGCTAAATTGGAGTTTTGAAGCCACGCTTCTGCACCCCAGCACCTGCAGAAATTTCAGGTGAAAGAGGAAAAGGAGGAAAAATTAGAAGGGAAATAATGGCCTGAGGATGATGGGCAGTGCTGTGCTGGCCCCCTGCCAAGGAAAATGAGGTTAATTGAGCTGTGGGTGTGCAGCCAGCAGGAGCTCAGCCCACAGGGACAGGGCTGGGGCAGGTGGGTGTGAGGAGCTGATCCCCAATTCCAGCCTGGGAGGAGCAGGGATGGGGCACCTGGGCATCCTGGCATGCAGAGAGGGGAAAAATGGGAATTTACCAAGAGCTTCTTGCTCTGCTCACAGGAACCCCTGAGCCAGCCCCACCATGAGGTTCCTTCCCCACCTTGGGGTGCTGGGTTGGGCACCCACAGCTTGGAATTGTTCTTTAGACGGAAAATCAACCTCAAAATCAGGCCAGAAATACAATGGAAGAGGGTTCCACAAAGGAAAAGCTGGTGGGACTGTGAAGCTCAATTGAGGTTAATTGAGCTGTGGGTGTGCAGCCAGCAGGAGCTCAGCCCACAGGGACAGGGCTGGGGCAGGTGGGTGTGAGGAGCTGATCCCCAATTCCAGCCTGGGAGGAGCAGGAATGGGGCACCTGGGCATCCTGGCACGCAGAGAGGGGAAAAATGGGAATTTACCAAGAGCTTCTTGCTCTGCTCACAGGAACCCCTGAGCCAGCCCCACCATGAGGTTCCTTCCCCACCTTGGGGTGCTGGGTTGGGCACCCACAGCTTTTGCAGAGGGCACCCACAGCTTGGAACTGTTCTTTAGATGGAAAATCAACCTCAAAATCAGGCCAGAAATACAAAGGAAGAGGGTTCCACAAAGGAAAAGCTGGTGGGACTGTGAAGCTTAATTGAGGTTAATTGAGCTGTGGGTGTGCAGCCAGCAGGAGCTCAGCCCACAGGGACAGGGCTGGGGCAGGTGGGTGTGAGGAGCTGATCCCCAATTCCAGCCTGGGAGGAGCAGGGATGGGGCACCTGGGCATCCTGGCATACAGAGAGGGGAAAAATGGGAATTTACCAAGAGCCTTTTGCTCTGCTCACAGGAACTCCTCAGCCAAGAGATCCTTCTCCACCTTGGGGTGCTGGGTTGGGCACCCACTTTTGCAGAGGGCACCCACAGCTTGGAATTGTTCTTTAGAAGGAAAATCAACCTCAAAATCAGGCCAGAAATACAAAGGAAAAGGGTCCCACACACAGTGGGACTGTGGAGCTGGTGCAGGAACAAACCTCTCCACAGCTTTGTGCTGCAGGGATTTATTTTATATTCCTTTTATTCCCACAGGGATAAAATTATTCCCATTGGAGGCACAATTAAAGGCAGCCCCAAGCTGGGAGTTCAGGGCAGGATACAACCTGGATGCTCCCAAACTCCTGAGGGATGAGAGCTGTCCCCTGCCCAACACTCCAGTCCCAGGTTTGATTTTGCTAAACGAGAGATTTCATGGGAATTCTTGCACTTCCTTCACGATTTAGGTCGCTCCTTGAAGCTTTAAAATAAAATTATATAATTACAGTGGTTTATTCAATGAACAGGGAATTCTTTCATGGGGAGTTTTCCTCCCAGCTGTCCCAATGAGAAAAAAATTGTCTGAACCTTTTTCCACGGGGGGAAAAACCAACAAAACCCCAAACTCAGGTGTTCCTTACCGGCTCAATGATGGCAGGTTCCCCCTTCTGCCCCTTCTCACCCCGGGGGCCACCAATCTGTGGGACACAGGGAAACACAAACCAGTCAGAGAGGACATTGCCACATCATCATCATCATCATCATCACCACCAATCCCAGCAGGAATTGGAGCTCCTGGCACAGCCCTGCTGAGGTTCCTGCAGGAAACACCCAGGGCAGCTCCTCTTTGTTTAAATACAACTTTCAAGTGGGTTAATCCTTTTTTTTTTTTGCACTAATTCTGCTCTAAATTATGGAAGGATCAACATTTTGAAGCAGAATGTTGGTGGATGGAGCAGAAAGCCTCTCACCCCTTCGTAGATGGTGTCCTGGTTGGCTGGCATGCCTGGGCCAATGTCAGGAGAGGCTGTCCGGTCGTAATAACTGTCATAATAATTCCCATCATATTCCTTTATGGTTTCCTCAGTGAAATCTTTATCCAGGTCATCCCCTCCTTGAGCAGCCTGGAGAGGAAAGAGCAGCAATGGGTCAGGCTGGAATTCTCTCCATGCTGGAATATTAATTGTTGTCAGATTAAGGGAGTGATTTTTGCAAAATGAGGATGCTTTTTAATAACACTGACAAGGGGAAAACCCGGGGAAAAGTTAAATTCTGGAATTTTTAAGTCTCCAGTGACTTCTCCAACAGCAGGAAGACAGATGGGAGAAGCTTCATGTCAAATACACGCTCTGGCTTTCCCTGGGATTTCTTCACTGATCCCCAGTAAAACACTGTGAGTAGAAAAACTGGAGTGAGGAAAACACAACACAGCACAAAGCTCGTGTCAGGAGCAAACTGCAAATGCCTGAAGGAAGAGGTAATGGAAGTTTCAGGCTCCAAATCCTCCTCATCTCTCCCAGCCCTGGTGCTGGAGACCCTGGATTATCAGGGCCAAGGAGTCCCACATCCGCTCCCAGATTTCAGATGCACACCAAACCCAGGATGTGTCACTGTCAGTGTCCAATTACACAGGAAATGTGGAAAAACCCCAGTTCACTTCTGTGGGAGCCTCCTGTTTGTTTAGTCTGGGATCCAATCTGTGCCTGGGCCCATGCAAGGAGCAGAAAGCTGTTCCAAATCTGATGCCTCAACCCCTGAGTCCTCTCAGAATCCCTTCAGATGCCACGGAGCACAGCAAGGACATCCAGACAGGGCTCAGAATTTCCTTGCTGCTCTCCCAGCAGCCTGGCAGGCTCAGCCCTTTGGCACCCCTGGCTCTGAGCAGCCCTGCAAAGAACAACATGTGCTGCTGAGGTTTATTTGGTTTCTTTCTTATCCAGGTAATGACCAAAATAGTCCAGAAATTGAATTCTTTCCAGTGCTTCCTAGAGAAATAGCTCCTCACTACTACGGATTCAAAGTCACTTCAGTGTCATCATAACTTCCAGATTTCTTTGTATGCCAAAACTGCTCAGGAGTCATAAACATGAACATCTGGGTCTAAATTCAGGAGGTTTTAAATTAAGATTAAGCCTAGAACTAAGGTACTCACCAGCCCACCTTCTCTTAGCTCTGCAAACACCAACTGGCCTTGGAAGAAATTATAGTTTGGCATTTATTTAATTAGAAAACTTGCAAAAGTCAGGATTGTTTTTCCTTTGGGCTGGTTCAAATGGATCTGTTACTATCACACCCCCCCCTTTTATCCTGGCTGAAATATTTCACCTGGTTTTGCACTTTGAAACATTAAAACCCTAATCTAAAAAAAAAAATCTCATCTGCCTCTAAGGCTTTGAGGATAACAGCAAATTGCACGAAATGAATATCAAAAATGTCTGGTTTGATATTTTAATTGAGGTCCTCAGGTCTATTTGCATGGAAAGATGATATTTGGAGTAAGTGGGCAGTTCCCTGCCTGAGCTTCCCTCCTCTATTTCCTTTCCTTAACAACTAAAGTGGCCCTTGAAACCTCCTCCTTCTTCTTCCACTTTTTTATTTAAGGCCCCTCTATCCAATCTTTAATTTCTCTCTCTTAGAAATCCAAGCTTGGCCAAAGATTTCTGGCCCTTGGTGAGGAAATGGAAAACTTTCCCATCCATGGGTTCCCTCCCGTTGTCTCCCTCCATTCCTGGAGCCTTTTCCTTTCCTCCCTGTGCATTTTGGGCTCTCCAATCTCCTCCTGCCCATTTTGGCTGGACTGGATCCCCCCCTGCCCTTGGATCTGCAACTGCCTCTCTCCAGCTTCTCAGATCTTTGCTTGGACATTTTTCCCTCTAATTTCCACCTCCAGGGATCCTGGCCAACTTTTGCTGTCTCTTTTGCCGGCCTTGAATTGTGACAGCCCCACAACAAATAATTCTCCACTGGAGAAAGCATCCCCAGGATTTTCCTGGGAATTAAGATGGGATTTGGGAGCATTACAGGAACATGGAATGGTGTGGGCTGGAAGGACTTGAAAGCTCAACCAGTTCCAAACCAGAGACATCTTCCACCAGAGCAGGTTGCTCAGAGAACAATTCCACATTATCCCAACCTTGATTCCCATGCTGCTGCTCCTGGATAATGAAGGATTTGCCCATTTAATGCCATTATTTCCTCGCTCTGTGAGCATCCAGCTCCCCAAAAATTCATCTCAGTCCCACCAATATTCACCTGTTTCAGCATCAACATAAAAAGCAAGAACTTAAGCACAGGAGGGTCTGGAGTGCAGCATTTCAGCTGGAGGTTATTGAAGTGTGGGGAGGTAAAAGTTCAATTTTCCAGCAGAGAAAGCTGTGGGGTCTGGGCTGATCCCAGATCTGGGCAGATCCATGCACACAATAAAGGAGTTCACTCCAGGTGGATGCAGCAGTTTTAGAATCAAGGCTGTGTTTCAGTGTTGAAATTGTTTTTTTAAAAAAAAAACAAACTGAAAAACATAAAAATGCTTTTCAGTGGAAATGGCAAAATGAAAAATATTGATGTTCTCCAGCAAATCAACATTTTAAGGATTTATATTAATAACTTTGGGATAAAAGGCTTTTACTGAGATTTTAACAGCAACCCTCATTTCTCTTTTTGTCAGACAATCACTTCACCCGAGGAAATGCAGATGTCAATACGAGCAGCTTTTTCCAGGGGAATAATCCTTAACCAAATTCTAAATATCTGCGTTCCCCACCCTGAAAAATGTGGAGTGAAAACATTTTCCAAGAAACTTCCTCTCCCTGCAGCTGCCTGAACCACTTATGGATTTACCATCTGGCTGCTCCTGTCTCCTTTGCTTCCAGGGCTATGAAACAGCAGAATTAATTAAAAAAAAATTAAAATTAATGAATTAAAATTACATCAGTCTCATTGTAGGTGACGACAGTGCTCGTGGGGAGCTCAGCTTCCACTGCATTTTCAGTGAGGCCACCCTGGGGATCGATTTCCTCGTTGTAGTTGATGTCTTCATAGGGCATTGGAGTAAAATACTCCTCGTTGATGGTCTCGTAGTTGTACTCATCAACCAGGGGATCATCCACTGCTCCATCCTCCTTGGCTTGCTTCCCGGGGTTCCCTCTCTCAGGGGGTGCTGTGGGAGCTGGATTATCCTGTTAAATGTGGGAAATAAAGCACCACGATCAGAGAACAAAACCATTCTGCATCATCCTCCCCTTTACAAAGGCTCAGCCCCCACACCCCTGCCAGGACCTGCCTCAGTACCTGCTTGGTTTCGGGTTTCTCTCCAGCAGCCACATCAGGAGGGCTGGGTTTGGTGGTGGGGCTTTCTGGTTTGACAGCTTCGTCCACATCCTCGTAGTAGGGGTACTCGTAGTAGTAAGTGTCACCTTCTCCCTCCCCGTCCGTGTACTGCAGGGAGAGGAGGAGAAGCAGGGAATGAGGGGGGAGCACCCAGCGTGTCCCTGCAGCTCCTGTGGACATCACAGCTTCACACTGATGGCATATCTGGGACAAATTCCTCCCTGGAATGGGTCACCCCGAGTAGTTGGAGCTGCTCCATCCCCGGAGGTGTCCAAGGGGATATTTGGGAGAAATTCCTCCCTGGAATGGGTCACCCAGAGCAGCTGGGGCTGCTCCATCCCCGGAGGTGTCCAAGGGGATATTTGGGAGAAATTCCTCCCTGGAATGGGTCACCCCGAGTAGTTGGAGCTGCTCCATCCCTGGAGGTGTCCAAGGGGATATCTGGGAGAAATTCCTCCCTGGAATGGGTCACCCAGAGCAACTGGGGCTGCTCCATCCCTGGAGGTGTCCAAGGCCAGGTTGAACATGGAGCAACCTGGGATCGCAGAACGCACCCCTGCCCTGGCAAGGGATGGAATCTGATAAGCTTTAAGATCCCTCCAACCCTGGAAGTGTCCAAGGGGATATTTGAGAGAAATTCCTCCCTGGGAAGGCAGGGAGCCCTTGGAATGGGTCACCCAGAGCAGCTGGGGCTGCTCCATCCCTGGAGGTGTCCATGGCCAGGCTGAACATGGAGCAACCTGGGATCGCGGAATGCACCCCTGCCCTGGCAAGGGATGGAATCTGACAAGCTTTAAGATCCCTCCAACACAAACCAGTGACTTTATGATATTTTTTCAACTTTGGATTGCTGAAACCTCCCAGACCTGACACACCTGACCCCTTGAGAGGAGCAGAAAGCCCGCGAGCCCTGCGGCCGCTCCAGCACCATTCCTGCACTCACAGCACCTCTGTGACTTCCCAGGCACCCCAGGCCTGCAGGCTGGAGGCCTTGGAGGAGCAGATCCTTGCAGCCTTGCCCACAGGGCGTCAGTCACTCACTCTCCAGCAGCAAACCCAAACAAAGGCTGGTTCCAGGCGGGCACGGCCCTGCTCCTCGCCAGCCCAGCGCTCCCTGGCAGCGGCCGCCGGCGCGTGGAGGAGTTGTTCCTACATGGAGCAACACAGCCTCGGGACAAGCCAGCTCTTGTTGGGCTGCTGGCTCCAAAAGAGGAGTTTTATTTTCCTGCTGCCACAGATTTCCACCAAAGTGCTGTTTTATTTGTCTTATTTATTGTTTCTGCAGAAGCGCTGGCGGAGCGGGCGCGGCGCTCGCCTGGGGCTGCGCCTCGCCGTGAGCATCCCAAAGCCCTGCTTAGGTGCTGGATTAATTTAATCCCAAAGATAAACTGGCAGGGCTGATGGCATTACTGGTTCATGGGGATTCCCTGACCCTGCAGGTCTGGGCTCAGCTGAAAGCAAATCAGCCCAAGAGGAAGTCAGGATGCCAGACAGCAACTGCAGTGAACTGAAAGCTCTTTAAAAAGGGCAAAATTCAGGTGATGCTCAGTAAATTCAGCCACACCCAGGCATTTCTGATTGGGCAGCAAACATATAAATGCATCCTGCACCAGCCTTTATTATTTTGTTTCTTTTTTTTTAAGGAAAAGGCCTGAGGTGAACCCTTCATACAAAAATTATTGGGCACAGCAGCACCTAGGGATGACTTGGGAGCATTTCTGCCAAAATGAGATTAAAAGGAAATCCAGGGGAAAAATGGTTCTTCCTCCTTTAACACCTGTTGTTTCACAGAGTATTGAGAAAGAATTGTTTAATCCTTTTACAAGTCCAACAGCATAACTGGAAATTTAGAAACGGTGCTGGTCTGGACAGGACTGGAGCTGCCAGGGAAGGTCAATAATCCCCACTTGGCTCACGTTGTCTCTCCTGTGTTTCTGAGCTCCAAAAGGATGTTCCTTTCAGTCTCTGGAAATGGAAGGAGCTCAGAAAGAAGGAAAACTCCCAAGACTCAAACCCAGAACTTGCAAATCCTATAAACAATCCCTGTCTTGGACGCTGGAGACGAATGGCGGGGAAGCTGAGCGGGAGGAAGGATCCACGTGTTTGAGAGGGTGAAATAAACCCAAATATTGGTGGTTACACCCCAAACCACCCCCAGAGACTCACGTATTCATCCTGGTTGGGGTCCTGGGACTGGGGGGAGTCGGGGATGGCGGTGTCACAGTCGGGGCTGTAGTGCTCACAGTACTCCAGCGCTGCCCGCGGGTCCGCCACGATCAGGAGCTGCTGGATGTCACCCTGCAGGGAGGGAGCACAGAGGGTCAGGGATGGGTGCTGCTGCTGCTGGAGACACCAGCCTGAGGCTGCAATCAAAGCCAGGAACACAAAGAAATGGAAAGCAAAATGTGTGGCAGGGCCATTTTCCTGACATGGGCACATCCCCTGGGATGAGCCAGGGGAAAAGCTCCATGTCCAGGGAGCAGCTGCTTCTCTTGGGCTGCTTCACAAGGTGTGAACTGTAGTAAACCCCTCAGGTTTAGCCAGGGCCCCTTGGAGAATAGAATGCTGACACAGCAGCAAAGAAGTTTCCTGTCTCCAGGGACATCCGCCTTGTACCTTATCCCTATAGCCATGTAAGGCAATATTGTGTTAAACCCTACTATTGGTCACTTATGGTCACTCTAACACCTTTGCCATTGGTCAGGATTGGATCCAGGCCAAGGGTATAACAGTAGCACACTGTACCCCTGCTAACTGGGAAGAAGAAGAGCTGAGACCCTTCACGGACCCTACAATAAAGCCATACTCGTGGAACAGCCAGCGTCCTCTGCTTCTCCTCTCTCTACTGTCTGCTGGAGCCTTAAGCCAAGGGAAAAGCTACCTAGCAAGCAAAGCTGAAATCACAAGAGCTGCCTGATCACTAAGAGCTGAATATCTCCCTGCTTGCTAGGGGCTGACCCGCGGCCTTGGTCTGAGAGCGAGCTGGCTTCTGGCACCCAGTCCCCTTGGGGACTGAGCTCTGGGGCTGTAACAGCTTGCATAGGATAAGACCAAGCAAGGCTCATTTAGTGAACCCACTGTGCTTCATCACCAGCCCCAAATCCACCTCCCCAGAAGACAAATCACCCAGTACCACAGCACTGACAGCCCCAAGAAAGCCAAGTGCAGGAAAAATAAAAACAAAAACTGAAGGTGTTTGTACCCCCTCCCAAATCAGCAATACAACAACTCCTTTCCACCTGGTCCTGTCCAGGACTGCAGAGTCACCCTCTCCAGTCCCAAAAGCTGCTTTTTGGCCTCAAAACTACTCTGCTTCTCCCATCCCACCAGCTGGTCTCACGTCACCCCCTTTTTTTTTTTGCATCTTTCCTTACCTCAATGTTCCACCCACAACAGACACAGCCAGAGATTAGAAATGCATCTGATAAACCCAGAAAAGAGCCAAAGGGAGGCTTTTTTATACTAAAACCCAGGTGCAGAGGAAGCTCATTAGGCACCAGGGCTGGTTAATGGAGCAGCTGCTCCCTGAAGCCCAACACAGCCACAGCCAGAAGGTCAGAGCAGAAATTGCTCCTGAGTTTCCTAAAGAGCCACCACGCTGCTTGGCCACGGTGCCAAAATCCAGTTCATTCAGCAGACAGTTACATAAGACTTTACTACTTGGATGCTTAGAGCTGATACTTTAATTAGGGGAGGGAAAAAAAAAATCATATTTAATAATAGACAAACATGGCTAAAGCATCAGGGGGAAAAGCAGGAGTGTTGCAGCAAAACTGGGAGGATGATTTGGGCAGTAATAGGAACCAGAAGCTCCGAAGGGAGCCTGGCCAGACTGGCAAACAGCCCTGTGGAAAAGGATATTTTTGATATTTTGGGCCAATTCTGCCTTGGTGTGACTGGATCATGGATGTGTCCCCCCAAAAAAGGGAATGCTGTTCACATTTTGGGCAGAGATCCACTGGGGCAGGAGCAGCTCGGAGCTGCCTGGAGCTCCCTCCTCCATTCCCAGGTTGTCTCTTCCCTCCCTGCAGCAGCTCAGGAACATCTGGGCACCTCTCAGACCTGCCCCAGCCACCCTTCAAAGAGCATTCACTGAAGCCCATTAGTCATTGTTTCCAGCGAATAACCTTTACAAAATTAACAGAAATGTCTGCAAAGTGGGTTTCAATTTTCCATTTTTAAAACAAGAAACATCTTTCTTTCCCTTTCCCTTTTCTTTTTTTTTTTTTCTTTTCTGTTGTTAATATAAATCCAGTCCTGCCATTACTATTCCAGCTTTTTCTTTTGCAATGTAACCACCAAAACTGGGCTTAGAGTATTGGGGAAATAAAAAAGTCCAAGATTTTTGTCTTGTAGAACATTTCCTTTTTCCAAGCTGCTCTGGCCACCACCTGCCCATGGGACCCATGGGGAAATTGGGCCATGGCAGGACCCCCTGAGCTGGGGGTGCTATGGGGTTACTCAGGCCGTAAATTATAAAACCATCCCTGTCTCCAAAGGCACACCAGAGTTCCAAACCTGTTCCTTTGGAATTCCCTCCAGCAGGGAATACCCAACCCAGCCAAGGCAATCTGTGGCTGATGTGAAAACCCTTCCAGCAGCTATTTCTGCTCCCAGCACCTCCCTGACACCTCAGCTAAGCCACTTGGGCCCTTCTCTCCCTCAGGTGCTTAAAGCTCCCAGTTTTCCATGGGAAGTGCCTGGCATTGTTGGGATAAGCTGAAATAAACCAGCCCCAAAGCAGACCTGGGACTTGTCTCCAAGAGGCAGGGGAGGCTGAAAAAGCTTTTTCTCCCTGATAAGGTTGGATTTACACCTCATGGGGAGCTGATAGGCTGCATCCCATAAGTGAGCAGGGCTGGAGCTGTGTTTCCTCAAGGAACAGATAAAGCAAGGAAAGGCATCTTGGCTAAACACAGTGCCAAAGGTTAAGCAGAAGAGAATTTGCTAAAGCTAGGTTTGTTTTTAGTCTCAGCTGATGGCAGCTCCTGAGCCGTGCATGGGGAACAAACCTTGATCCCAACCCTGCTTCCCTGCAGGAACCTGGGCATGCTCAGCCTTGGAGAATATGGAAAAAAACCACCTGAAATCCCTGCAGAAAACTGAACCTCCACACACCAAAGGACAGCGTGGGCCCCACAGCTTGTGCTGGGTGGGAGGGGGAGGCTGAGCAGGGGAAGCTTCCTGCTCATTCTGGGTCAGGAACTTGGGGAAATCAGTGCGTAACTGAATAAATCTGGGACGTGGGGAGCGCCAGGAAAAGGCATCAGACGGCTCCGTCAGAGCTCACCACGCTCCACAGGCTGCTGCTTCCCCTCTCCTTTTCAAACCCAATCACCCTGCCCAGAGCTCATCCTTGGCTTGTTACAGCCTGCAAAGTGCAGGAGAACCAAGGCTGAACTGATTCAAACCCAGGAGAACCAAGGCTGAACAATGCAAAACCCAGGAGAACCAAGACTGAACTGATTCAAAATTCAGGAGAACCAAGGCTGAACAATGCAAAATGCAGAAGAACCAAAGCTGAACCAGTGCAAAACCCAGAAGAATCAAGGCTGAACCAAGGCAAAGTCCAGGAGAACCAAGGCTGAACCAATTCAAACCCAGGAGAGCCAAGGCTGAACTGATTCAAAATTCAGGAGAACCAAGGTTGAACCAGTGCAAAACCCAGGAGAACCAAGTCTGAACTGATTCAAAATTCACAGGAACCAAGGCTGAACAATGCAAAACCCAGGAGAACCAAGGCTGAACCAATGCAATATCCAGGAGTACCAAAACTGAACCAATTCAAACCCAGAAGAACTAAGGCTGAACTGATTCAAAATCCAGGAGCACCAAGGCTGAACCAGTGCAAAACCCAGGAGAACCAAGGCTGAACAATGCAAAACCCAGGAGAACCAAGGCTGAACCAATGCAATATCCAGGAGTACCAAAACTGAACCAAATTCAAACCCAGGAGAGCCAAGGCTGAACTGATTCAAAATCCAGGAGCACCAAGGCTGAACCAGTGCAAAATGCAGGAGAACCAAGGCTCGAACAAAGCAAAACCCAGGAGAACCAAGGCTGAACCCAGGAGAACCAAGGCTGAACCAATTCAAACCCAGGAGAACCAATACAAAACCCAGGGAGAACCAAATTAGGGACAACTGAGAGCCCAAATTGGGAGCACCCAAGGCCCAGCAGAGAGGCTGAGCAGCTCAGGGTTGGGGGAAGCAGGAGAGCTCAGCCCATTCATCTTTGTTTCACTCCCAGCAAGCACCCAGCACTGGGGGATACCCCGTGCTCGCACTTGTAAAAAGCAGCCAGGAGTAAAAACCTTGTTAGCCAGATTCCCAGTCAATTGACCTCATCCCTCAGCAGCAAACAATAAAAGGGGCTAATTTAGGCTGCCATAAAATGCCCCACTATCTGCACCTCACAAAAGCTGCACAAAGCTCTGCTGTCAAGAGCCCCTTTTCTGGGATTTAAAAAGCAACTTTCAATGGAGCCAGCCGTGCTGGGAGGTTCGGGAGCCTTTTGTGTCCTCTCCAGTGTGCTGCTGCTAATAAATTGTGCCCAGGGATCCTGCCTGGCAAAGGGGAGCCAGCCCTGCTCCCATTCCACCCTCAAGCGTCTGTTTGTTTCCCAGGTTTGGTCACAAACCAGCCCAAAATCTCCTTCCCAGCTGGATTTTTGCAGCGCTAATGAAGATCCTGTTGATCCACACACACAGCTCTGCGTGGGACAGGGTTTTCCAAGAGAGACAACTGAAAAATGCACCAATAAAGTGATTTAAAGGCCTGAGCAGCCCAAAATCCCATGCCCTGCTGCATTTTTGCAGCTCTAATGAAGATCCCATTAATCCACACGCACAGATCGGTGTGGGACAGGGTTTTCCAAGAGAGACAACTGAAAAATGCACCAATGAAGTGATTTAAAGGCCTGAACAGCCAAATCAAAGACTTGTTTGCAAGTAATGAGTTATTTCAGGCAGGGAGCAAGACGGAAACACTCTGGTGTTGCTTTGTGGAAGTCACCAGCAGCGTCCTCCAGCCACCCACACAGTGGGTAAAGTTCTTTTTTGGCCTGGCAATGAGTTGGGCAAAAGGCTCAAGGAAGTTCTCCAGTGACTGCAGCACTTGGTAGCATCCAGAGGCTGAGCTCAGTTGTGTTTTGCTGGTTTAACAAAAAAAAAAAAAATTCCAATGGAGAATAAAAAACTTCAAGTGGAGAATAAAATATTCAATTTTTTTTGCCTGCCAATAACCACAACTGTATAGATTAGGAGAGGCAGTGTTTAAGAAAAGGGATAAATCCCACTTTGGCCTTTATTCCTAAAACTTCTGTTGAAGAGGAAGAGGCGGGAGAGCACATTTCTGAGCAGGCCTGTGAGCTGTGAGGGTTTCATTTGCTCCACCAGACAGATGGAAGTGCTAACTGTCAGGACCAGTAAGGATCTGCCTGACATTTATGGTAAAGCCATTTATGCCTGATGATTCATTTGCTTTATGGATTAAGTTCCATCAAAGCCAGTTTAACTCAACTCCCCAGCCAGCTCCCAGACAGGGCTGGAAAAGCTCTTTCTGGAGCATTTTTTAACACTTATTCTATATGCTTGCAAAAAAAAATGTCACATCACTTCCAATGACATCAACTTCAGGAACTCAGAGGAATCGTTGTGGTTCAATGAAGGAAAAAAAAAACCCAGCTGGAGAGGAGGATCAGAGTGACTTCATCTGGCACTGGCTCCCTAAATCCTGGGATTCTTCAAGGCTCCCACTCATCATTAACTGGACTTGGGTTAGGGCATCACCCTAAAAGTCTGAGATTCAGCATCCCTAAGAGAAAATCCTGCTGGATTTTGGAAACTCCTGCATTTCAACTGGAGAAACACAGGGCCAGGGTGAACACTGATAATGTAAAATTTTCCCAATTATTTGGAATCACTGAGGTTTATCCTGCCAAACTCCCTGGCTCCATAACCCCAAACCCAGTCAGAGAGGGGCAGAGGGTCAGTGCAGCTCCAGGATGAAGTGGACGCTCAAAAACCCCTAATCCCTGTCTTGGAGCCAGCCTGGCAGCCCTCAGATGTTCCACTTGATAAATCCTGTCACCGGCACTTCCCATGGATTCTCACAGCCCAGCTCCAGCCTGGAGTGGTGTTGGAGACATCAGCAAAGGCCCAGTATGGAAACCCCAAAAATCAGAGGTGCTCAGAGCCTCCCAGAGTCCCTCCTTTAATCACAGCAGCTCCAGAAAAGCAGCAAAACTGCAGCAAAGGGGTCCAAAAAGCCTCAGCATCCCCCAGTCCCTGTCCCCATGTCCTGAGGCCTCTCCTGGCCAGGCACAGACAGGAGTGACCCCACAGACAGAGCAGCTGGTGCCTGAAGAGCCTCCTTTGAGCCCTACAGAATGGGAAGGTAACTGTTGAAAGTTTGGCTAAATAATAATAAATTTAAAAAAGAAAAGCTTAACTTGCACACAGCAGTGACTCAGCTACACATTCCTGGTGGTTTGGGTAAACCCAGCTGGGTGTTTGTGTCCCCATCCTGCTCAGAGGGGCTGCTCTGGGCTTACCCAAGAACAGCTCCTGCTGCTTTGGGCACTCAGACAGGAGCCTCTGCCCAGCCCTTTTGGGAAAAACCAGGTTTGATTCAGCAGAGCAGGGAGAGAAGTGTCACCAGCAGGAAATGTGGCACCAAATTCTCTCAAGGGATGGAAAAAATTTCTGTCTGTGGGGATTCCAGTGAAACTGTGGGATCAGGGATGCTCCTGGCTGAGCCTGGGCTGGGGGTACAGCACTGGGTTTAGGGTTTCACTGGGGTCCCCACAAAGAGATGCAGTGAAAATGAAAAACTTTCCCCGGCCCTCCAGAGGATTTAGTGCCACATTTGATGCTGGTGAAACCCTGAACCCAGTGCTGCACCCTCAGTCCTGGCAGGAGCATCCCTGATCCCAGGGTTTCACAGAGATGCAGTGAAAAAGATAAAATTTTCCCCAGCCCTCGAGAGGGTTTGGTGCCACATTTTGTGTGGGTGAAACTCTGAGCCCAGTGCTGCACCCCCAGCCCAACCCAGCCAGGAACATCCCTGATCCCTGGCTGGGTTTCACTGGAATCCCCACACAGAGATGCAGTGAAAAACAGAAATTTTCCCCAGCTTTTAAGAGGGTTTGGTGCCACATTTTGTGCTGGTGAAACTCTGAGCCCAGTGCTGCACCCCCAGCCCATCCCAGGCAGGAGCATCCCTGATTTTGGCCTTGCAGAGCACAAACTCTGCAATTATCCCAGCCCACGAGCCTCTTCCCCTGCCCACAGCAGCAAGAGGAGCATCAGCCCTCTGGCTGGATGCTAATTAACCTCTCTGCTAATTGCCCAACCTTTGTGTTCTACAGGCCCAGGGAGGAAGGCAATTTCCCATCCTGTGAGGATCCCTGAATTCTCCGTTCCTCCCGCCTGCTGGGTTGGAAGAAACAAGGCAGCAAAGTGTTGTCCCCTCCTTGTCCCCTCCCCATGCTGTCCCCAACACTCAGCCCTGCCCCAACACAAGACCAAATCCAATTTTTCCACCCCTAACTTCTGCATCCTTGGATCAGCAGCCTCGTGGCTGTTGTTTAAAATTGAATTAAGACTCGTGCCTTGAAAGGAAGGGGTTTTTAGGAGCAAAGGGCTGCTTGCAGAACCCACAGAACCCTTCAGGTCTGTCTGTGTGTGCTATCCCAAACCCAAGAGTGGAGCAGTTCAGCAAGGACTCCTCACTGGAAGGGAAGGACAAGCCATTCCCTGAGAGGGGAACAAAAGCCAGATGGCTTTGCTAATTCTGGAAAGCTCTCCTGAAGGTGCTGTCGCTCTGCCAACACCCAAATACCAGCCAAGGACTCCATGGCAGGGCAGGAGGCACCACCACAAGCTCCATTTCCAGGTGGATAATTCCCATCCCAACCCCAGGTCATCCCAGAATCAATAACCCCAAAGCAAACACAACCCTGAGCACCCTAGCAGTGCATTTTTCCAGGTATTTTTTTGGTTTTCCAAGCTGGAAAAGGCATTTTGGGAAGGGCGCAGCATCCCTCAGCAGGGCTGACAAGGACAGGCCCTCCATGGGGGGACAGAGCCAGGCTGCAGCTGGGATTTCCTGTAGAAAATGAAAGATTTAAAGTAGGGAACACAAGCAGGAAAAAGCTGAGGGAGGTTTGAATGTCCTGTCCCTGCATCCTGGGCCAGGCAGGGGATGTGTCCAGCTGTCCCCTGACTCATGTCTGGGGCTCCAAACCACCAGACGTGGGCTGTGCGCTCTCCTTCAGAGCACAAAAGTGGCTTTTTAGTGGTTTTTTAGTGTTTTTTAAGTGTTTGCTGCAGGGAATTCCACCAGAGAGCAGGACCCACCCTGAGGAAAAATGATTCTGTGGCTTCTGGTTTTCCTCCTGGCTGACATCAGCCCTGGGAGCCTGGTGGCATCACCACTGCAGCCCTGTGGGACCAAATATTGGCAAGGGTTGGGCTTTCATTTCCACTTTAGTTTCCCTGCTTTTCACTTTCCTTTTCCCCCCTGCTTTTCACTTTCCTTTTCCCCCCTGCTTCCCACTTTTCCTTTTTTCCAGGTCCTTCTTAAAACTGGATTTCTCTGCATTTCACCTCAGTGGGATGGGGAGGTGCAGCCAGAGAAAAGCAGCCAAGAAAGTGGGGACTGCAGGAAAGGGAAAAGGCAGCCAAGGTGCCTTAAAAAATAACAAAGCTGCTAAAAAACACCTAGAGAGAGAGATATCCTTAAATCAACAACCTGCTCAGCCACTCTGCTAGGCTATTTTTGTATATTTATGTCTGTTGAACAAACCACAATTTATCTCCTGGGGTTTTTGGGTGCAAAACAATCAGTTCTGGCCTCAGAAAGCAGGATGGGGCTGCAGGCCCAGTCTGGAAGGGTGGCTGGGCTGGGAGAGGGGCTGCTGGGACAAAAGGCTGCTTTATATTCCCTCCTTCCATCCACCCTGGCCAAGCACTGTGTGCTAGCACAGGCAAAAAATCATTTGAGAGGCAAAAATAATAGGAGAGGCAAAAATAATGGGAGAGGCAAAAATAGGAGAGGTTTCTGCAGCTCTTTTGCAAAAAGGGGAAAAAAATAATGGCACAGTTCAGGTTTTTAAAGGGCAAAGAATAGAAAGAAAGGAAAGAAGCCCCTGCCAGTCCCACTTCTCTCCACCCCAATAAAGAGAGAACATCACAATAGGAAAATGAAACTCGAGAGCAAATTCAGCCTTTACATTCACAAAATGAGCAGTTTTAAACTTTTTCTTTTTTTAATTGTGTGCTCTGAGCAGATGGCCTGAGCCCCCCCCCCAGCAGATCAGAAACACATGTGAGGAACCAGCAACCTGAGCCACAGGTTTTTATTGAGCTGCAGTTCAGGTTTCATCCCATTGAAGGGAATATTTTCCCTCTGCAGCAGCAGCTGTGTGGTGGGTGACCCTCAGAGGGGCTTTGCAAACGTCCCCACATGGAGCTGCCCCTGTTGGGTGTCCCTGGGTGCTGAAAACCCTCAGTGATGCCATCACTGCCTGGTTTTGGTGCTCTAATTCTGGATATTTGTCCTTGTGACACCTTCAGGTGTCAAGCAGTGCTGACTTCAATCAGCTCCTGCACTGAGAGAGGAAAAACACCCAGATTTGGGATGTTTTGGGTAATTCTGGGGGATTTCTGTCACTCTGCAGGACAGGAGCTGGGACTGGGTTCTCGCTGGGTTATAAACCTCACACTGGATCTAATTTGGATCTGATTAACCCATGCACAAACCAGGCTTGACTGGAAGAAAGAATTTCTCTGCTGGCTCAGTTCAGAGCTGCTGGGCAAGTTGAACCTTCCATTCCAGGGGGAGAAGGGAAAAAAAAAAAAGTAAAAACCCTCCCAAAGTGCCTCAATTTCCTCCGGCAGCTCCCAAACTGCCATGATCACAGCAAAGTGTCTCACTAGCTGTTCCTCCTGCCCAGTGTGGATTGAAAAGGAGGGAATCGGGTTCTGGGAAGAGCTGGAAGGAGAGAAAAGCAGGTTTGGGGTGTGCTGGGTACAACCACAGGGAAGGGGATGCTGAGCTCAGAGCTGGGGTAGGTTCAAACCTCTCCTTTGTGGGGTTTTATGGGGCCTCCAGTCCCACCCAGTTCATTTTCAACCCCTACAAGGAGCTCAGATTGGATTGGATCTTTCCCTACAAGAATCCTACTCAGAGGGAAGACTTGGAGTAGAGCTGTTGTGCGCATTTCCTAGAGGGAAACACCTTCACCAAGCAACCCTTTGTAAATCCAGTTTGCAGCTGCTCATCCCTAAATATTCACCTCATGGGCACCAGAAACCTGGGGGAGTGATTTCATCTGAAGCTTTAAATTCGGCCATGAGGAAGCTCTCTCTTCTCATGAATTCATCAGGATAACCCTGCATTTTTTTGGCTGCTTTCCCCCCAAAATCCAGCCCGGGGTGATCCCTGTGTGCAGCCCCAGGTGTGTGTCTGTCTGTCCCGATAATTCTTCTGTCCGATGGCGGATTTCAATCACTTCTGACAGGGCAAAGAGGCTCGGGATAATTAAACTGCTATAAATGTCATGGAAACAGACAGCTCAGGAAAAGGAACCATCCCAGAGCATTGGCTGTGGTGAGCTCTCCTCTGATCACACCAGACACACACCAACATCTCTTTAATGTCCCCAGCGCCCCTTTCATGTCCCTACCAGCAGCTGACGCAACCACAAAGCACAAATTAGAAGGGATCCAGGCCTGGCTAATCCCAGAGCATCTCCGAGCTTCCCAAATTCCCACAGCTGCTGGAAAAACATGGGCTGAGGCACCACAAAATGAGCACTTTTCCTTGCCTTTGTGCCTATCCATGGAAAGAAAAAAAAATCCAATTCTCCTCAATTTTCCAGCCCCAAACAGATGGAGGAGGGAAAGGAGCATGTCCAGCTCTCAGCTAACAGATTCCAGAGGGATTTTAGCAGATCCAAGGGATTTTTTGGATACCTGTCAGCAGATCCAGGCTGGCACTGCCACCTCATTGAGCCTTTCCAGTGGCTGCTCCATCTGCTCAAGGCACTTGGGATCATTCCTGCCTTTCCAAACACTCCCTGGATTTATTTTTTCAACACATTTGGGATCATTCCTGCCCCTCCAAACTCTCCCTGGATTTATTTTTTCAACACATTTGGGATCATTCCTGCCTCTCCAAACACTCCCTGGAGTTATTTTTTCAACACATTTGGGATCATTCCTGCCCCTCCAAACTCTCCCTGGATTTATTTTTTCAACACATTTGGGATCATTCCTGCCCCTCCAAACTCTCCCTGGAGTTATTTTTTCCCCCTCTGTGACCACACAGCAGCCTGTGGCCCTCTGTGATTTCTGCCTTCAAACTCCTCATTTGGTGGCTCCCAAATCAGCATTTCTGTCCTTCTGCACGCAAATTACAGCCTAAGAATAGAGGCCCCACAATCACCACGTGCTGAGCTCTCACTGCTTTTCCATCCATCCTTTATGGTGTGGTCCCTGCACAGCTGGTTTTGCCTTCTCCTCCAGAGGATAAATTCCTAGTGGGAATTTAACTTCAAAAAGCTGCTCAAAACTGAGTTTTCAGGGTTTTTTATATCAAGGCACCTTCCATCTGTTTATAATATTAAACCCATCCCCTGAGAGGGACTTCATAGCAAGAGATCCCTCAAAACCCCCAAATCCATCCCTCAGATACCTCCCCAGAATTCAAACATGGAGGTTTTTCACTCTTTTTTTGTAGTTATTCTCTATTCCAGAGCTTTAACAAACCACCAGTGTGAAAAACTCCCTCAGCAGCAGTTTTTCCAGCAGTTCCTTCCCATTATTTTCCAACAGGAGCTGATTTGGCTCAGGTACATTCACACGGAGTGGTTTTGTTCCCTAATTGAAGCATCAAGTCAGATTATGCTTCTGAAGCAGCAAATGAGACTATTCACCAAAAAAAATCTCTTTATCCTTGCTCAAAACGTTTGCTTGCCTGGATATGCTTATGGAGAATAACTCATGGAGCTCCTAAAAATGGGATTTTGCAATTTTAGCCTCATCTTGACAGTCAGGAAATGAAATTTCCATGCAGGGACAAAGCAGTGGGACAGGGTGACACAGTGGTGCTGTCCCTGAGTGTCCCATGTGCCAAGCAAGGCTCAATCCCATGGACAGCATCCCAAAAACCTCATTTAGACCCTCTGGAAAGCTGCATTAAATGGTGGCCTGCACATTGTGGGAGGCATTTACATAAAGGAGGAGAGGGTCAGCCTGACCTTCAGTGTCCAGTGTGGAAATTTCAAAAAAAAAAAAAAAAATACAAAGAAAAAGAAAAGAAAAATCCCACAAAAGCCCAGCCCAGGCCTGTGCAAACTGAATGGGGCCAAATGAATGGCTGGCATTGTGTGCCCTGCCGTGCCAGCCCTGGAACTGGCACTGAATAAAGCTGGGATGGGGAGAGGATGGGGCCAGGAGCGGTTCTGAAAGCATCCCCTGGTTTTGTGTGAGGGGTACCCCAAAGGACACCCACACTCAGTACCCTGCCAGCCTCAAAAAGAGATTTTGCTCCATTTTCCTCATCCCACTCATTAGGGATCCCTGGAAGAAACCCAAGGCCCCGTTTCCCCTTGTCCTCCACTGCTCCCTGAGCACCAGGTAGCCCAGGCTGTGCCACCACTCTGGGTCACCTTACTAAGGTGACATCCCCACAGTCCCCATCTGAGCCATCCTGTTATCCAGGCCATCCACAGGAAACTGCAGAGGAAGCACAATCTGCAAAAACTCCCCTCAATCCCAAATTCCAGGCTGCCCAACCTTCCCTTGGCACAACCTGGGCTGTGCCACCACTCTGTGTCACCTTACCAAGGTGACATCCCCACAGTCCCCATCTGAGCCATCCTGTTATCCAGGCTGTCCACAGGAAACTGCAGAATTTCCTTGGAGAGGAGGCACAGTCTGCAAAAACTCCCCTCAATCCCAAATTTGAGGCTGTCCAGCCTCCCCTTGGCACAGCCTGAGGTGCCAAAAGTCCCTTTTCCATCTGGCTCAGGTGCCACCACTCTGTGTCACCTTACCAAGGTGACATCCCCACAGTCCCCATCTGAGCCATCCTGTTATCCAAGCTGTCCACAGAGTTTCCTTGGAGAGGAAGCTACAAAAACTCCCCTCAATTCCAAATTTGAGGCTGCCCAGCCTTCCCTTGGCACAACCTGGGCACAGCCACCACTCTGTGTCACCTTACCAAGGTGACATCCCCACAGTCACCATCTGAGCCATCCTATTATCCAGGCTGTCCACAGGAAACTGCAGAATTTCCTTGGAGAGGAGGCACAGTCTGCAAAAACTCCCCTCAATCCCAAATTTGAGGCTGTCCAGCCTCCCCTTGGCACAGCCTGAGGTGCCAAAAGTCCCTTTTCCATCTGGCTCAGGTGCCACCACTCTGTGTCACCTTACCAAGGTGACATCCCCACAGTCCCCATCTCAGCCATCCTGTTATCCAAGCTGTCCACAGAGTTTCCTTGGAGAGGAAGCTACAAAACTCCCTCAATTCCAAATTTGAGGCTGCCCAGCCTTCCCTTGGCACAACCTGGGCTGTGCCACCACTCTGTGTCACCTTACCAAGGTGACATCCCAGCTCAGCAGGGCTCCAACAGCCCCACAGTCTGGCTGGTGTCCCCATCTGAGCCATCCTGTTATCCAAGCTGCCCACAGAGTTTCCTTGGAGAGGAGGCTACAAAAACTCCCCTCAATCCCAAATTTGAGGCTGCCCAGCCTTCCCTTGGCACAACCCGGGCTGTGCCACCACTCTGTGTCACCTTACCAAGGTGACATCCCCACAGTCACCATCTGAGCCATCCTGTTACCCAGGCTGCCCACAGAGTTTCCTTGGGGAGGAAGCTACAAAACTCCCTCAATCCTCAATTCCAGGCTGCCCAGCTTCCCTTGGCTCCCAGTTCCTGCAGACCTGACCCCAATCCCCAATTAATTCCCCCCATCCCCCTGCTGTCACCTCCTCACCCAGCCCTGCTCACACCATTCCAAGTTTCCCCTCTCCCCCCAAATCAAATAATCAGCCAATAACCCATTGGCTCTCCTGGAGGAGTTCTTGTTCCATGACATATGTGAGAACCATCAGGGATGGTTTAAAAACAGATTCCCCCTCATTACAAGCCCAGCACAAAGCTGCTCCTTTGTGTCTTCCCCCTCTGCACCGCTGCCTGGCTCTGGTTTCACGTGGATTTATTTCCCTTTCATCTCTGGAAAATTAGGAATTCTGCTGCCCAGAGGAGGATGGATAGGCCAGTGGATTGTGAGGAGGAAAATACAGAGTAAAGCAAAGCTTCTGGATTGAGTTACTCATTTGAGAACTCACTGAGCTGAAGTGGAGGCACTTGCTCAGGTTTTAGTGTAAAAAAAGGGTCACAGGGTCTGCCTGGGAGGTGTTGATCCCAAAGATCCAGGGGGTTTCATTCCCACCTCTGGCCACAGCAGGGAAAAGGAGGATTTGGGGAAGATGGGGAACAAGAGAGGATGGAGGAGCTGCTCCTCAGACACGAAGGGAAGAAGCAGCAAAGAAATCCTGAGATTCTGGAATGGATTGGGATGGAAGAGACCTTAAAGTGATCCAGTTCCCCCAGGCTCCCTCCCAGTGCCAGTGTCACAGACATGTTTTATGGAAAATCCTTTCCTTTGGATTTTTCCTCCTGAGAAGCTGAGAGGCCTCAGAACAAAACCTAAACATTGATTATCTGCTGCTGTGGAATGCAACAGGTGCATCTGGGATTGGTCTCATGTGGTTGTTTCTAATTAATGGCCAATCACAGTCAGCTGGCTCGGACTCTCAGACACAAGATTTTGTTATCATTCCTTCTTTTTTCTATTCTTAGCTACCCTTCTGATGAAATCCTTTCTTCTATTCTTTAGTAGAGTTTTAATACAATATATATTATAAATTAATAAATCAGCCTTCTGAAACTTGGAGCCAACATTCTCATCCCTTCCCTCATCCTCAGACCCCCACACAAAGCACCCACCAGAGGGCTTTTGGATTCCAGAGCACATCAGGGCATCCAGTGCCACCCCACAAGAGCCTCCTGAGCTACCCAAACTTGCTTTTACTCTATTTTTTCCCCTCATATCCAAATTAATGTGGAAATGGAGCTGCTGTTTCCTCGGCCCCACAGACAGGATTTCCACCCCCAAGAGCCACCCTGAGCTTTCCTCCACACCAAGGTGGCTCAGGACCAAGGGGGTTTTGTGTGCACAGAGCCTTTTAATCAGCACTTGGAACGTTTTCTGCCCCAGGAGGTGAACACAGAATCCAGGTTTTATGGATTAAAGGCAAGAAGGGGGAAAATAGACCTGGCTGCCAAAGTGATCTGGGGATAGAAATGGGATTACACCCCTCAGCTCGGGGAGATCTGCTGACACACACAGAAAATGCAACTCAACACCAAATTTTGGTTGGAAAAGGATTTTCCTGCATCTGGCTGGCAGCAATCAGCCAAGCATGGAGCAGGGACCTGCTGGGACCACCCCAGGAGGAGGCTTTGTGCAGGTTCCTGCTGCTAATTCCCACCCCTGCTGGAAATTTGGCTGCTGGGCAAAGAGCTGGGAATGGAAAGCTGAGCTGGTGTGCAAACATAGGTGTGACACCTCTCATCCACACACCTTCCTCCCTCCTTTTCCAGGAAACTCAAATGTGCCCTTTGTTAATGTTCACACCCCAAAGCATTTTTTCAATTGGGTTTTTTTCTTTTTTTGGCCACGAAAATTGGTTTGGGTTTCATTTATTCCATGCAGCATCTACCACCTTAAATTCAGCATTAAAAGAAAATAAAATTAAATCTTGCCTTGGGGTTGGACTTGGATGATCTTTGGAGAAAGCTGATCTTTCTGTGGTTTTTAAAGCATAAAACCTGCATAGTTCCATGAATAGCACCCCAAATTTTTCATCCCAAGGAAGGGAACTGGGTTTGTGCACCCTGGGGCCTGAAAATCAGGTGGGAAATTCATCCCAGAAAGGAGGTTCTCCAAAGCAAACCCATGAAGGAACAGGACTGGATGCAGTAGAGGCTGAGCATCCCCTGAGCTCGGAATTCAACTTTCTGAGCATCCTCAGCCTGGATTTCACAGTTCTGAATATCCCCAGCCCGGATCTCACCCTTCTGAGCATTCCTAGCCCAGATTTCACCCTTAGATTTCACCTTTCTGAGCGTCCCAGCTCAGATCTCACCCTTCTGAGCATCCCTAGCCTGGATTTCATATAGTTCTGAATATTCCCAGCCCAGATTTCACTCTTGGATTTCCCCAGCCCAGATTTCAGTTCTGAATATCCCCAGCCCAAATTTCACCCTTGGATCTCACCATTCTGAGCGTCCCCAGCCCAGATTTCACCATTCTGAGCATCCCAACCCCACATTTCACCATTCTGAGCGTCCCCAGCCCAGATTTCACCATTCTGAGCGTCAAGCTGACAGAAGGACAAACCAAACCTGCAGATAAATTCGCTCCTGTGAGGCATCAAAGCCTCAGCAGAACCTTGCAGCGTTTGCAGCCATTCCAGAGCAGGGAACAGCACCCAAAAGTCACTTTCAGCACCGATTTTCCCCACATTTCCCCCTGTTTGTTCAGAGCTCTGTTTGTTTGAGCAGTTCTGACCTCCTGAACCCCAGCCAGCGCTGGCTGCGCGTGCAGAACAACGAGCCCACGGTCAGGGATTTATTTTCCATGTTCTTGCAGGGGGATAGAAAACTCCCAGACACCCCAATCCCCATCCAACCTTCTGGAGAAATCATTAGGAATCCCCTCTTCCAGCTCCCATCCCTGGGGGTTGTGTTTATTGGGAACATTTCCATTCCAGCTCTGTCAGAGGGAGGACTGACTACACCTGCACGCTGGGGATGGCTGCAGTGGGCTTGGATTTTCCTCTGGGTTTTGGCAGGCAGCCCAGACTGCCTCCAAAAAGGAAAAAAATCGGACTAGAAAGACCTCACCATGTGTGAGGAACATGTGTTTCATTTGTTCAGGCCTCAGTGAGGAGGGAAGGGGGTGAACACGGAGTCAGCCCAGAGGTTTTGAGGTTGGGGAGGGCTTTCACTCTGTCCTGCTCTCAGAAAAGTGGGAAAAAGGCAGGAAAATGGGAAAAGAGATGGAAATTGCAGAGAAGCAGCAGCTTGAGCACCACCAGGCTGACAAGGACACAAACCCTGATCAGCCTCATCATCCTCTTCCTCCAGCTCATGAAGTTTGGCTCAGATAAGCCTTTACTTCTACAAATTCACTGCAACAATCCAAACCCACCGCCCTTTGTAAATAAAAAAGGATTTTTCCTATTTACAGCTGCAAAAAAATTTAACTTCTTTGGAAGTAGCACTAATTGGTGAATGACCTCCCACATAGAACAAGGTTCCCAAGTGAGCAGGGAAAGGGAACATGCCCTGCTTTGGGCCAGGGCTCCCTGTCACGCTCTGCTCCCAAAAATCCCTTTTCCATCTTGCTCAGGGATGCTGCCAAAAACCTTCAGCTGGAAACTTCTCCCCCCAAAGCACAAGGATTTGGCTTTTCCCCACTGCTCAAGCTGAGGAAAATCATCTTTCCCCAACACATCCATTTGCTGCTCCTTCCCAAATCCCTTTGTGGTTCTTTCCCTGCCCCTGAAACTCCATCCTGGTCCCTGCAGATCCACAGCAGCCCTGCAAACCTTGCAATGATGTCACTGGAGAGAGGAGCAGCTTTCCAGCATTACATCAGCCTGTCTGGCCTCAGCAATCAGCCTCCTGCTCCTCAGACTTTCCATGGAAGAAATTCATCCCCCTCCTCCCATCCAAGGAGAGGGGAAACAAACTGAAAATGGAGCCAGAAAAGAGAAATGACCCCGCACCTCGGAGCATCCATCACCCCAAACGAGCCTGGGGCTGCTGCCTGCCAGCACTGAAACACAAAAATCTGCCAGGGGGATGTCAGGAACAACCAGCCACAGCTCCCCAAATCCCACAGAGTCCCTGGAGGGGTGGAAATTGCTCCAAAGGATGAGTTTTGCCTCCCAGACATCGCTCGGTTTTCCTGTGGTTTATTGCTCCTTTCTGCAGGAGGGAGCCCAGGCCAGGGGAAGGGGACACAAGGTGCCTGTCCCCTCCAGGCCAGCAGGGATGGAGAGCCCTGCAGCATCCCAAAGTCATGGCAGAGCCCAATTTCCCCTCAGCATTCCTTGGGGAAATGCTCCTCCAAACCAGCTCCTCTGTGGGAACCCCTGGTACCCAACCATCAGGCTCCAAACTGCTTCTTTGAGGGATAATATCCAAAAAAATGTTGATTTTCCACTGGCACATCCCAGCCAGTGCCCAGGAGCAGCAGGGTGTCAGTGGTTCCTCAGACAGGGATGAGGTCCCACATCCTCCACCAGGAATTCCCAGAGCACATTAATCCTGCATTTTCAGGCCTAAGTGCCCCATTTCCCACCCTTTGCCAACAAAACCCTCAACAATGCCATCCTAGCCCAAAAACCACCCAAATCACAAAATTCCAGCCTGGTTTGGGGTGTGAGGAACATTAAAAATTCATCTTTTCCACCCCCAGTGGTGGTGGTGGTGGCACCTCCTAAATCCAGGCCTTAAATCTGGACAAGCTCTCAGACCACGCAGCTTCCTAAGGCTGATGTTTCACTTGGCACCCTGAAAAGATAAATGATAGACTGCAGGAGTGTTTGAAACATCAATAAAAGCACTTTTATGATCTGTTTGAACAATAAAGTGCTTTGTAAGCTATCAGAGGCCTGCAGGCATTCGATACCAGCAAACGGCCCTAATTATCCACACATGCCAGCACAGTTGCTTTGACAGTTCATGAAATGGAATTTACCACTGACCAAACCAAAAAAACAAACAGCCCACGGAAAAACCAACCCAAAAAAACAACAAAAAAAAAGAAAAAAAAAAGTGGATTTTGTAATCATGACTAACGAGGCTCCATCATTACAGGCAAGGCTGACCCAGTCACCAAGCTTGAGTGCAGGCCAGATGGCTGAACCTGCAATTACCCAGCGAATGGAGATGGAAAACAAGAGTTTCAGCAGAGTGTATGCAAACAATCCAGCTGATGTTTCCAGCCAGGCTCTCACTTTCCTCGCTGGCACCTGGCACCGAGGGGTCAGAGGAGCCAGCGCCACTCTGGGCTGGAAATGAAAGCACAGAGTCACTTTTACAAGCTGGTTTGCAATTCTTATTCTGGCCCAGGTGCTGCCCTCCCTCCCTGATAAAACCAGATGACGTCCCTGGGCACCTGTGTAAGGTGATGCTGTGGCTGAGGTGTTGCCAAACGGGGCCAAATTTCACATTTTTGATCAGATGGACTGCATCGCTTGGACTGCTGCCCCAAAAACCTCCCTGTTCATTGCAAACCCATCCGGAGGCATAATCCTCAATAATTGCAGACATTTTCTAGGCAGCACTGCTCTCCTGGAAGAGCCCAGAGCTGTGATTTAATCCATATGTCTCAAGTGCACCATTTTAAAGAGGATCCTTTGGAAAAAAAAAAAAAAATTAAAAAAAAATAAGGCAAAGCAGAAGAAATGACGAGAAAACCAGCAAGCAAATGGAGAATTATTAGGAGACTGGGGAAAGCTACAGACATCTTCAATAAAGATCCCTAAATGCTGGCTCAGGAGGTTTTATTTTCCATCCTCTCACACTGGGCTATATGGTGGTGGTGTAAAACATCCCCTCTTTGCACTCCCTGAAAGACTGCACAGCAAAGGAGGTGAAATCAGATTTGGCAGGGCCAGCAGAGCAGGCAGCCAGCTCTGTAAATTACCTGCTTTCAGCAGCCTGCCAAGGCAGGCAGGGAGAAATGGGAACGTGGATCTGTGGTGCATCCTGACAGACAAATCCAGGTTAGCAAAACCCACTAATTTTTAAAGATGGGTTTTGAAGTTGAACGAAAACTTCATTAATCTGGGCTTTCCAGGATGTGCTGGGTCCAGCTCTGAGCTCATGGGGAGCTCTGGGGGTGCTGCTGCTTTGAAGATATCAGAATTATTTAGGTGGGAAAAGGCTCCAAGATTGAGTCCAACCTGTGCCTGACCCCCATCTTGTCACAAACCCTGAGTGCCACATTTGGACACCTCCAGGGCTGTGGACTCCAAACCTCCCTGCTCAGCCCATTCCCAATGCCTGACCACCCTTTCCAAATCCAGGTTAGTAAAAACCATTAATTTTTAAAAATGTTTTTTTGAAGTTTAACGAAAACTTCATTAATCTGGGCTTTCCCTGTTCCTTCCTAATCCCAGATCCTGCAGGATGTGCTGGGTCCAGCTCTGAGCTCATGGGGAGCTCTGGGGGTGCTGCTGCTTTGAAGATATCAGAATTATTTAGATGGGAAATGTCCCAAGATTGAGTCCAACCTGTGCCTGACCCCCACCTTGTCACAAACCCTGAGTGCCACATTTGGGTGTTTTTTGGACACCTCCAGGGCTGGGGACTCCAAACCTCCCTGCTCAGCCCATTCCCAATGCCTGACCACCCTTTTCAAATCCAGCTTAGTAAAAACCATTAATTTTTAAAAATGTTTTTTTGAAGTTTAACGAAAACTTCATTAATCTGGGCTTTCCCTGCTCCTTCCTGAACCCAGATCCTGCAGGATGTGCTGGGTCCAGCTCTGAGCTCATGGGGACTCTGGGGGTGCTGCTGCTCTGAAGATATCAGAATTATTTAGACGGGAAAAGGCTCCAAGATTGAGTCCAACCTGTGTTTGTGACCCCCACCTTGTCACAAACCCTGAGTGCCACATTTGGGTGTTTCTTGGACACCTCCAGGGCTGGGGACTCCAAACCTCCCTGCTCAGCCCATTCCCAATGCCTGACCACCCTTTCCAAATCCAGGTTAGAAAAAACCATTAATTTTTAAAAATGTTTTTTTGAAGTTTAACAAAAACTTCATTAATCTGGGCTTTCCCTGTTCCTTCCTAATCCCAGATCCTGCAGGAGATGCTGGGTCCAGCTCTGAGCTCATGGGGAGCTCTGGGGGTGCTGCTGCTTTGAAGATATCAGAATTATTTAGGTGGGAAAAGGCTCCAAGATTGAGTCCAACCTGTGCCTGACCCCCACCTTGTCACAAACCCTGAGTGCCACATTTGGGGTTTTTTTGGACACTTTCAGGGCTGGGGACTCCAAACCTCCCTGCCCAGCCCATTCCCAATGCCTGACCACCCTTTCAATGAAGAATTCCTCCTGAATCAGGGAATTTCTTGCTTTCCCTCCATCAGAAGTGTTCCCCCACACCTTGGCACTGCTGTTGATGTTTGCACAGGACCCTCCTGCCACCAGGAACAGCCAGGACAGAGGTGCTGAGGCAAAATTGGGTCTAAATGTGAGTTAGAGGTGGATTTAGACCTGAGGAGCTGACAAAGTCTAACTTAAATTAGCACCAAGCTCTCTGCAGCCCAGCGCATCAGTCCTGGGAGGAGAGACAGAGTAAATCTCCTCCTGGAGTACCCAGAGCTGTTTGATGTGTTCACAGCAGGTCTGCCTGCAAGAGGAGGCTCTGAAACTCCTCCATCCCCAAAACCAGCAAAAATCACCATAAAATTTACCCACATGTACAAAAATGTGCTTTTATTTCTACCCCTTTCCACTAAAGCAAAAACTTTTGATCAAACCTCCCAAGCTCAGAGTAGAATAACCTACAAACCTCAGAAAATAAGAGATGCAAGAGCTGGGCAGGGAAGGAGAACACCCTGATGAGAGTGAAATGAAATCTGGGATTATCAACCCTGGGGATAATTGGTTTTTTAAGTGTAAACAAGGCCCAAGATGAAAAGAGAGGTGGCATTTGAACCCCAGGGGCAGCTGAAGGGCCCCAATGTCTGGGCTGGGAGCATTGATGTGTCTGTCTGTCCTGCTTTGTCCTGGGCTGCCTTGGAGCTCTCAGCAGCCCTAAGAGCACCTCTGGCACCCTGCCCAGCCTCTCTGGCTCATCCCAAATTGCTTTCCCTCCATTTCTGATGGCTTGATTTCACTCGTGGGCTTCAGAAAAACAAACAAAACAAAAAAAAAATCACAAAGGAGGGGAGGAAATCAAAAGCAGCATCTTTCAGCACCCTCCAGGGTGCTGTGTCCCATCCCAGGACAGGCTTTGGCACAATTTTTTGTCAGCCCCTCCTGGCCACAGGTGCTGAGATCAGAGGAATTCAATTTTTTTAGGTTATACAGCACCAACTACACCACTGAGACACAGTTATGGCACTCAGCTGCACAAAATTAACTCCCCTTGTCTTCTGAAAGAGCCAAAAATGACCTTAAAAAGCAATATATTCATGCCCTGAGCTTTTCCACACATGGGAAAAGTCAGCTCAGCCACTCCAGGCACTGCTGCAAACCAAGAGGGTCAAAACCCCACTTAACTTGTGGGACAAGGCTGCAAAATCTCACACAGATGAACCAACAAAATTTGGCAGCAAAAGCAGCCACTCGTTCCTAGGCTGTCCTTGGGTTTTGCGAAAACCTACTCAATTTTTTAGCCATGTCCACACCACAATTTAATGATGCCAGCTGCAGCTCTGGAGCCAGGGGCTGGACAAGACTTTTATCAGCACACAACAGCCTCAGGATGGAAAATCAGGGGACAAAATGGGAAATGCAGCAGGAAAATGGAACAGCAAGGTCTGACCAAAGCTCGTTTTGCTCATCACTGGAGGAACACAGAGCAGGAAAACAGGGCTGGGCCTTTCCCTGCTGCAGAAATCAAATTTCTCATTGGATTTCTTCCCTGAGATTCCTCCAAACAGCCCCACAAAGGGGTTAAATCCAGCCTAGGAATGGAAATATTTCCCTGCCCCAGATTTCGGCAGCATTTTCCCCTCACGAAGATCCCCCAGCTGTGGGATATGGGATTCCCTCATTCCCTGCTGGGATCCAGGTGTGACATGGGCACAAAATGGGCATCACCAGGATGGTCTGGGAATTATTCCTGCCTTTCAGGCTGAAAATGCTTTTTTTTCTGCAAAAGAGCCTTTCCCAAGCTTCTCCCTCTCTCTATTCCTACACTCAAACACCAGGACTTGGTTTCTAATTTATGTTTAAAGGAAGGCAAATTAAAAGGAGTTTTTCCCTCTAAAACTGAGACACATTTACATGGCTTCACTCCCCCAGTGCTGCTGCACCACAGGAACTGCAGCAGAGAAAGTTTATCCCCACCATGGGCTGGATTTTTGTCCTTCCCTCTCCCCCTGCAAAATAAAATAAAAAAATCCCTTTGCAGCCTCATCCCCTCAGCTCGAAACCTCCCAGCCCTGCAAGAGCCCATGGTGCCATTTGTAAACTCCTGTTTACAACAAACCCAGCACAAAACTCAGCTTGTCCAACCTGGGCCCAGGGCTTGGCCCCTTTTCAACCCTCCCCAGTCCCTCACAGAGACCCTCAGAGCCTCCCAGCTAATTGAATTTTAATGAGAGGAAGTCATTTTTCCACTGGAAGAATGTTTTGCTAGAGAAATATTTTGAAACTCCTCTAACCTTTCCTGCCAGGCTTTTTAAAAGTGTTTTTTTGGGGATTTTTTTTGCAGCAGAACACGAGTGAGGAAGTTCCCATCTGGGCTCTGAGCTGTTCCCCTCACAACCCCAGCATTTCAATAATTACAGATCCCAAAACAAAAAGTGTTTGGGGCTGGTTTGAGTTCAGTCCTGACAAGGAGGATATGAGTTCCCACTGCTTTTTACAGCTCCTGTGTGAGACAGAGCCAACCCCAGCCCTGTCTCCAATCCCACTCCCACCTCACTGGGTTCTTTTAATTTCCAGCAAAAGCGACAAACGCACAGAGCAGAAAACCTCTGTCCCGGTTTAGGGCAAATTTGGGAGAAAACAATACCAAAAAAATACAAATACCAATATCATAACATCACCCTAGGACAACCTCCTGAGCTGGGGTTTGCAGATTGGGTGGGACAGCAGCAGCCTCATCTCCTGCATGCTCCAGAAACCCTCAGCTTTCCAGGAACACAGAAATTGAACCCTTTGTTCTGAGCCTGCACAGTTTCTGCTTAGCCTTGCAGAAAGGAGAAAGGAGGGGCCAAAGGAAATGGAGTTGCTGAGATATGAAGGAAATTAGGTTCTAGTCCACTGCCTTCAGAAAAGCTTCTTCCACCCCAGTTAAAGCTGCTGGTGGCTTCAGTGGTGCGTGAGGAGGTGATCAAAACAAAGGAAAAATGGATAAATATCAGAACTAGAGGGGGTTTCTATCCATCTTGTGTTATATCAGTACATGCAAGACAAAGAAAAATAAGTATTTTCTAATGACCCAGTTCTCATTAACACCAGCAAGATCTTGTAGCTGCAGCTCACAGCCAGAACAGGCAAGAGGCTCCATTGTACCCCAAAACTGAGGAGGTCCTGATGCCTTCCTTGTGAAGGGTGACTTCGAACAGAGACTGGGCAGAGCTAAAGAATAAAGCAGGGACTTATTAGAAGGATTTCCTCAATGGATCCACCTTGGGCAGCACAAGAGTTACACCCAAGATGAACCAAAATGATCGCAAAATGCACAACCAGTCATGGGGTCTGTCACTTTGATCAGTTCTGCTCCATTTGCATATTGCAGTTAATTGTGATGCCTTGTGATTCCTGATGCTTTTTTAGGTCACCATGTGACCTAAAGAAGAGGGTACAGAAGGAGGGAAAGAATAAAGCAGGGATTTATTAAAAGGATTTCCTCAATGGATCCACCTTGGGCAGCACAAGAGCCCAGCCAGGGCTGCACCCAAGATGAACCAAAATGGTCCCAAAATGCACCCAAGATGAACTAAAATGGTCCCAAAATGCACCCAAGATGAACCAAAATGGTCCCAAAATGCACGACTGCTCCCAGGATCTCTCCCTGGGATCAGTTCTGCTCCATTTGCACCTTGCAGTTCATTCTCCCATTCCAGCTTTAGCCCAGGCAGTCCCACCCTGCTTGTTTTTCTCTCTCCAGCCCACGGGGTTTGTGCTCCTGGGCTGAGATTTGGATCATTTGTCCTTGGTCCCCAGCTGGAGCAGGAATTGTTTTGTCTCCCTGCTCTGTGCATAGAGCTCACCATCCCCTGATGTGAAGCTCAGACCCACAGACTAAAGCAGCACAGAATGTGAAAAATATAAAAGCTAAACCTGAGGGATCAGTCCCACAGCCCCTTGGGGGTTAAAGTCTTTTCAGCAAGGGAACCATGGCCGTGGAAAGGGCTAAAAGAGGAACAGGGAGTGCCCATGAACACCTGGGTTCAGTTCCCTCCGTGGCAGAGCAATCAGGTGAGCCCTAAAAACCACCTGGGAACCCCCCAATTTTCAGAAGCAATTCTGGAAATCCTGTTACTTCATAAAATGCAAGTGCAGGTTTTTCATCCAGCCTGGATGTGACACCAAAGTCCTTCCAGTGGCTCTGCTGGACCTGAGCTGGAGAAGAACTCTTCAGTTTTATGTAACAAGACCAAACCAAGTCTCCAGAGCTGAAATATTTGGCAGAACATCCAACACTTGTGAAAGACACTCCAGCGCCCATTGAACCCAGCTTTTACTTTCCATTCTAATTGTTCAACTTCCCAGGGAATGTCTCTTAATTTAATACAATTTCAAGATGCAGGCCTTGCTCTGTAACTGGGATTTTGGCAGATCTATCCAGCCCAGGCATTCCTGCTCTGTTTACAGCAGAGCAGCTCCCAGATGTTGGTAATATTAAACAGACTGGAACCTTCCCTCTGAGTGACAGCAAAATGCAGGCAAGAACTGGCTTTGCTATGGCTCTGATTAGCCAGGGATAGGAGATATTCCCATCCCTTTGCTGGGCTGGGGAGGCCCAGGAGATCCAGCTCTTCCTCTAAATAAATTCCATAAAAATAAAGAGCTGGAGATCAACAAGGCTTGATTACACCCCACTGCACTTGGTGCTGGTTTTAGGAAGCAATTCCAGCTCACAAGAAAGATCAGGAACGGGATTCTCATCCCCAGGAAAGCCTCACAAGTGCAGCAGAGCACAAAAGTTGATTTTGCCAGGGAAATGCAGACATTAAAATGCTGCTGAACTATGGGGAAAAGCTTCTCCCATCTGTACCTTGTCTATAAATAACGCTCTGCCTCTCTGCTTCCATCACAGGGAACATCCCACCCCTCAGGAATTTGCTTTGCCTTTGGAAGCAGAGTGTGGGAGGTGACAACCAAGCCAACCAAGCTGTCAAGGAGAGTCCCCTCGTGTCATGGAGCAAAAGAGCCAAGAATCCATGGCCAATGAGTGGGAAAAGAGCAAATTCCTGCAGCCCCAGGGTGAGCTGGGCCTTGGGAGGGAGCTGCTTCCCTCAGCCTTCACTCACTGCCCCTGCAGCTCAGCTCTAAATGTCAGCACAGGGATGAATGAAAAACTGGGGAGAGCTCACAAAGTTAAATGTGCAAAGAACTACGAAAACCCAGTGTAGAGATGGTCCAGGACCCCAGCAAGGGCTTGGAACAAAATAATGGAGCAAAAGAACCAAGAATCCATGGCCAATGAGTGGGAAAAGAGCAAATTCCTACAGGCCCAGGGTGAGCTGGGCCTTGGGAGGGAGCTGCTTCCCTCAGCCTTCATTCACTGCCCCTGCACCTCTAAATCCCAGCACAGGGATGAATGAAAACCTTGTGAGCCCTTCCCAGCTTAAATATGCCAAGAGCTCCAAAATCCCAGTGTAAAGATGGTCCAGGACCCCAGCAAGGGTTTGAAACCAGACAACCAGAGGAGCCCACTCCACCAAGGCCACCTGGGAAAACTGGGCCCACAGTTTTCATCGGCACTACAACAAGCCGAAATAAAAACTTTAAAATCACAAACAACAGTGTTCTACTATGGAAGAAAAAACCCCAAAAATTACCAAAAGAGTTGTAAGTGTCTCATCATCCCCATGGAACAGCTTCAGAGCTGCTCCTTGCCATGGCTCACCTCAAAGACTTCCTCATCCAATATCCTGGTGCCGAACACGATGATGCCGTTGACGTCGATGATGGGGTGCTCGCTCCGGTCCAGGAACTTGGTGATTTTCTTTTTACAATCCAGAACCAAAGTGACATTTTTCTTCTGCACACTCAGAGCCACCCGGTGCCACCTGTGAGGACATAGCCCACAGACGTGTCAGGCACAGCCCTGGGCTTTGCAGGACAAGGCAATGATTGAACAAATAAAACGAACTTTCAGGAATTGATGCTCTCATGGAAATCCTCCCTGCGCAGAGCCTGAAGGGTTGGCTGGCAGGAGAAATGCTGATTGGCAGCTTTCATCCCTCCAAATCAGGCAGGAGAGGGCCAGCTCTGGCTTCAGCAGGAAGCAGGGATAAAACCACACTGTTGTCTCCCTTCTCCACCCTCTTTTTAAGCCCTGCCCAAGCCTCAGCGTGGATTTTGCAAGATAAACTGATTTTTTTTTAAGGCCCTTCGCAGGAAAATCAATGTTCCTATCCCCACAAGCAGCAGACAGCAGCACTGACTGCTCATTTACAATTCTTACAGATGTCAAATTAATCCACCAAAGGCCAAAATGACAGAGTGGGGCACCTGTCAGCTGCCAGGGGTGTGCAAATACATTTCTATAGGCACAATTCCCATTTTACAAAACGTTCAACATGCTGGCACGGATAAAAACAATGAACTGATTTTTTCCTTGGTGCACAAAATGTCACTTACTTGCCATCTGCTAGGTTAATGCCTCTAAAGAGAGGATAGTCTTCTGGGCCTGGCTTTCCTGTATGGTCTTCATACAGGAATACAGGAGATCTACCCAACTCCACACCAATTTGCTGGATCCCTTGCTCATTGTAAATTGAGATCAAGAAGGACTGACCTCCTTTCTTCGCTTTTACAGTGGTTAGAATGGAGAAGTCCTCTGGGAAGGGGGAAGCTGGAGTGGAAAAGCAAAGAGGTTAGTGAGGTTTCCTCGGAAATAATCCCTACATCAACAGCGCTGCTGTCTGAGGAGCCATGGGTGGTTTGTCTCCAGATGTGTGCACATCAGCAGCCCTAAATGTTTATATAGGGCCAGCTGAAGATGTGGCTTTTCCCCAAATACTCTGGGGTGAAACCCCTGTGCTGGGAAAACAAAAGTTCTACAAAAGTAATTAGCTTAAATTTCTAATTTTTGCATGCAACCCTTCCAAAAGAAGCTCCCCTAAAGCCCTTTAGGACACAAAGCAAAAACCTTCATGAGGTGCTCCAAATTAATTGAATTTATCAAAGGGACAGAGGAAATCAAACATCAACACAATCTTGAAGGGTTTTTATTTAAGGGAGCAGAGAATTGCATCAGGATTTGTTCATTCCAGATGAGAACAGAAGATTTTGTGGTTTTGGCTTTCAGGGCTGCTGCAGACACACAAAAAATCTGAAAAATGAAATAAATCTGGCAATCAATGGAAAATGGAAATTTGTCTGCTTATTAAACAGCACCTCATTTCCTGACCTTTCCTCCTGTCAGGAAAGAGCTGTGTCTGATCACAGGTGATTTCTGTCTTTATTTCTGCAAGGTTTGGAGGAGCCATTAAAGCCATTAAACTCTGTCAGTACAGGGTCAATCTGCAAGGCCAGGAAAACACATTTAAAGATTCAATCTGAGCATCACCCTCTTGCAGAAACCCAAATTTCTCCCCCTCTTTGGGTTTCTCTGCTGTTCAGACTGAAATGAAAGAGCCCAACTGAAAATCCTGGATCAGGGCAGCTTGAAAACCACCAGGAGCATTCATAAAGAAGATTTCTTGATGAAATTATGCACACAAACCCCCTGATGTGCATTTCAGAGTGTGGGGCTTGCAGGGAATCTCTCTTTGGAACCAACCAAGGATTGCTTTGTACCCCAGCGGGGCAGGGCAGAGTGGGGCAGCCCCACTGTGGGGTTTGGGACACGTGTGGCACTGCTGGCACCCAGGGAACACAGGGATCCTGTTTAAACTGCAGATGTGCAGCCAAATAAACCACAGAAACCACCAAGCTCAGTGCCCAGAAGCTTCAAATAGATTTCCTTCACTAGTTTGGGTTTTTTTCTAGGGGGGTTTCACACAGGGAGGAGATGAGGAACGTGGCAGTGGGGAGTTCTTGGCACCACAGCCAAGTTGGAGCTCAAACACAGAACCCTGAGATCATCTCCTGACTGGGAGGTGCTTTAATTTTCAGGAACGAAGTATTTAAGCATTTAGGAACAAAGTTTTTAATGTATTTATCTGCCAACAGCAGGGAAGGGGATAAGGCAGGAGCTGCATCAAAACCAGAATTGCTGCAGAGCAAAGGGAGAACTTCAGGAGGATAACTCAGGGTACCTATGGAGAAACACTTTGTACCAAGTTAATCTCTCTCACCTTGTGTAAATAACATTTGGGAAGCAGCAGAGAGACCTCCCAGTCAGGAACTAAATGCCATTAGATTCTGATTTATCCCCAGGACTCAGCCCCAGACGTTTGGCCAAAGCAGCTCTGGTTTTGGTGCCTCCCTGAGCTTTATCTCCCTCCCCTGTGCACAAACCCTCCTGGAGGACTGAGCCAGGACCATACGCCTTCCTGGCTCCAATTACAGCCTACAGATTTGGGCCTTTTATGTAAAATAGTTCATGTCCAAAATTTCATTATGAACCCACAATACAGTACCTTTCAACTTGGACAAGCTGCCAACTCATTAAAAAGCTGCTTTTAATTTTTTTTTTCATGATTATCAAAATGTCTCCATGGTGATGCGAGTTTCTCAACCCAAATAATCATAATGGATGAATTATAGCTGACATTACTCTGTTACTGCTCTGCTGTCCTGGCAAAATAACAATGCCTGCACTGTCAGAGGCAGAAATGACCCGGGCTGCTGAACGAGGGATGAAAACACATCCCCACACACACCAATACTGATAAATACACGGCCATAAATACACCAGGCACGGAGAAATTGACCCAAATCCCTCCAAAACAATGGAGACACCCCTCCAACAAAGGCTTCGGGATGGATTCCTCCTCGTGGGTTCGCTCCTCAAACGAGCTCACGCTGGGAGATGCTGCGCATCCATCGCTGGGGCTGGCTGGCATCCTCCTCCTCCCACTCCGTGGCCAAAGCCTCCCAAAACCACCCTGTGGGACCCCCACAGCACAAGGGGGAGCCCCCAGTCCTGCTGAAGCTGCAGGAGCTCCAGGGTGGGCATGGCTGAATCCATGGGATGCTCTAATGGATGAGCCAAAGTCAGGCTGAGCAGCTCCTTGCTTGAGCACGGTGGTTAAAGGGTCTTGTAGAACCTTGTGGTCTTCAAAACAGGGCGAGTTTGGACCTTCTTCCTGATCCAGGTGTGCCCAAACATTGCCCAAACCAGAGTCTGCACCTGAGACTTTGCTAATCCAGGTGTGCCCAAACAGAGCCTAAACCAGTCCTGCTCCTGAGACCTTCCTCCTAATCCAGGGGAACCTAAGCAGAGCCTAAACCAGAGTCCTGCTCCTGAGAATTTCCTAATCCAGGTGTGCCCAAACACAGCCTAAACCCTGAGACCTTCATCCTAATCCAAGGGTAACTAAACACAGCCTAAACCAGAGTCCTGCTCCTGGTCTGGAGCTGCAGAACAGCAGAAATCAGAAAAGCAGTGAGCTGATCCCATTCCTGACCCAAACACAAAGAGAAAAGTGGCATTTCCTGAGCCTTTACACCTTTCCTCTTCAAAGCAAAGCTGGTTTCCAATGGTGTCACCAATTTCTGGCCTTTTCCTTCAGCTGAGGAGACTCTCAGCTGTGCAGTGATTTGTTTTTCTCAGGGGTGACTGTTCAGGCTCTAACAGAGATTTCTGAGAAGGCAAATGACAACTGCAAACTTGCTGGAAGCACACAAATGACATTTTGCTGGCTGCCACTGAAACCCTTGCCTTTGTTGCTTCTTTTCCTCTTGCTTTTCTTTCTGGAAAAGCACGGGTTTTGTTGGGAAGCAGGACTTCTTCAGGCAGCCAGGACAAAAAGCATCTCAGCAGATGTTTTTTTTCACTCTTTTGAGCATGAAAAAACAAGTTTTGTGTGTATATAAATATATATACACACACATACATCTTGCTTTGCTGGCTGTGGCAGCAGAATGCAAAGCCCATGAAATTACATCTTAGAAAAGCACCAGCTTCTAATTAGCAGGAAATATTCTGTGCAGAGCACGTTTGCCAAGGGTGCTGTGGAGCAGAGAGGGAAAGCTCTGCTCCAACCCACCCTCCTGGTGACACAAAAGCCCTAAAACCACATTCCCCTGGGACACTGCCCTGCAATTTCCTTGGTATCTTTATCCCCTCTCTCATCTAGGGGTGGCAGCTGAAGTCACATCTCGTTAAAGAGATGATGAAACATCCATGGATCTGCTGGAAATCACTGGAATTGCTTCACTTGGCTCTTCCCCATTTCCTGAGCAAGCAGCAGAGAGGCCTCAAGGACTCTGGAAGTTTTCAGAGTGGGACTGAGCTGCTTCAAACACCCCCTGGGTGTCCAGGAGATGAAATGATGGAAAAGCTGCTCCATAACTCCATCGGGATCTTCTCACCCAAGGAAGAGGCAAACCAAGAACTCAGGGAGGGTGAGGATGTAAAAGCAATAAGGTATGAAAGAGACAACCAAGAAAATCTTCAACACTGAGCTCTTTCTTGAGACCAGGATTCAATTTTCTCCAAAAACCAGGACTCAGTTCTCCCCCGGGATCAGGATTCAGTTTTCTCCAGGACTCATTTCTCTCCAAGGATGAGGATCCAGTTTTCTTCAGGGATGAGGACTCAGTTTTCTTCTGGACTCATCTCTGTGCCTGTGTCCCCTATGTCAGACCTGCTGTCATCCAATCCCTTGTTAAACAATCATCCAGAACCTTCCAGCCTGGTTTTTACCCCTCCAGTTCAGCACCATTTGCTGGTTTCAGTCACATCAAAGTGACCAGGCAAGACTCCACAGTGGCTACAGAAAATGCTGCCAAGCTCTCAAATCCACTCCAGCTGGATATTCCAAACTGGAACTTTTCCTTTGAGCACTTTGGAGCTTGTAGACACCAGGCCTAAAAGTTGAAGTCATTTCAGGAACATGACAGGAAGGCACAGCCTGTCCAGCTGGGCACACAATGATTTTATCTGTGATCAGAAAGAACTTCCCTGCCCAGGACAGCAGTAAAGACAAATTTAGGGGCTGCTTTGCCCTTCTGTAGACATTTATACCAAATTTTAGGCCAGACTTAGCAGCTCCTTTGTAAGGGTTGCTCATGAAATGAAGCACAGCCTGTCACACATTGCCCTCATCACATTCCATTCCATCCCTTTCCTTTCCTTTTTCCTTTTTTTCCTTTCCTTTCCTTTTTCCTTTTCCTTTTTTTCCCTTTCCTTTCCTTTTTCCTTTTTTTCCCTTTCCTTTCCTTTTTCCTTTTTTTTCCCTTTCCTTTCCTTTTTCCTTTTTTTCCCCTTTCCTTTCCTTTTTCCTTTTTTTTCCCTTTCCTTTCCTTTTTCCTTTTTTTTCCTTTCCTTTCCTTTTTCCTTTCCTTTCCTTTTTCCTTTCCTTTTTCCTTTTTTTTCCTTTCCTTTCCTTTTTCCTTTCCTTTCCTTTTTCCTTTCCTTTCCTTTTTCCTTTCCTTTCCTTTTTCCTTTCCTTTCCTTTTTCCTTTCCTTTCCTTTTTCCTTTCCTTTCCTTTTTCCTTTCCTTTTCCTTTTCCTTTCCTTTTCCTTTTTCCTTTCCTTTTCCTTTTCCTTTCCTTTTCCTTTCCTTTTTCCTTTCCTTTCCTTTTTCCTTTCCTTTCCTTTTTCCTTTCCTTTCCTTTTTCCTTTCCTTTCCTTTTTCCTTTCCTTTCCTTTCCTTTTTCCTTTTTCCTTTCCTTTTTCCTTTTTCCTTTCCTTTTTCCTTTCCTTTCCTTTTTCCTTTCCTTTCCTTTCCTTTTTCCTTTTTCCTTTCCTTTTTCCTTTTTCCTTTCCTTTTTCCTTTCCTTTTTCCTTTTTCCTTTCCCTTTTCCCTTTCCTTTCCTCATCCAAGCCCTGCCATGCCCAACCCCAGCATTTCTCCTGTCACAGAGATCATTTATAAAAAATCCTTTTGCCAGGATTTTTTCTCCTGAGAAGCTGGGAGGCCTCAAGAACAAAATGTAAACATTGATTATCTGCTGCTGTGGAATGCAACAGGTGCATCTGTGATTGGTCTCATGTGGTTGTTTTTAATTAATGGCCAATCACAGTCAGCTGGCTTGGACTGTCTGTCCAAGACAGAAGCTTTTGTTATGATTCTTTCCTATTCTATTCTTAGCCAGCCTTCTGATGAAACCTTTTATTCAATTCTTTTGGTATATTTTTAATGTAATATATATCATAAAATAATAAATCAGCCTCTGAAACATGGAGTCAGATCCTCATCTCTCGTCCCAAGACCCCTGTGAACACCATCCCACCTGAGCTCCTCTGCTCTGTCCCCACCCTGTGGGAGTGACAGAATGGGAATTTTCCAATCTGAAGGAGCAGAGATGGCACTGGCCACCTCCTCTGCAGTGACAGCCACCACCTCGTGCAAACACTGGGATAAAAGGATATTAACTGATGGCTGGAAATCTGCAGCCCCTGAAACAGCAGAACCACTGCAAACACACTGGGGAAATGAAGGAATCGGACATTTCCATGGGGCAAATGCAAAGCTGGACTCACCAGGATACAGCTGCTTTGTTGGGGCACTGAGTTGAGCATCTTTTGTTACTCTGTAAGCAACGTCTGCTTCTTTTGAAGATCTTCTGCTTGTGCAAAACCCCGTGGTTTTTGTGATACCATCAGGTAAATTATGAAAATCTAACACCTTCAAGAGGTCTGCAGGTTCAGCTGCAAAGAGAAAAGGAGAAAGAAGAATTAGGAGACAAACAGGGGTGGCACTGCTGGGCTCCAAATCAGGCAATTGTCACAACCTCAAACTCAGCTGAAATGTGCTTTCAACTCTCCTTCCCCCACCGTTCTTGAAGGCAAATTTTTAGAGGAAAAGATGCCTTAAACCCTTCTGATCCTTCAGGATATGTGCAATAACAAACAAGGATTTCATTTCAGCCCATTACACCTGTCAGTCACAGAGCTCAGCACAACGCTGCAGGCCAGGGAAATGCTTTCTCCCCTCAATAATTATCCAAAGTTTCATTTCCCCATCCTAATTTTTGCTTTCCCCTCCTAAATCCATCTTCCCTGGCCGAGGGAAAAACAAGGAAAAGAATTAAATATTATTCTCCCCTCAAAAAAAAAACCCCAAACAAAACAATATCAAACCAAACTGAACAAGCCCAAACAAACCAAAACAACATCAGAAAACCCCAAGAACCCAATGGAAAGGTTGCTCTGGAAATTCAGTGCAAGATGGGAGCTGCAGAGCCCACTGCAAACCCCAGCCTCAGCCAGAAGTCATTAATCCAAGCCATATTTATGCCTGTAAGAATAATTTTTAACACCTTGAACACCCCCAAAGCTCTGCCATAAGTCACTGATGTGTTCCCTGTGCATATCCGTGCTCCCAGCGCCTGCAAAGTTACAAATTGCAGGCAGCAGACCTCAGAACAAATCTCATTTTTCAAGGTCTTTAATTAAATCCCCATTCCTGAGGAAAGCCACCGAGTTCGTCACTGGGTTGAGGAGGCTCATCAGGAACATTCCCAGTTCTCCCAGTTCAGGGAACTGGGCAGCACTGGACAAAAGGAAAAACCAGGTTTTAAAGCAGAGCATGGTCTGGACTCCAGGGAATTCTAAAGCTGAGCTGGTCTAGGGAAGCTTGCAATGAGAAAAGCCTGAAGGTCCCTCCCAACCCAAACCTGACAAAATTCAGGGGAATTCCTTCAATCTTCCTTCAGCTTTTTGCCTTCCACAACTCTTCAAAATGGAATAAAATTCACCTGGAGACACAAATTTACTGTGCACAGCTGCCCTGTTGTTGTTTCAGCGCCCTGACTGAGACATTTGGGGCCTGCAGGAGGGGTGGGCAGAATTTTCTTCCATATTCAGATTTGGAGCAGAAAGGACACCCCAAAACCTTGCAGGGGTTTATGATGCAGCTCTCAGCCGTGCTGGGCTTTGTGTGCCATAAAGTGAGGAATGAAAAATCATTCCCAGCTCATTCCAGGTGCAACTTCCTCACCATTTTCCAGGCTGGGGATTTGCAGCCCAGGGATGCAGATTTGCTGCAATGGTTTTTTGTGGTATATCAACAACACAGAAAATTATCATTTATATTCCAGCAAATAAAGCCAATAGGGATCATTTTAGGAGTAGTGAAAACAATTTCAGGACACCTTCCACTGTCCCAGGGTGCTCCAAGCCCTGTCCAGCCCGGCCTTGGACACCTCCAGAGATGGGGAATCCACAATTTCCCTGCACAACCTCAGCCAGGGCATCCCTACCCTCACACAGAAACTGTTCCAGATTTTTAATGGAAAAAGGTGTTTTCCACCCCAAGCCATGAGGGGTCAGAGCATGAGGAGGGACAGGAGGAGCCCTTGGTGAACCCCAAATTTCAATCCCAACCTGCAAAAGCCACCCAAGGTTGGGGTGCCTGCAGGAAGGAGCAGAGAATCCCCATGGCACAGGGACTGCTGCTCCAAATAAACCCTTCCCCTTCCAGCTTTACCAGCCTAAAATTCCTTTTCCAAGGTATTTTTAGCCCTAAATAAACACCCAATTATTGCCTTTGCAGGGCCCAGCCCTTTGCCTGCGCTCTGGGTTTCTCTCCCCAGAGGTTGCCTTGAACATCAGGGCTTAAATTTGGAATTAAAACCAAGAGGTATTTATATATTCTATATATAAATATATATATTATATATATATATATATTCTATATATATATATATATATATATTCTATATATAAATATAGAATATATATTCTATAGTATATATATATATATATACTATATATATATATATATATATAGTATATATATATTCTATATATAAATATATATATTATATATTCTATTTATTTATATCTAATTTAGGGATATTCTATTATTCCTAGAGTTCCTTTGGCAGATCCGGAAGAAATAAAAGCAAGTTTATGTGCTTTTATTATTTTATTTTATTATTTGAGGACTGGAAGTTGCTTCCCCTCAGGGATGCTTTTTTTGTCTCCTTTTCAGCCTCCTGGGATTTCAACAATTTGGACTCCTTATCTAAACACTTTTCACCACAGCTGACCTGAGAATAACTGACTAAACCAGGGGGGCAGAGGCTAAAATAAAACAGGGCCTAAAATAAGGATATCAGGCCCCAGCTGCATCCTCTGGATGGGCTTAAAAGAGCCTCTTAAATTCTTCAGCAGCCCAATAAAACACAATTATTTATTTGGGCAAAGAGAAAAGGCATTTTAAGGAGGAGAACTGAAGAATGGGAGCTGCAGGATTGAGGATCTTGAAGGTTGTTCCTTAGGAAGGGGTTAAAAATTTAAAAAAAAAACTTAAAAGTAAATTTAATTTTAAGAAATTAATTTTTGAATTAATTTTCAATTTTAATTAAAAAATTTTAAAATTAAAAAATTAATTTAATGTCATTTAAATTTTTAATTTAAATTTAAAAAAGAGAATTAAAAAATAAAAAAGGGTCAGAACTCATCTGCTCCTCCCAAGAGCTACCACAGAGCTGTGTCAATTCACACTGCTCCAGATTGCAGAATATTTCACCAGTGACTCATGACATCCCCTTATTTATTTATTTTTTTTTTCTTTTAAAGAAAGCCCAAATAGTCCCAAGTGGGAACAAAGGGAACCATTATGCAGAGTCAGATTGGAAGGATCCTACATCTAATCCCAAAAGGGAAAGAAAGAAACCCAGAACTGACACTCAGAGACTCCATGAAATTAAAAAAAAAATCAAATAATCCCTGTTCCTTTGAGCAGAAATCCTTTTTTTAAAAAATTTTTTTTTATTTAAAAAAATCAATTATTTGGGTTTGTGACAAAGCCATGGTGTTGGCAGCCAACAGTGAGCAAAGGGCAAGGTTTTCCTTCACGGAATATCATGAAAATATCCAAAATTTACAGATAAAATGCCCAAAAATGAAGAAAATGTTGAGAATTTGAGGGGAAATCCCAGCCCTGTTCAAGGACAGCAGAAATCCTGCTTGTTTTAAGAGATTTGGGATTTTCAGCAGCACCCACCCTGTTGATTTCACCATTTCCAAGGGGCTGTTTCCCCTCATTGCACAAATCCTGGGAAAAAACCATGAAAACCCCTCAGGGAACAGGGACAGGGATTGGGGTGTCCCTAAAAGGTTTGGGGGTGCAAGGCACAAAACTCCCCTTTCCCTGCTCCTGGTTATTCTGCGTATTTCCACCAAATGTGTCCATTTTGGCTGATTTTTAAGATTTTTTGGTTTAGAAAAAAGATGCTGTTTGTCCTTCTTGTCTCCTGTGTCCCACAGCTCATCTTCCAACATATCCTGATCCCATTTCTCCAACATCTTCCCCTGAGTGCTGCTGGAAGATGCTGAGAGGGAACAGAATCCTTTGCTGTGCTGTTTTCCTGGACACAAAATTCAATTTAAATCTGGTTTTGTGATTCTTTTTGATACCCCTGAAGTGCTGAGATATTTTTTTTTTTTATTTTATCCTACAAGGCAGAGCTCTCCAAGCTCCCCCCCTGCACACGGAGCAGGAATTTCTGGGTCACTGTGACATTTTGGGAAGTGCTCCAGCCCCAGTTTCCTTCCTGGCAGGAGCTTTGCCCTTTGAACCACTGAGGGTGGAATTTTTGGGAGCTGTGAGAGCTCCAAACTCCCTCCCTCAGCAGATCCACCGTTGGCTTTAGGAGCAGCTCCTTAAAACCAGCCAAAAGGGGGGAAATTTTTGTGTCCCTCATCCCTAGGGTCTTTTTTACACAAAATCAGTCAAAAATTAGTCAAAAATCAGCTAAAAATCAGCTAAAAATCAGCTAAAAATCAGCTAAAAATCAGCTAAAAATCAGCCAAAAAATCAGCCAAAAAATCAGCCAAAAAATCAGCCAAAAAATCAGTCAAAAAATCGGCCAAAAAAATCAGTCAAAAAATCAGCCAAAAATCAGCCAAAAAATCAGTCAAAAATCAGTCAAAAAATCATCAGTCAAAAAATCATCAGTCAAAAAATCATCAGTCAAAAAATCATCAGTCAAAAAATCAGTCAAAAAATCAGCCAAAAAATCGGCCAAAAAATCGGCCAAAAATCGGCCAAAAAATCGGCCAAAAATCAGCCAAAAATCAGCCAAAAAATCAGTCAAAAAATCAGCTAAAAATCAGCCAAAAAAATCAGCCAAAAAAATCAGCCAAAAAAATCAGCCAAAAATCAGCCAAAAATCAGCCAAAAACAGCCAAAAAACAGCCAAAAAACAGCCAAAAATCAGTCAAAAAATCAGTCAAAAATCAGCCAAAAAAATCAGCCAAAAAAATCAGCCAAAAAAATCAGCCAAAAAAATCAGTCAAAAAATCAGCCAAAAATCAGCCAAAAAATCAGTCAAAAAATCAGTCAAAAATCAGCCAAAAAATCAGTCAAAAATCAGTCAAAAAATCAGTCAAAAAATCAGCCAAAAATCAGCCATAAAATCAGTCAAAAAATCAGACAAAAAATCAGCCAAAAATCAGCCCAAAATCAGCCAAAAATCAGCCAAAAATCAGCTAAAGAATCAGCCAAAAATCAGCCAAAAAATCAGCCAAAAATCAGCCAAAAATAATTTCAAGGCTCCTGGATCGCCTCAGCCCTCAGGGAGCACCTGGAGATGGAAAACCAGAGATTTCCAAGAGCTGGAAATCACATCCAAGGATTCTGCCACGCTTCCCAAGCAAACCTTGGCACCTCTCTGGGGATGAAACATTGAAGTTTTCCATGATTTTTGATAAAGGGGATGGCTCAGAAGCCACTGAGGGCAGGTTTATTTGGGATATTGGGAATTCATTCTCCCCTGGGATCCCAGTGAGGCCTTTCCCAGTTTCCCTCCCCTGCCATGGGGTTCATTCCCAAGCACAGAACCTCCTGCACCTGAAAAGGTGGAAAAGGAAATTCCAACTTTTCCCTCTGCTCTGAAGCGTCCCAGCGTTCCCAGACAAGCTGGCACTGGGACAGCAGCAGCGTTTTCAAAGCAATTTGTAATAATCAACCACTTAAAGGCCTGCAAGGCTTAATTAAGGCCTGAGTTTGCAGCACATTCAAATCAACAAGAAGCTTTGCAACCGGTTTTAATGGGGGGCAGAGCAGTTATTCCTGCAAGGGAGCATCCAAAGCTGGCGGAATCTTCCGGAAAAGGGGAAGGAATAAAGGAGAGCTGGCCTAAGAGCGGCCTCCTCCTCAAGGCCTCCCTCAAAATTGAACAAATCCACCCCAAAATCAGCAGCTAAACTGAGTTTTTCCCTGTAAAATCAAACCCCTGCAGCGCTCTGGGTTGTTTTATGTGGGTGAGGGTGTTCCTGTATCCCAAGGGTGTCACTGGAATGGGAATTATTGCTCCAGGTTGGAGCATCCCACACACTCAGGGTGGAGTCCAACACCCAGGAAACCCCAGCCCGTGCCTGTGGGGGTTTGTATGGAATTTATATGGCATTTTTAGTGAATTTCTAGTGAATTTACATGGAATTTATATGGAATTTTTAGTGAATTTCTAGTGAATTTACATGGAATTTATATGGAATTTTTAGTGAATTTATATGGAATTTTTAGTGAATTTCTATGGAATTTTTAGTGAATTTTTAGTGAATTTCTATGGAATTTCTATGGAATTTTTAGTGAATTTCTATGGAATTTTTAGTGAATTTTTAGTGAATTTTTAGTGAATTTTTAGTGAATTTTTAGTGAATTTTTAGTGAATTTTTAGTGAATTTATATGGAATTTTTAGTGAATTTATATGGAATTTTTAGTGAATTTATATGGAATTTTTTGTGAATTTATGTGGAATTTTTAGTGAATTTTTTGTGAATTTATATGGCATTTCTATGGCATTTCTATGGCATTTCTATGGAGCCAGCAGCCTCCGTGGGTGTCAGGGCACATTGGGAACAGAGTGAGCAACAATTCTGGGTTTTTTCCCCCCCTCCTGACCCAGTGGAAGCACAGCACGATGCTCCAGCCTTATAGGATAACCTAAACCACATCTCAGCACTTCAGGGGTATCAGAAAGAATCACAAAACCACTTTTAAATTGAATTTTGTGCTCAGGAAAACAGCACAGCAAAGGATTTTGTTCCCTCTCAGCATCTTCCAGCAGCACTCAGGGGAAGGTGCTGGAGAAATGGGATCAGGATGTGTTGGAAGATGAGGTGTGAGGACACAGGACTCAAGAAGGACAAGGAGCATCTTTTTTCTAAACCAAAAATCTGGAAGAAGCAACCAAAACGGACAAATTTGGTGGAAATAACCAGAATAAACCCCTTTTTTCCAGCCTTCCCAGCCCTTTGCTGAGTGGATGGGCCAGCCCTGAGCTTAATTAAGCACATTAACACAAGCACCTGCAGAATTAGCATCACTTCCAGGCCGCTAAACCGCGGCTGAGCTCAGCCTGGCGCTTCCCATCACACTTCAAAGGCAGCAAATCCCCACCCCAGGTAAAACCCGGCTGGGATGCTCCCAAAAACACAGAAATCCATTTTCATGCACTGCAGGTTTCGCAGTTGTCTGCAAAGTTAATGGGAGCAGGCAGAAGTCATTTCGTTTTTAAATATTTCATTGGATGGTTTTAAAAAAAAAAATTCCCAACCCTGAATTATTTCCAGCCTCGCTCTGCACTCCTGACACAGGGAGAGAAATGTAAAACCAATTATTTCCTGCAGATGCTTCAACCAACCAGCTCTGTGCATTTAGTTCATATCTGATTCTCCTCAAAAAAAAAAAAAAAAAAAAAATAAAATACAGCCAGCAGGCAAATTTCAAATTAATACCTGCTCGACTTCATGAGGAGTTCCTGAAACTTGTTTCCCAAAAAACTCATTAATTCCTGAGTTTACATAACCCACACTGCACCACACGGGTGCTGCTTGCAGGGTAGGAAAATGAGGAAAAAAAGCCCAAAATTGACTGAATTTCATCCCCAAGGGGCTGCAGTGCCCTCAAGGGATGACTCTGAGGGCAGGGAGAAATTCACCACTCCAATTCCCCATTCTCAGTGATTTTCTCAATTCTAATCCACATTTATCCAGCGGGTCTTGCTCCCAATTAGGTGTTTAGATGGATTTTGGTGTTATTGTTATAATGTTATTTTACTGTAGGCCAGAAATGATAATACAGAACCTGGCGATCCCAAACAAGCTCATCCAAGCACAACATCCAGCTCCTATCCCTTTCCCTTTTTTTAATTTTATTTTAAATAAAACACTAGTACAAGGTGTATTTTCCTCGCTCAGAAATGGCAATTTTGGGGTTTTTTGCATTAAAATCCCGGGATTCATCCCCTTGGTTCAGGGAGAGGGTTTATTCCCATTAAATGAGCACATCCAGAGGGATTGGGAACTCCTGCCCAGCTTGGATGGAGCTTTGTGGTCTCTGCTCCTCGGTCATTAGGGGAGAAAGGCAACCCCCAGCGGCATCTCCATTACAATCACAGCTAATTACTGAGCTAATTAGCCGGCTCCTCCCTCCCCATCCCACCTGCCGTGGGATAGGAACCTCTCCATGGGGATACAAACCTCTGCGGGGGAAACGAACCCCAAACAGGGATCCAAATTCTCCATGGGGGTAAAACCCCCCAAAATGGGGTGCAAACTTCTCCGTGAGACACAATCCCTCCATGGGGATAAAAACCCCCCAAACCAGGGATAAAAACCCCTCCATAGGGATAAAACCCCCCAAAACAGGGATCTGAACGTCTCCATAGGATCCAAACCCCCAAACAGGGATCCAAAACTTCTCCATGGGATCCAAACCCCTCCATAGGGATAAAACCCCCCAAAACAAGCATCAAAACTTCTCCAAAGGGATCAAAACTCCCAAAACAGGGATCCAAACTTCTCCATGGGGTAAAACCCCCCAAAACAAGCATCAAAACTTCTCCAAAGGGATCAAAACTCACAAAACAGGGATCTGAACGTCTCCATGGGATACAAACTCCCAAACAAGGATCCAAACCCCCAAACAGGGATCCAAACTTTTCCATGGGGATAAAACCCCCCAAAATGGGGTGCAAACTTCTCCATGAGGCACAATCCCTCCATGGGGATAAAAACTCCCCAAAGCAGGGATCCAAAACTTCTCCATGGGATCCAAAACTTCTCCACAGGGATAAAACCCCCCAAAACAAGCATCAAAACTTCTCCATAGGATCCAAACCCCCAAACAGGGATCCAAACTTCTCCATGGGGGTAAAACCCCCCAAAATGGGGTGCAAACTTCTCCGTGAGATACAATCCCTCCACGGGGATAAAAACCCCCCAAAGCAGGGATCCAAAACTTCTCCATGGGATCCAAACTTCTCCATGGGATCCAAAACTTCTCCATGGGATCCAAACTTCTCCATAGGGATAAAACCCCCCAAAACAAGGATCAAAACTTCTCCAAAAGGATCAAAATTCCCAAAACAGGGATCTGAACGTCTCCATGGGATACAAACTCCCAAACAAGGATCCAAACCCCCAAACAGGGATCCAAACTTCTCCACAGGGATAAAACCCCCCCAAATAGGGATCCTAACCCTTCAAACAGGGATCCAAATCCCCCAAACTGGGATACAAACACTCCATGGGGATCCAAACCCCCAAAACAAGGATCTAAACCTCTCCATGGGATACAAATTCCCAAAACAGAGATCCAAACCCTCAAACCGGGGATCCAAACTTCTCCATGGGAATCCAAACCCTCAAAACTGGGATCCAAACTTCTCCATGGGGATAAAAGAACCCCAAAATAGGGATCCAAATTTCTCCATGGGGATCCAAACTTCTCCATGGGGATAAAAACCCCCAGAATAGGGATCGAAACTTCTCCATGGGACCCAAACCCCTCCATGGGGATAAAAAACCCCAGAACAGGGATCCAAAACCTCAAAACAGGGATCCAAACTTCTCCATGGGGATAAAAACTCCCAAAACAGGGATCCAAACCCCCTCCATGGGATCCAAACCCCAAAACAGGGACCCAAACCCCCAAAACAGGGATCCAAACTTCTCAATGGTGATAAAAACCCCCCAAATAGGGATCCAAACCATCAATACATGGATCCAAACCCCTCCATAGGATCCAAACCCTGAAAACAGGGATCCAGACTTCTCCATGGGGATAAAAATCCCCCAAAATAGGGATCCAAACTTCTCCATGGGATACAAACCCCCAAACAGGGATGCAAATCCCCAAAAATGGATCCAAACTTCTCCATGGAGATAAAAACTCCCCAAAACAGGGATCCAAACTTCTCAATGGTGATAAAAATCCCCCAAATAGGGATCCAAACCCCTCCATGGGATCCAAACCCTGAAAACAGGGATCCAAACTTCTCCATGGGGATAAAAATCCCACAAAATAGGGATCCAAACTTCTCCATGGGATACAAACCCCCAAACAGGGATGCAAATCCCCAAAAATGGATCCAAACTTCTCAACGGTGATAAAAACCCCCCAAAATAGGGATCCAAACCATCAATACATGGATCCAAACCCCTCCATGGGATCCAAACTTCTCCATGGGGATAAAAATCCCCCAAAATAGGGATCCAAACTTCTCCACGGGATACAAACCCCCAAACAGGGATACAAATCCCCAAAAATGGATCCAAACTTCTCCATGGAGATAAAAACCTCTCCATGGGGACCCAAACCCCTCCATGGGATCCAAACCCTGAAAACAGGGATCCAAACTTCTCCATGGGGATAAAAACCCCCAAACAGGGATGCAAATCCTCAAAAATGGATCCAGACTTCTCCAAGGAGATAAAAACCTCTCCATGGGGACCCAAACCCCTCCATGGGATCCAAACCCTGAAAACAGGGATCCAAACTTCTCCATGGGGATAAAAACCCCCAAACAGGGATGCAAATCCTCAAAAATGGATCCAGACTTCTCCAAGGAGATAAAAACCTCTCCATGGCAAACCAAACCCCTCCATGGGATCCAAACCCTGAAAACAGGGATCCAAACTTCTCCATGGGGATAAAAACCTCTCCATGGGGATCCAAACCCCTCCATGGGATCCCAAGCCACCCCAAACCCCATCCCTCACACCCAATCCACGAGCTGATGGATCTCTGCTCACCAATATTCCTATAAAATCCTGGCTCCTATTCCTATAAATCCTGGCTCAATATTCCTATAAAATCTGCCTGGAAGCCACGATGGGGTTGGCAAGGGGTGATTTTAGGAAATCTGGGGCACAGCTGTTCCTCCCCCTCCCTCCTTTCAGATATTTCCCCTTTAAGCTGGTTACAAGGTGACATTGGAAATATCTGCTGCGTTTAAGAGCTGAGATGTCATTTCAGGTCTTCCATTCTCCACACAGGAGGACTCAATCCCAAAGATAGCATCACAAAAAATCGAAATATGCTCCCATTAAAAAAAGCCAACAAGAACTATCCAAGAGCTCCATCCAAAAAAATTTCCCAGGACTCAACCCAAGGCTGGCCCAGACAAATATTTACAGAATTATTCACATGGGTTTGTTTGAAATAAAGAGCCTTTTATGATCATTACTTTGGCATCAAACCTCTAATTAGGGGCCAATGAGAGTTATAAAAAAATCTCTGAGCTCTCCTTGTCAGCGCTGATGGGACTGGAGAGATTTGTCCCAGCCCGGCTGCTCCCCATGGAAAATAAATCCCAATGGGATTGGGATGGGATGGAGCAGGGAGGGCTCAGGGAAATGGAAAAGTGATGGGAAAAGGGTCAGAAATGTCCCCTTGTTAAGGTTAAGGCTGAAACTCTGGAATTGGCATTTTTGGCTTCAATAAAAATCCCGGAATTGGCATTTTTGGCCTCAACAAAAACCCCTGGAATTGGCATTTTTGGCTTCAATAAAAACCCCTAGAATTGGCATTTTTGGATTCAACAAAAACCCCTGGAATTGGCATTTTTGGCTTCAATAAAAATCCCAGAATTGGCATTTTTGGCCTCAACCAAACCCCTGGAATTGGCATTTTTGGCCTCAATAAAAATCCTGGAATTGGCATTTTTGGCTTCAACAAAAACCCCTATAATTGGCATTTTTGGCTTCACCAAACCCCTGGAATTGGCATTTTTGGCTTCAATAAAAATCCCGGAATTGGCGTTTTTGGCTTCAACAAAAACCCCGGAATTGGCATTTTTGGCCTCAACAAAAACCCCTGGAATTGGCATTTTTGGCTTCAATAAAAATCCCAGAATTGGCATTTTTGGCCTCACCCAAAACCCCTGGAATTGGCATTTTTGGCTTCAACCAAACCCCTGGAATTGGCATTTTTGGCTTCAACAAAAACCCCGGAATTGGCATTTTTGGTTTCAATAAAAATCCTGGAATTGGCATTTTTGGCCTCACCAAACCCCTGGAATTGGCATTTTTGGCTTCAATAAAAATCCCAGAATTGGCATTTTTGGCCTCAATAAAAATCCTGGAATTGGCATTTTTGGCTTCAACCAAACCCCTGGAATTGGCATTTTTGGCTTCAACAAACCCCTGGAATTGGCATTTTTGGCTTCAATAAAAATCCCAGAATTGGCATTTTTGGCTTCAACAAAAACCCCTAGAATTGGCATTTTTGGCTTCAACAAAAACCCCTAGAATTGGCATTTTTGGATTCAACAAAAACCACGGAATTGGCATTTTTGGCCTCACCAAACCCCTGGAATTGGCATTTTTGGCCTCAACCAAAACCCCTGGAATTGGCATTTTTGGCCTCAACAAAAACCCCGGAATTGGCATTTTTGGCTTCAACCAAACCCCTGGAATTGGCATTTTTGGCTTCAATAAAAATCCCGGAATTGGCATTTTTGGCTTCAACCAAACCCCTGGAATTGGCATTTTTGGCTTCAATAAAAATCCCGGAATTGGCATTTTTGGCTTCAACCAAACCCCTGGAATTGGCATTTTTGGCCTCAATAAAAATCCCGGAATTGGCATTTTTGGCCTCAACAAAAACCCCTGGAATTGGCATTTTTGGCCTCAACCAAAACCCCTGGAATTGGCATTTTTGGCTTCAATAAAAATCCCAGAATTGGCATTTTTGGCCTCAACCAAAACCCCTGGAATTGGCATTTTTGGCTTCAATAAAAATCCCAGAATTGGCATTTTTGGCCTCAACCAAACCCCTGGAATTGGCATTTTTTGGCCCCTCTGCTTCTTTTGGGATGAGCCTTTCCTGCAGGGCACCCAAAGCAGACAGGACTTTCAAGTCCCACACAAAATGTGATGAAATTCAGCAATCAGAGCAAACCTTCAACACTTAAATCCCTTCATTCTGAGTCTCCAGAGAGGATTTCCCTTCCTGATGTCCCAGCCTCCAATCCCCATCACTGCTCCGGGTGCTGGTTCCTAAATCCCCTCCAATTTTCTCAAATCAATTTAAAAAAGGGATTTTTTTCCTTTGGAATCTATTAAAAAAGATATAAAACTCAACATTCCCATCATTGCTTCAGGTGCTCATTCCTAAATCACTCCCAATTTTGTGAAATGTATTTAAAAAGAGATAAAACTCATCATTCCAATCATTGCTGCAGGTGCCCATTCCTCAATTACTCCCAATTTTTTGGAATCTATTAAAAAAGATATAAAACTCAACATTCCCATCACTGGGCTGATAAAACTCAACATTCCCATCATTGCTTCAGGTGCTGGCTCCTAAATCCCTTCCAATTTCTTGAAATGTATTAAAAAATATATAAAACTCAATATTCCCATCACTGCCTTGCATGGAAGGACCAGCGACCACATTTTGATTTTATTTTGCTTTGTTGATAACACTGAAGAGCCAGTTCGCCATCAAACAGCTGAATTCTACAAATGGAAAACAAACAAAGCCCCAGCTTTGGAAATAAATCTGATTTTAGAGGGGAGGTTTGGTGCAGAATCTCCCCACAGAACTCTTCCAGACCCTAAATCCTAAATCCCACTGAGGAACAACACATGGCTTTGCTTTCCAGCAATCCCAATTTGCTCTGTATTAATTTCTTAATGATGCTGGCAGAACCTGGCTCTAAGAGATTGGAAGCCACAGCTTCCAATAAATAAAAATGAATAAAAAATAAAAATAAATGAAAATAAATAAATAAATAAATCACGTTTCTCTAAGAACACACACACACACAAAAATCACATTTCTCTAAGAGCACAGCACAAAACCTTCCATTTTCAGGGTGCTGAGCAGTGAAATCACAGCACGGAGACACAAATGAAATCCAGCACGGCCACCTTGGGCACCTCCAGCAGCAAAATCTCCCCAGGGCTGAGAGATTTTGAATTTTGCAGCCCCACAGGAGCTTTTTGGCTCCAAAGGATCAATTCCCACACGGCTGCACTGAACAGATTGGGGTTGATTTGTTCTCTGCCCAGGTCTTGACTCCAGAACAAGCAGAGCCCACCTCGCTCTCACCTTTGCAAAAAGGGTGCAAAAAAGCAGCGGGTTGGAAAAAGATGAGCAAAAAGCAGCAAAGAAACCAATACCTGACACAGATGAGTAAAAAGCAGCAAGGAAATCAATACCTGCCACATCCACCCCTTGTTCAGCTCTCTCCCCACAGCACTGGGGGTTTACCTTGGCATTATCCCCTTAAATGCTTCAAAGGCTCCCAAAATCTCCTGCTGGGTTTCTTTTCCTCTGTTCTGATAAGCAGGGTGATAACACTGAGGGTCACAGGAGTCAGGGAGAGTTCTGAGCAATCAGCAGAGCTCTTAATCACCCACATTCCTCATTAATGCTTAATTACACACCTGATTTATCAACCTAAAAATGGAGGTTTTCACACCCCAAAAGCATCATCACTTCCCCCCAAGCACCAGAACCTGCTCAGATTTCCCAGCCCAGCCCTGGGATGGCCACCAATGTCCCCATGGCCCTGGGACAGTTTTTGGGGAGCACACAAAGGGCAGGAACCTGCCCAAAAATGCCCCCCAAAGCTGTTGTCACATCCAGAGCTGGCTGTGCCGAGCTCACCTCCAGGTTTGCTCCTCCAGCCCCCCAGAGTGGGGTTTGGCTTTGGAAAACACTGAGGGAAAACAGGATCCAGGCATTTCTCCTGTGGCAAGCACAGCCTGGCACCCAGAGCAACAAAACATCACCCTGGGGAAGGAAAGAAGGAGCAGAAACCCTTCCTAAAACATCACTCAAGGGAAGGAAAGAAATTAATTCTTCTCAAAACTTCACCCAGGGAAAGGAAGCAGGACCAGAAACCCTTCCTAAAACATCACCCAGGAAAAGCAACGAGGGCCAGAAACCCTTCCCAAAACATCACCAAGGGAAGGGAACCAGGACCAGAAAACCTTCCCAAAACATCACTAAGGGAAAGGAACCAAGGCCAGAAAACCCCTCCCAAATCTTCACCCAGGGAAAGGAAAGAAGGACCAGAAACCCTTCCTAAAACATCACTCAAGGGAAGGAAAGAAATTAATTCTTCTCAAAACATCACCCAGGGGAAGGAAAGAAGGACCAGAAACCCTTCCCAAAATATCACCATGGGGAAGGAAAGAAGGATCAGAATCCCTTCCCAAAACATCAGCCAGGAAAAGGAACCAAAACCAAAATCCCTTCCCAAAACATCACCCAGGGGAAGAAAAGAAGGACCAGAAACCCTTCCTAAAACTTCACCCAAGAGAAGGAAAGAGGGACCAAAAAACCCTTCCCAAAACATGACCCATGGGAAGGAAAGAAGGATCAGAAACCCTTCCCAAAACATCACCCAGGAAAAGGAACCAGGACCAGAAAACCTTCCCAAAACATCACCCAGGAAAAGGAAAGAAGGATCAGAATCCTTCCCAAAATATCACCTGGAAAAGGAACCAGAAATCCTTCCCCAAAACATGACCCAGGGAAAGGAACCAGGAGCAGAAACCCTTCCCAAAACATCACCCAGGGGAAGAAAAGAACAACCAGAAACCCTTCCTAAAACTTCACCCAAGAGAAGGAAAGAAGGGCCAAAAAACCCTTCCCAAAATATCACCCAGGGGAAGGAAAGAAGGACCAGAAAACTCTGCCCAAAACTTCACCCAGGAAAAGGAAAGAAGGATCAGAAACCCTTCCCAAAACATCACCCAGGGGAAGGAAAGAAGGACCAGAAAACCTTCCTAAAACTTCACCCAAGAGAAGGAAAGAGGGTCCAAAAAACCCTTCCCAAAACATGACCCATGGGGAGGAAAGAAGGATCAGAATCCTTCCCAAAATATCACCTGGAAAAGGAACCAGAAATCCTTCCCCAAAACATGACCCAGGGAAAGGAACCAGGAGCAGAAACCCTTCCCAAAACACCAGCCAGGAAAAGGAACCAAAACCATAATCCCTTCCCAAAACTTCACCCAAGAGAAGGAAAGAAGGACCAGAATCCCTTCCCAAAACATCACCAAGGGGAAGGAACCAGGAAAACTGCAAGGCCCTTCCCAGGGAAGCTGCTGCATCCCTGCCTTGCACAGCTGGGATAAAATTATTTCCAAGATAAAATTCATCTTTGACTCCCCAGTCCATCCTTCCCTGCCAGACATTCCCTCCCTACCAAGCCAAATCCCATTTTCCCCATTTACAGCTGCTCCATCCTGCTGCAAACCCCAATTTTGGGGTCACAATTTAGGGGTTGCCTTTGAGCTCCTGCTCTGGTTGGGGTGGACAAAAATCCCTCATTCCTTCCAGTGGCTTGGATATTTGGGAGAAATGAGGGAAGGAGCACAATTTGGGAGAAATTTGGTAGAAATGAGGGAAGGAGAACAATTTGGGAGAAATGAGGGAAGGAGCACAGTTCGGGAGAAATTTGGTAGAAATGAGGGAAGGAGAACAATTTGGGAGAAATGAGGGAAGGAGCACAATTTGGGAGAAATTTGGTAGAAATGAGGGAAGGAGAACAATTTGGGAGAAATGAGGGAAGGAGCACAATTCCAGCATCTGGAAAAGCACAGGATGACATTTCCAACCAGTTGTAAACAGGGAGAAAAGTTGTGGGCGATGTTTTCACCCTGCACACTGAGGAGTTCAAGGCACTGGGAGAGGAATGAGGGAAGGAAATATTTAGGATGCTGGAGACAAGGCAGATGCTGAGTTATCAGCATATTTTATCTGTATTTTAGGAAGATTGATTCCTGCATGGAGCATTTTGATGTTCTCCTCATCACTAAATAAACAGCACATAAACAACTTAGTGCTGGGCTTAAAATTGATCTGGGTCCATTTTTCTGTGCCCTCATTTTGAACCCAGAGGGAAGGGAGATTTTCCATAGCTACAGGAAAAGAAATGTTGTCCTTATAATGCAAAGAGATCACTCAGAGTGATCCCCTCATGAGCATGCTGAGAGATTATTCCAGAGCAAGGAGAAGGGAGAAATCCTCCTAGAAAATACAACACCAGCTGCAGGCAGAACTCCAAATGGGAGAGTCTGGAACATTTTTTCTGGTTACTTCTGCCCAAACCCACCAGGACATGGATGCAGAAAGGATCCAGCTGTAAACCCATCACTGCCATGCACAAAGAATTGAATAATTTCATATCAACCCCAGGATATTACCCCAGGTAATACAAAAATCATAGAAACCCAAAGATATTTACCCCAGGTAATACAAAAATCATATCAACCCCAGGTAATACAAAAATCATATCAACCCTAAGATATTTACCCCAGGTAATACAAAAATCATATAAATCCCAGGATATTACCCCAGCTAATATAAAAATCATTTCAACCCCAGGTAATACAAAAATCATAAAAACCCCAGGATATTTACCCCAGGTGATACAAAAATCATATAAACCCCAGGTAATACAAAAATCATATAAACCTCAGGATACTACCCCAGGTAATATAAAAATCATATCAACCCCAGGTAATACAAAAATCATATAAACCCCAGGTAATACAAAAATCATAGAAACCCCAGGATATTTACCCCAGGTAATACAAAAATCATAAAAACCCCAGGATATTTACCCCAGGTAATACAAAAATCATATCAACCCCAGGTAATACAAAAATCATATAAACCTCAGGATACTACCCCAGGTAATATAAAAATCATATCAACCCCAGGTAATACAAAAATCATATAAACCCAAAGATATTTACCCCAGGTAGAACAAAAATCATATAATCCCCAGGATATTTACCCCAGGTAATACAAAAATCATTTCAACCCCAGGTAATACAAAAACCATATCAACCCCAGGTGATACAAAAATCATATAAACCCCAGGATATTTACCCCAGGTAATACAAAAATCATATCAATTCCAGGTAATACAAAAATCATATAAACCCCAAGATATTTACCCCAGGTAATACAAAAATCATATCAACCCCAAGATATTTACCCCAGGTAATATAAAAATCTTATCAACCCCAGGTAATACAAAAATCATATAATCCCCAGGATATTTACCCCAGGTAATATAAAAATCATATCAACCCCAGGTAATACAAAAATCATATAATCCCCAGGATATTTACCCCAGGTAATACAAAACTCATTTCAACCCCAGGTAATACAAAAATCATATAAACCCCAGGATATTTACCCCAGGTAATATAAAAATCATATCAACCCCAGGTAATACAAAAATCATATAATCCCCAGGATATTAACCCCAGGTAATACAAAAATCATATAATCCCCAGGATATTTACCCCAGGTAATACAAAAATCATATCAACCCCAGGTAATACAAAAATCATATAAACCCCAAGATATTTACCCCAGGTAATACAAAAATCATATCAACCCCAGGTAATACAAAAATCATATAAACCCCAGGATATTTACCCCAGGTAATACAAAAATCATATAAACCCCAGGTAATGCAAAAATCATATAAACCCCAGGATATTACCCCAAGTATTATAAAAATCATATAAACCCCAGGTCAAATTCAGCTCAAAAGCAGCTCCTGCCTCACACCCATCCCTTAACTCTGGGTTAATAACTCTGGGTTATTTCACCTCCAGGCTTTCCCAGTGATTATTCCCAACCAGGCCTGAGTTCCCAGAGGAATTTCCCACATTTTCCTGTGTCGGTTGACACTGCACAGGCCTGCCCTACCTGTCTGCCCCAGCACTCCCTCCATTGCCATCCCTGGCTCAATAAAACAGGAAGGAAATTCCCCCAAAATTAATTTCTTGGGACACTTTTGATCCTCAGCATCAGAAAACCCCAAGTTCAGTTTCCCAGAAGCTCCCTCTCATTTTCCACATTTATTTTTAGACTTTCCATTGACTAAAACTGAGTTTGGGCATTTTGCCACCATCAGAAAAAAATCATCAACAAAGCCCCAAATCCCACCCTGGGTTTTTGAGCTGGAGCAAAGACTGGGGCAGATTTCACTCCCCCAAAATCAGATTTTTCCATAAAAAGCTCCATCCCAGGCCACTAGAATGGGGCAGCAGCAGAGGCTCAGCTGTTTTGCAGGCTGGCAGGGACCGTGCTGCTAAAAGGAGTTAAATGTTTGTTCAGGGTTTGGGATTGGTGTCCCCAGGGCAAGGAGGGCCCCAGCCTGTCTGGCCAAGGCTTTGGAGAAGGGAGGGAAAACCCTGCTGGGCTCCCAGCACCCCTCAGAGCATCTTCAACTCAGGCTCTGCCTCTCAGCATCCCAGGGTTTATTGGGGTGGGTTTTGATTCCCTTCAGCTGAGGAGCACAAAGTCCTTTATGGGCATTTCCACACCCAGACCAAGCTCTGGTTCCTATTTCACAGGAAAGATCTTGTTCCTATTTCGCAGGAAAAATCTTGTTCCTATTTCACAGGAAAAATCTGGATTGTTGTTCCTGTTGCCATAAGAAATCCCACTGTGTTTTCCTGCCCTGAATCCCACCCAGAACTGTAAAATCCTGGAAAAACTCCCAAAAACTCTCATGGGCAGCACAGAGAGGATTCCTGCAGAAATCCTAAATTTCCATGGCGTGCCAGAAAAAAGAGCAGCAGCAGAAGGGATGAAGGAAGTTTTGTAACTTGGGAGTGATGCTGCCCTGCAGGACATCTTGAACTTGGGCTCTGCCTGTCTGAGAACATCCCAGGGTTTATTGGGGTGGATTTTGATTCCCTTCAACTGAGGAACCCAAAGTTCTTTATGGGCATTTCCACACCCAGACCAAGCTCTGGTTCCCATTTCACAGGAAAAATCTGGATCAGTTTGGTGTTATCCCCATTGCCATAAGAAATCCCACTGTGTTTTCCTATCCTGAATCCCACCCAGAACTGTAAAATCCTGGAAAAATTGCCAAACTGTAAAATCCTGAAAAATTCCCCAAAATTCCTGTCAGGAGCAAAGGCATCACGCCAAGAGCAGCAGCAGAAGAGATGAAGGAAGTTTTGTAATTTGGCAGGTGTTCTGCAAAGGTGCAGAACTCCTTTAACTTGTGCTCTGTCTCAGAGCATCCCAAGGTTTATTGGGGTGGATTTTGATTCCCTTCAACTGAGGTTCTCCATGGGTGTTTCCACACCCAAACCAAGCTCTGGTTCCTATTTCACAGGAAAAATCTTATTCCTATTTCACAGGAAAAATCTGGATTGTTGTTCCTGTTGCCATAAGAAATCCCACTGTGTTTTCCTGCCCTGAATCCCACCCAGAACTGTAAAATCCTGGAAAAACTCCCAAAAACTCCCATGGGCAGCACAGAGAGGACTCCTGCAGAAATCCTAAATTTCCATGGCGTGCCAGCACAGACAGCAGCAGCAGAAGGGATGAAGGAAGTTTTGTAATTTGGGAGTGATGCTGCCCTGCAGAACATCTTGAACTTGTGCTCTGACTGTCCCAGAGCATCCCAGGGTTTATTGGGGTGGATTTTGATTCCCTTCAACTGAGGAGCCCAAAGTTCTTTATGGGCATTTCCACACCCAGACCAAGTTCTGGTTCCTATTTCACAGGAAAAATCTGGATCAGTTTGGTGTTATCCCCATTGCCATAAGAAATCCCACTGTGTTTTCCTACCCTGAATCCCACCCACAACTGTAAAATCCTGGGAAAATTCCCAAACTGTAAAATCCTGAAAAATTCCCCAAAACTCCTGTGGGCAGCAAAGGCAGCAAGTCAAGAGCAGCAGCAGAAGAGATGAAGGAAGTTTTGTAATTTGGCAGGTGTTCTGCAAAGGTGCAGAACTCCTTTAACTTGTGCTCTGTCTCAGAGCATCCCAAGGTTTATTGGGGTGGATTTTGATTCCCTTCAACTGAGGTTCTTCATGGGTGTTTCCACACCTAAACCAAGCTCTGGTTCCCATTTCACAGGAAAAATCTTGTTCCTATTTCACAGGAAAAATCTGGATTGTTGTTCCTGTTGCCATAAGAAATCCCACTGTGTTTTCCTACCCTGAATCCCACCCAGAACTGTAAAATCCTTGAAAAACTCCCCAAAACTCCCATGGGCAGCACAGAGAGGACTCCTGCAGAAATTTTAAATTTCCATGGCGTGCCAGAAAAGAGAGCAGCAGCAGAAGGGATGAAGGAAGTTTTGTAACTTGGGAGTGATGCTGCCCTGCAGAACATCTTGAACTTGTGCTCTGCCTGTCTTAGAACATCCCAGGGTTTATTGGGGTGGATTTTGATTCCCTTCAGCTGAGGAACCCAAAGTTCTTTATGGGCATTTCCACACCCAGACCAAGCTCTGGTTCCTATTTCACAGGAAAAATCTGGATTGTTGTTCCTGTTGCCATAAGAAATCCCACTGTGTTTTCCTGCCCTGAATCCCACCCAGAACTGTAAAATCCTGGAAAAACTCCCAAAAACTCTCATGGGCAGCACAGAGAGGATTCCTGCAGAAATCCTAAATTTCCATGGCGTGCCAGAAAAGAGAGCAGCAGCAGGAGGAGATGAAGAAAGTTTTGTAACTTGGGAGTGATGCTGCCCTGCAGGACATCTTGAACTTGGGCTCTGCCTGTCTTAGAACATCCCAGGGTTTATTGGGGTGGATTTTGATTCCCTTCAACTGAGGTTCTCCATGGGTGTTTCCACACCCAAACCAAGCTCTGGTTCCTATTTCCCAGGAAAAATCTTATTCCTATTTCACAGGAAAAATCTGGATTGTTGTTCCTGTTGCCATAAGAAATCCCACTGTGTTTTCCTGCCCTGAATCCCACCCAGAACTGTAAAATCCTTGAAAAACTCCCCAAAACGCTCATGGGCAGCACAGAGAGGATTCCTGCAGAAATCCTAAATTTCCATGGAGTGCCAGCACAGTCAGCAGCAGGAGAAGGGATGAAGGAAGTTTTGTAATTTGGGAGTGATGCTGCCCTGCAGAACATCTTGAACTTGAGCTCTGACTGTCCCAGAGCATCCCAGGGTTTATTGGGGTGGATTTTGATTCCCTTCAACTGAGGAGCCCAAAGTCCTTTATGGGCATTTCCACACCCAGACCAAGCTCTGGTTCCTATTTCGCAGGAAAAATCTTGTTCCTATTTCACAGGAAAAATCTGGATCAGTTTGGTGTTATCCCCATTGCCATAAGAAGTCCCACCCAGAACTGTAAAATCCTGGAAAAACTCCCAAAAACTCCCATGGGCAGCACAGAGAGGATTCCTGCAGAAATCCTAAATTTCCATGGCGTGCCAGAAAAGAGAGCAGCAGCAGGAGGAGATGAAGAAAGTTTTGTAATTTGGGAGTGATGCTGCCCTGCAGAACATCTTGAACTTGGGCTCTGCCTGTCTTAGAACATCCCAGGGTTTATTGGGGTGGATTTTGATTCCCTTCAGCTGAGGAGCCCAAAGTTCTTTATGGGCATTTCCACACCCAGACCAAGTTCTGGTTCCTATTTCACAGGAAAAATCTGGATCAGTTTGGTGTTGTCCCCATTGCCATAAGAAATCCCACTGTGTTTTCCTACCCTGAATCCCACCCAGAACTGTAAAATCCTGGAAAAATTCCCAAACTGTAAAATCCTGAAAAACTCCCCAAAACTCCTGTCGGGAGCAAAGGCATCACACCAAGAGCCGCAGCAGGAAGAGGTGAAGGAAGTTTTGTGATTTGGGAGTGATGCTGCCCTGCAGAACACCTTTAAATTGTGTTTAAACTGGGCAGCACAGAGAGGATTCCTGCAGAAATCCCAAATTTCCGTGGAGTGCCAGCACAGAGAGCAGCAGGAGACGAAGGGAAGTTTTGTCCTTCAGGAGTGATGCTGCCCTGCTTGTTCCCTCCCAAATCCCCAAACCAACAGAAGCTGCTCCCAGCCCTGGATCCACCCCAGCTCCACGTGGACCAGGGCAGTGCTGCAAGAGCCTGAGGCACAGCCAGGGAGCCAAAAATTCCCATTTTTTCCCAGCCAGGAGCCCTGGGCCAGGACAAAATTCAGGCTGAGCCTCAGAGGGTCAGAGCACAGCCCTGGGGTGGATTTCAGACTCACTGAGGCTGGAAAAGATCTTAAGGATCAGAGAGTCCAAGCAGAATTGCCAGCACAGAGAGCACAGCTGGGCTGGGAGTTTGGGGATGAAGGATTCAGCACCCTTAGGTGTCACTGAAATATTTTATGAAAATCCTTCTGCTGGGATTTTTTCTTTTGAGAAGCCAAGAAGTCTCAGCAAAAAAAAAAAATGCAAACAATCATTATTTGATGGTTGTGGAATGTGGTTTGGAGATGGTTCATTAACAAGTGCAATTTTGATTGGTTTGATGTGAATTGTTTTTATTTAATGACGAATTATGGTTTAGTTGTGTTGAGATTGTGAGTAATTACAAGTTTTTATTATTCATTCTTTGCTAACCTTCTGATGTCTCCTTTCTCTTTCTTTAGTATAGTTCTTATGTATAATTTCTTAATATATGAAATAATATAATATAATATAATATAATATAATATAATATAATATAATATAATATATAATTTCATATAATTTCATATATTATATATATAATTATATATAAATTTTATATATATTATATAATATATATAATATATATTATATAATATATATTATATTATATTATATACATTATACATTATATATTATATATTTATTATATAATATGCAGTACATTATATATACTATATATATTTTATATAAAATATATATAAAATATATACTTATATATTTTTATCTATTTTATATATTTATAAAAATATTATTATATTATATTATATTATATTATATTATATTATATTATATTATATTATATTATATTATATTATATTATATTATATTATATTATATTATATTATATTATATTATATTCAACCTCAAAGGCTCTGGAGCTCTTTCCTGGCTTTGCTCTTGTGTTTTAGGGCTGATCCTGCCCAGCCTTTCCCAGTTGCTGTGGGAATGTCCGGGCTTGGAGAAGCCTGTGCTGCTTCCTGCAGCCTCCCAGCTGCCTGCTACAGCTCCTTCATTGCAGAGCACTGGGAAAAAAATGGATTTTTGCAGAGCAGATATGGCCCTCACTGTTCTGCTCTTCTGCATCCTGCAGGGATTCAGGACTTGGAGGGAAAAAATAAAAAATAAATAAAAATAAAAATAAATAAAAATAAAAATAAAAATAAATAAAAATAAAAAGAACCCCAGAGCCAGTTGGGATCTGTTGGCTCCTCCTCCCATCCCAGCTCCTGAGGTCAGCAGGGAAAGCATCCAAGAGCTGCAGAAAAGCCAGATTGTTTTAATTTAAACATTTGCGAGAGGCAGAGTGAGGGACTTTCTCCCCCCAAGTGCTCAGGACGTGCTGATGTGCTCTCCCCGTCCCGGCCAGCCCTGCTCAGAGAACATTCCTGCAGTTTTCCATCGTGCCAGAGGGAGAAATCCCTTTCCCTCCCAGCCCTGCTGCCTCTCCTGGAGCACAGACATGCAGGGATTGCCCTCCCTGTCCCACAGAAAGGAGAACACCAGGACGAGCCTTGGAAACCAGAGCTGATCCTTCCAGGAACCCCCCAGGCAGCAGAGCTGTGTTGGAGGCATGCACAGCCTCCTATTTTCCAATAAAAACCCTCCAAGGGGCATTTCCAGGGAGGTTTGTGCCCTGCTTCAAGGATTCTCCCATGGAATCACACCCCAGCTCTGCAGAAATCCCAAATTTCCATGGTTTGCCAGCACAATCCAAATGTTTCACCCCAAACCAGGCTCAGCCCCCCAAAATCAGCTCCAGCCCTTGGTCAGCTCTGCTCCCACCATCTCCCTGAGGGATTTCTCATCCCTCTGCAGAAATCCCAAATTTCCACAGAATACCAGCACAATCTCAGTGTTTCAGCCCCCCAAAATCAGGCTTCTCCCATGGAATCACACCCCAGCTCTGCAGAAATCCCAAATTTCCATGGTTTGCCAGCACAATCCCAATGTTTCACCCCAAACCAGGCTCAGCCCCCCAAAATCAGCTCCAGCCCTCAGTCAGCTCTGCTCCCACCATCTCCCTAAATTTCCATGGAATACCAGCACAATCCAAATGTTTCACCCCAAACCAGGCTCAGCCCCCCAAAATCAGCTCCAGCCCTCAGTCAGCTCTGCTCCCACCATCTCCCTAAATTTCCATAGGATACCAGCACAATCCAAATATTTCACCCCAAACCAGGCTCAGCCCCCCAAAATCAGCTCCAGCCCTTGGTCAGCTCTGCTCCCACCATCTCCCTGAGGGATTTCTCATCCCTCTGCAGAAATCCCAAATTTCCACAGAATACCAGCACAATCTCAATGTTTCAGCCCCCCAAAATCAGGCTTCTCCCATGGAATCACACCCCAGCTCTGCAGAAATCCCAAATTTCCATGGTTTGCCAGCACAATCCCAATGTTTCAGCCCCCCAAAATCAGCTCCAGCCCTCAGTCAGCTCTGCTCCCACCATCTCCCTAAATTTCCATGGAATACCAGCACAATCCAAATATTTCACCCCAAACCAGGCTCAGCTCCCCAAAATTAGCTCCAGCCCTCAGTCAGCTCTGCTCCCACTATCTCCCTGAGAAAACTCTGCAGAAATCCTAAATTTCCATGGAATACCAGCACATTTCCAATGCTTCACCTCCAGCCAGGTCTACTCCACAAAATCAGCCCCAGCCCTTGGTCAGCTCTGCTCCCACCATCATTTCTCTGCAGAAATCCCAAATTTCCATGGAATACCAGCACAATCCCAATGTTTTCACCCCAAACCAGGCACAGCCCCCCAAAATCAGCTCCAGCCCTTGGTCAGCTCTGCTTCCACCATCTCCCTGAAGGATTTCTCATCCCTCTGCAGAAATCCCAAATTTCCACAGAATACCAGCACAACCTCAATGTTTCAGCCCCCCAAAATCAGGTCCAGCCCTCAGTCAGCTCTGCTCCCACCATCTCCCTAAATTTCCATGGAATACCAGCACAATCCAAATATTTCACCCCAAACCAGGCTCAGCTCCCCAGAATTAGCTCCAGCCCTCAGTCAGCTCTGCTCTCACCATCTCCCTGAGAAATCTCTGCAGAAATCCTAAATTTCCATGGAATACCAGCACATTTCCAATGCTTCACCTCCAGCCAGGTCTACTCCACCAAATCAGCCCCAGCCCTTGGTCAGCTCTGCTCCCACCATCATTTCTCTGCAGAAATCCCAAATTTCCATGGAATACCAGCACAATCCCAATGTTTTCACCCCAAACCAGGCTCAGCCCCCCAAAATCAGCTCCAGCCCTGGTCAGCACCACTCCCCTCTCCCTCCCAGCCCAAACCATCCCATCATTCTGCTGCCTCCCCAGCAAACCAGTCCCAGTTCCCAGACATTTGATACCCACTGGAATTCTGGTGGAATTTTTGGCCACCCTGGATCAAAGCTGAAGTGGCAAAATTCATTTGCAAAGTTGTTTATGGAAATTAGCCCCCATCAGAGGGACGAGGAGCAGGGCTGGCTTTGGCTCCCTGCTGAAGGTGCGCCCTGAATGTGCAGAATAAATCAGGATTCTGAAGCTTTCTCTCTTTTGCAGAGCAATATCTATTTCACACCAGCACGGTGATTTCAGAACTGAAAAATCCAATGGCTGGAAATCAAAAATTTCAATATTCCTCTGTACTTTTCAGGGCTCAAATGCTGCCAGAACCCCAAAGGAGAGCTGGGCAGTGTGCAGGGGGGGTCTGTGGCAGCACACCACGATCCCAAATCACTGGGGCTGCTTCCTTGGCAGGACAGGGAACAGCAAGGAGCAAAATGGATAAACCCACAGGAGGGTGTAAAAAAGGAAACCCACAGGTACAGGAGCCCAGGATTTAAACCCCACCCTAATAAAAAAGCATTGACAAGCCCTGAATTCCTTCTGTGCCCTGCAATTCCAGCAACAATCCAAGGGGAAAGCTGTGGCCAGGTCCCCAGTCCATGGCATCCCCTTAGTGCCACAATCCTCAGCCACATTCCCCTGGCCAGGGCTGTGCCAGCTGCCTGGGGCTTCTTGGGGCAGGGTTTGGGCAGGAAATTCAAAAAGTTTCATTTCCAAATGGGCATTAGCAGAGGGGAGGGCAGGGCAAGGGGCTGTGCTCAGGGTTTTCTGCTCCAGTCCTTCCCTGGGATGCTGCAGGGAGAGATGGGGACCCCACCACTCCAAATCCTGGGGAATTTCAGGGATAATCATGGAATCACAATGGTTTGGGTCCTTAAAGCTCATCCAGAGACATCTTTCACCATCCCAGGTCACTCCAAGCTGGCCTTGGACACTTCCAGGGATGCAGGAGCAGCCACAGCTGCTGTGGTCACCCTGAGCCAGGGCTGAAACATCCCCAAAGGGAACAATTCCTTCCCACTGTCCCCTGGCTGTTTAAACCCCTTCTCCCTTTTCCTTTCCCTGTGTCCTCTCCTTCAGCTCCATGAACACTGGAATTATTTCCCTTCAATTTATATTTTATATATTTATTATTCAATTTATCTCTTAGACAAATTATTTGCCCAAATCTCCCTGTCAGCTGGCAGATCCCTGCCTGCATCCAGCTGTGCACCTGCAGCCAGGGCCATGGGAATCCTTTCTGAATAAATAAAGCAAAAAAAAGTGGTTCTGGGTTCAGCTGCTTCCAGGCCCAAACCCCTCTCCAAGAGCACCTTCACCCCACCTGGCTCTGAGAGCTGAGGACAGGTGGTTCTGGATGAGCAGAAGGAATTTCCAGGTGGATCTGGAGGAATTGTTTTCTTCTGGCTGTACAGGAGAGCCAGAGCTGCCAGCCCTCCCCAGGGCAGGGGTTGGATTGCCAAGCCCAGTGAGGAGACCAACTTCTCCAGAGCATCCCCTGGATGTTCCCAGAAACTTCTCCAGAGCATCCCCTGGATGTTCCCAGAAACTTCTCCAGAGCATCCCCTGGATGTTCCCAGCAACTTCCCCAGAGCATCCTCTGGATGTTCCCAGAAATTTCTCCAGAGCATCCCCTGGATGTTCCCAGAAACTTCTACAGAACATCCTCTGGATGTTCTCAGCAGAGCCCAACTTCTCCAGAGCATCCCCTGGATGTTCCCAGCAACTTCTCCAGAGCATCCCTGAATGTTCCCAGCAGAGCCCAGTTTCTCCAGAGCATTCCCTGGATGCTCCAAACAGAGCCCAGCTTCTCCAGAGCATTCCTTGAATGTTCCCAGAAACTTCTCCAGAGCATCCTCTGGGTGTTCCCAGAAACTTCTCCAGAGCATCCCCTGGAAGTTCCCAGCAACTTCTCCAGAGCATCCTCTGAATATTCCCAGCAACTTCTCCAGAGAATCCTCTGGATGTTCCCAGAAATTTCTCCAGAGTATCCTCTGGATGTTCCCAGAAACTTCTCCAGAGCATCCCCTGGATGTTCCCAACATGGAGCCCAACTTCTCCAGAGCATCCTCTGGATGTTCCCAGAAACTTCTCCAGAGAATCCTCTGGATGTTCCCAGCAGAGCCCAATTTCTCCAGAGCATCCCGTGGATGTTCCCAGCAACTTCTCCAGAACATGCCCTGGATGAGTCCAGCAGAGCCCAGTTTCTCCAGAGCATTCCCTGGATGCTCCAAACAGAGCCCAGCTTCTCCAGAGCATTCCTTGAATGTTCCCAGCAACTTCTCCAGAGCATCCTCTGGATGTTCCCAACATGGAGCCCAACGGCTCCAGAGCATCCTCTGAATATTCCCAGCAACTTCTCCAGAGCATCCCTGAATGTTCCCAGCAGAGCCCAACTTCTCCAGAGCATCCCTGAATGTTCACAGCAGAGTCCAACTTCTCCAGAGCATCCCGTGGATGCTTCAAACAAAGCCCAGCTTCTCCAGAGCATCCCTTGAATGTTCCCAGCAGTGCCCAATTTCTCCAGAGCATCCTCTGGATGTTCCCAGAAACTTCTCCAGAGCATCCCCTGGATGTTCCCAACATGGAGCCCAACTGCTCCAGAGCATCCTCTGAATATTCCCAGGAACTTCCCCAGAGCATCCTCTGGATGAGTCCAGCAGAGCCCAACTTCTCCAGAGCATCCCCTGGATGTTCCCAACATGGAGCCCAACTGCTCCAGAGCATTCTCTGAATATTCCCAGCAACTTCTCCAGAGCATCCCTGAATGTTCCCAGCAGAGCCCAACTTCTCCAGAGCATCCCATGGATGTTCCAAACACAGCCCAATTTCTCCAGAACATCCCCTGGATGTTCCCAGCAACTTCTCCAGAGCATCCCGTGGATGTTCCCAGCAGTGCCCAATTTCTCCAGAACATCCCCTGGATGTTCCCAGCAACTTCTCCAGAGCATCCCCTGGATGTCCCCAGCAGTGCCCAGTTTCTCCAGAGCATCCCCTGGATGTTCCCAGCAGTGCCCAATTTCTCCAGAGCATCCCCTGGATTTCCCACTGCAGCTCCAGCTGCCAGAGCCCATCTCCAGCCCAGAAGGGAGGTTTGGAGTGAATATTGGGAAGGAATTCCTGGGTTTTTAAGGGCTTGGACTCTCCAGCAGATCCCAGCCAAGATTTCCTGTCGTTTTCCCTGGCACCAGCTGGAACACCTCGCCTGGAAGCTCCTTTTTCTCTCCTTTTTCCCCATTTCTCCTGAGCAGAATGACACTTGTGTTCACTGTGACTCATCTCCTTGACCTTTCTATTCACTTTGAATGGTGCAAGCTGGAAATAAGGGCACCCAAACAATGCTTGCATTATTCAGCTGGTGAACCACAGCCCTCGGAGCAGATCTCTCCCCTGCAGCACACAAGAGCACACACACAGTAGGTATCTCATTCCAGCACATCCAGCGCTGGGTAAAAAAATAAAATAAAATCCCACAAACTCACTGCTTAATTCATATTTGAGAGCTGAATGAGCTGCAGCAAAAAAAAAAATAAAAAAAAAAATCCCAGTGTAAAACTGCAGGAGGATGAGAGATCCTGGGAAACTGGAGCGGCATCTCCAGGAATTCGGCTGCAGTGAATTCTTACTCCAGCATTGTCTTGGAAACAAAAAAAAAAGGGGGTGGAGGGAGGAAAAGCAGAGGAGGAGAGGCCAGGCAGGCTCAGGAGCTCGGGCTGCTCGCTGGATTTCCGCAGCAGCTCCAGCTGACAGGAACAAGGAGCACAAAATCTGCTCCTAAATGTGACAGTGACGAGCAGGGACCCCCTCAGTGACCTCTCCTCTCCCACTCAGCTCCTTCCTGAGAGCTGCAAACTCCCCTCCTTTGCAACTTGGAGCAGAAAGAGAAAGAAAAAAATAAATTTAAAAAAAAGGTCTGGAAGCATTTTGGTGAAAAGCAGAGCCCTCTTGGAATCACTTTTTGCTGGATTTATTCAGAAAGGATTCCCATGGCCCTGGCTGCAGATGCACAGCTGGATCTGCCAGCTGACAGGGGAATTTAGGCAAATATGTGTTAATGATTTGTATAATAAATAAAATGAATAATAAATGTCTAAAATATAAATTGAATGTAAGATAATTCCAGTGTTCATTGAGATGAAGGAGAAGGAAAGGCCACCAAACATCCAACACATCCCTCTTGAGGAAAACAACTCCAAATTTCCTTTCTAGAATCTAATTCAGAATTTCCTTTCTAGACCTAATTCAAAATATTCTGAGAGTAGCTAACAGAACAGCACAGTGGTCTTGGTATAATCTGTAAAAATCCCGTCCAAATTGAAATATAAAATCCAAATAACCTCCTGGATTTGATGGGTGAGGAGCACTGGGGATGCTCAAGTTAGAAAAGTGTTGTTAAAGTAAAAAACATTATTAAATATGAAGTCCAGTTCATCACCATCCAGCACATCCCCTTCCATTTGCACCCCAAAAAAGGGGATTTTTTCCCAGTAAACTAAAGGATTTTTTGTGGCTGCCCAATGATCTTCTGCTCCAAATTTCACTTCTAGAAATAATTCAAAGGATTGTCAGAGTAGCCAACAGAACAGCATGGTGGCCTTGGTATAATCTGTAAAAACCCTGTCCAAATCAAAATACAAAATCCAAATAAGCTCTTGGATTTGTTGGCTTAGGGGTACTGGGGATGCCCAACAGGAAACAAAATATCCCAAGGAGGAAAATAATTTTTAAAATAGAAAGAATCCATCATCAACACAACCTGAGGCACAGGGATGGGAAGAGACTCCTGGAGCTGCTGGAAAACCCAGATTTCACTGGCACATCAGCAATAAAATCCTGTTCAAGCATCCCCTCAGGGCCAGGCTCCACACAGGGATGCAGGGAATGGGAAATCCTGGGCTGGGACAAAACCCACGGCAGAGCTCAGGGATGAGCCCTGATGCAGCTTTTCCACTCACCCATCCCCAAACTCTCCTTTTTCTCTCAGGCTCATTACACAAACTCAAAGAAAAACTCTGTTGTAAATACATGAATACAACTTTCCTCCTTTTAAAAAAATGACATCTCATCATCGTGAGAGCTTCCAGATGATGTTAAGAATCCTCTTGGCTTCTGGAAAGAAAAAAAAAAAAAAAAAAAAAAAAAAAAGAGCCCAGACTTGGAGCAACCGACCTCAAAAATGCCTTTTGTGTAGTTCCTTCATTTATTTATTTTAGTTCCACAGATTTTCCAGACACGTCCACAGAGAAACCACGACATCATTTGGATGCTCCAGCCAGTGCTAGGCTGAATTTCAGGAGCCTTGGGACTTGCCAACAGTAACCAGTCCTTAATTATACCACGTTGCCAACCCAATTTTTTCCACATAACATTCGATTTCAACAAAATGTTTCCATTCTTTCATGTCTCAACCTTTTCTTTTTTTTAATTTCATTTTTGTTCCCCTGGTTTTGCTCATTCTTCCCATCCTCGGTGTTGCTTTGTTTCATACAAAGGTTTTCTTGTGTTTTGAAGGACTGAAAATTCAGTCCCAAACACATCAAATTTAGTAGGAAGAGTGAAATATTTGATATAAAGCAAAGCCAGGCTGGAAGTGAAGAAACTTTTCCCAAGGAAGAGAGGATGGAAAAGGAAAGGGAATTCACTTTATTTCCCAGAGAATTCTTCTCACTTTAACCAGCATTTCCCATTTACCAAAATCTGGGTATTACAAACTGACACCCATGCCCAAACAATATTTTATACTCTGCCATACAATATTTTATACTCTTTATACAATATTTTATATTTTTCTCTGCCAAATGATCCATTTTCTAGAACATCCAGGGGATCAAACTCCAGCTAAACTCAGCAGGGAAAAGGAAGGGTGGGTAAATAAAAACCAGAGGGGATGAAATCCAGATTTTATCTTGATTTCCCCCGTCCTGGGGATGCTCACTTTAAAGGGAATTCCCATGAGAGCAAAGCACCAACTCTAAATGGAGCTGCTCTGCCCAAAGAGTCTCAGAGCCCCTTCAAGTGTTGAAAACAAAATCTGGATGAGGGAATGGATTTAAAGTGACAGAAGAAAGGTTTGGGGTGGATGTTGGGAAGGAATTCCTGGTTGTGAGGGTGAGGAGGCCCTGGCACGGCTGTGGCTGCCCCTGGATCCTTGGAAGTGTCCAAGGCCAGGTTGGAAAGGACCAGAAAGCCCCTAAATGTCTGTGAAAGCATTCCCAGCTTGTGAAAGCATTTCCCTGCGGGTTTCCACAATTCCAGAGGCACTGCCATCCATCCATCCATCCATCCATCCATTGTCCATCCATCCATTGTCCATCCATCCATCCGTCCATCCATCCATCATCCATCCATCCATCCATCCATCCATCCATCCATCTATCCATCCATCCATCCGTCCCTTATCCATCCATATCCATCCCTCCATCATCCATCCCTCATCCATCCGTCCATCATCCATCCCTCCCCCCATCCATCCATCCATCCATCATCCACCCATCCATCCGTCCATCTGTCCATCCATCCATCCATCCATCCATCCATCCGTCCATCCATCCGTCCATCATCCACCCATCCATCCGTCCATCATCCATCCATCCGTCCATCCGTCCATCCATCCATCCATCCGTCCATCCATCCATCATCCACCCATCCATCCGTCCATCCATCCGTCCATCCATCCGTCCGTCCATCCGTCCGTCCATCCGTCCGTCCATCCGTCTGTCCATCCATCCATCCATCCATCCCTCATCCATCCCTCATCCATCCATCCCTCCCTCCATACATCCGTCCATCCATCCATCCATCCATCCATCCATCCATCCCTCCCTCCATCCCTCCATCATCCATCCATCCATCCATCTGTCCATCCATCATCCATCCATCCATCTGTCCATCCATCTATCCATTGTCCATCCATCCATCCCCCCCTCCATCCCTCCATCATCCATCCATCCATCCCTCATCCATCCATCCCCCACCAGCTCCAGCAATCAGGACACAAAAAGTAATTCCTGAAAGAATTAAGGCCCAATTTTAACAGCCCAGCAGACAAACCCTTTGGAGTAAAGAGCAGTTTCCTGGAAAGCACTCCGAGATTTTTTTTGAAGTCCAGACAAAACTCAAAACATCCCTAAATGCCACTGCTCACTGTCCCACAGCAATTCCTGCTGCTCCTCTGGCTCAGGACAGAAATCAAACCTAACTCAAAGCAGGAGTGAAGCAGATCCTGCCCTGGGGACAGGGGGACAGGGATGGACAGACAGCACCAGGAGCTGAGCACAGCTCAGGGCACAGGGAAAGCAGCTGGGCAATGCCAGGGGTGACAGGGACATCTCTGTGCCACTCTGGGCCTCTGGGACAGCCACAAAATGGGAAAAATGGAAAATCCCCTTCAGAATGAAAGCTGTGGTTTGCTGAGGGTGCTCAGGATTTGGGAATCTTTTCCAACCCCAGGAGCAAAGCTTCCCCTTTGCTCCAGTCACACTCAGGGCAAAGAATCCAAATTAACTCAAATTAAATCAGGGCTGTCCCACCTCCACACCCGCAGCACTCACAGAGAGGAAGAGCAGATATTTGAGCCCTCCCAAATTTGAGACATCAGCATGAGCCCTGCAGTGCTGAAAACCTGAAAAATCCATCTCCAATTCCAGATCCTAAAGGGCAGGGACAGCACCCACTTAAAATAAAGCTTAGGGGACACAACAAACAATACAAACAACACCAAGGCAGTTTTTTAAATTTAAATTTGCCATTAAAACATGTTTTGGTCAGAGCCGGGCGAGTCCTCACTGCTGTCCCTGTGTGCACACCAAAAATCAGCAACTCCACAGAGGGCTTTGCCTTAGAGATACCCCAAAGAGATGAAATGGGGCTGGAAATGGGAATGAAATGGGAATGAACAGGGAATGGAAATGGGATTGGAAATGGGGTTTGGAATGGGAATGAAATGGGGCCAGAAATGGGGTTGGGAATGGGATTTGGAATGGTAAAGAAACGGGATTGGAAGTGGGGTTGGGAATGGGGCTGGACTGGGATTGGAAATGGGATATGGAATGGGATTCCTCCCATTCCCAAATTTAAAGAATTCCCTGAAATCAGTGAATGCTCAGCACAGAGTTTTCCTCCTGCCCCTGGAAGAACAAGACAAGGCCTCTGCTGTCCCCTCTGCTGTCCCCTGGCCAGGCTGGTCCCACAGCTTTTAAATTCCAAATTCCCATTGCAGCCTGGCAGTGCATTGACAGCATGATCCAGTTTTACAGGGGAAATTGGAACTGCCACCCATTCCAAACCTATAAGTCAGATTTCTTCTTGTAAAACAATATCAACACTTTTGATTGGCAAAGTATTTAAATAAACCTGTCTTTTAACTGGCTGGATAAAGACTTTTTTAGCTCTTTTAGGTGACTGGGGAAGGGCCAAGGTAATAGGATACAACATAATTTCCAGCATTTTTATTTTAGTTTGGATCCTCATTACTCTTTGCCACTAAAGGAAATTGCTGCATCCAAAAAAGTTTCACCCAGAAACCCGATTTGGTTTTTACAGGGATTTGTAAGAGCAGAGAGGGGTTCCAGCTTTGTCTGTGGGTTTGATTTTGGGGTGACATCATCTGTGCAAATATGGGAAAATCTGAGCTGGATGGGCAGCGGTGGGAGGCAGCTCTGACATTGTTATTTCCCTGTTATTTGCTGGAAATCCTCTGTGCCAGGTGCCATCCCACAGATTACAGGGAAATTTCACCTCTCCACGCAGAGAAACCAACTTTCCTTAAACTAACACACGCTCTGAGCCGCAATAAAACCAGAGACAACGTGGAAAAAATTTAAAAAAAAAAATAAAAAAGCCATCAAGACCATTAGTCAATGCCATCAGCAGCCCCAGTCTGGCTCCTCCCTCACCCAAATGATTTGATGTCCTATTAGGCGGCTCATTAGGAAAACTCAAAGCCTTTCACCACAAGAGTCATTCCTCAGAGCTGCACGCTGGCCCCACAACAGCTCCCAGCCATCCTCTGCCCCCAAAACTCCTTCCAAAGTCACCTGGGAACTCCCAAAAGCGATTTGGGATTGTCTGGAGGGTAAACACAGACGGGGAAATGCCTGGGGATGCTCTGCGAGTGTCGAGTGAAAGGAATAAATTGTTGTTTTTTCCTTTGGAACACAGCGGTCTGGTGATAATTCAATTTCCAGCTGATACAAAGTACCCGAGCCTGACAAGAGGAGCTGGGGCCATTCCAGCTCTCCAACATCCCAATCCCAAACTCGGGGATCTCCCACTGGAAATTCTCCTGAATTTCCCTGCAGGGATGTTCAGGACATTTTATTCATTGAGTTTTTTCCACCCTGCTCAGCCTTAATGGAAGCATTCCTCCGACGCCCACCTCTTCTTCCTTAAGGTCATTTGGAGAGGCCAGAAATGAAAATAATTGGCAAATCCCGCTGCTTGACACAGAGAATCCCACTGCTAACACTCAAACAAACGCTGCAAAAAACACGGAATTGGGGCAGGGAAGCTGAATCGCAGACAGCCCAGCTCTTCAGGGCACTTCTCGGCTTCTCAAGTTACCCTGAAGAACTCCGAGTTTTAACTTTGCACATTTCAAAACTCGGCTCGGCCAAACAAATCCTGCCCTGAAATCCAACACAAACAGAGCCCGATGCCTCCGAGTGTCCACCACAAACCGGGAAAAAGCTCTGCAAACACCCGAAAAAATCCTCCAGCACCCCACAAAAGGATTTTTCTGTGATTCCCTCCACCCTGGCATTTCCCAGAAGGCAGAAATTTGGGAAGCAGAGCTCTGGAAACACAAAACTGCACGGCCCCGAAGGGAAGCAGAAATGTGTTCAATCCCTTTTCTGCACGGAAAAAAAAAAAAAAAAAAAAAAAAAAAAAGACATTCCAGTGGTTTTCTGTGCTGCTGCACATCTGGAAGCTCAGAGCTTCCTCCTGCTGCACTCAGGCCCGGTTTTGGGGGGAAACCCTGCGGGATTGGGGTTGGGGAAGGGGCAGAGAGGTTTGGGGTCCCCGGGCTGCTCCAAAGCTTTTGTGTCCCGAGCTTTGATGTGCGGATTCCTGCGGGACAAAAAAACTTTCTGCTCCTCAAGGAGGAGGAGGAGGAGGAACTACGCAAGCCCGGAGGTTTCCAGGGGACTAAATATACATTCACATATATATCCACGGCGAGAGAGAAACAGCCAGAGCCTCCAGAAACTCATCCCCGAGTTTTCCCCCGGAAAAAGCAGCCCGGGCAAGAGGCGGCTCTCGCTCCAAGGAAGGCGAATAAAGAATTGTTTTAAGTTTTTTCCCCTTTTACGGGCCCCCTGACAAATGGCATTCAGAGACTCGGGCAGCTGAAGGAGGTTGGGTGGGTTTTGTTGGGTGGTTTTTTGTTTTTTTTTTTCCTATTTTTTCTCTTTTTTTTTTTTTTTCCTTTTTGCTGGAATGCACAGGGAGGAAGGGAAGCCAAGAGGGTTTTGTCCCCGCACCGAATCCCCCCCCTTTCCCACTCCCCCACGACCCCGCAGCTTTTTGGGGGGGCTCGGGGACCCCCCTTACCTGCCCGGCCGAGGGACAGGGCACCCAAGAGCAGCAGCGCAGCGGGCACCGAGCGGCTCCGTATCCAACTGCGCCTTTTCCACCGCGTGTGCGTATCCATGCTCCCCCCAGAAAAAAATAAAAAAAATAAAAAAAATAAAAATCAACGGGGCACCAACTCGGGACAGCTCGAAAAAAGGGAGGATGAAAAAAAAGTTTAAAAAATTATTTTAAAAAATACAAAAATTATTTTAAAAAAGCAATCCAAGCTGTCTCTAGAGCAGGCGCTGAGCCCCCCCGGCAGCCCCCCCCGGGGAGCAGCCCTTTATAAAGCCATGGGGCGGGCGGAGGGTGCGGGGGCTCCGCCGCGCTCTGCTCCGGCCCTGCCTCGCCGGCTCCTCCGCTCAACTTTTCCCTTCTCTCTCTCTCTCCCCACACCGCCCTTTTTTTCCCCCTTCTTTTAAACCCGGCGCAGGAGTTTGTCAATCTCGGAGCAGCGCAGCAAATCAGGGCCGGCCGGAGCGGCCCCCCCAGCGCCCGCCCCCGCCCTGTCCCGGCCCCCAAATCTCATTTTTTTTTTTCTTTTTCTTTCTTTTTTTCCCCCCCCGCTGGAATAGCAGCAGACGGAGTTTTTTTTTTTTCCGCCTCTTGCCGTCTCTCCTCGCTTTTTTTCCCTGAGTTTTTCGGGATGGGCCCTTGTTGGAGCAATGGAAACTCAAAAGTTTTAGATTTTCTGTGCTGTCCCCCCAAGGGAACACTGAGGAGGAGAAAGCTTCCAAAAGGGAATGATAGAACTGAGATGATGGTTGTAAAGTTTGAGTAGAAGTGTGTAACGGTGCATGGTAGAAAACTAAAAGTTTTGGAAAATAGATGTTCTATAGATAGAATATAAAGTTTTAGAATGTATAAGTTTATAGAAGATAGAAAACTTAAAGTTGTAGAGTACTAGTATAGAGGTTATGATTATAAAGTTTGAGTAGAAATGTGTAATATTGCATGGTAGAAAACTTAAAGTTTTAGAATATATATATTGTATATATAGAATAAAAAGTTTTAGAATACATAACTTTATAGAATATAAAGTATATAGAATATAAAGTATAGAGATTTATAGAATATAGTATAGAGATTATGATTATAAACTTTGAGTAGAAGTGTGTAATATTACATGGTAGAAAACTAGAAGTTTTAGAAAATATATGTTCTATAGATAGAATATAAAGTTTTAGACTATATAAGTTTATAGAAGATAGAAAACTTAAAGTTGTAGAATACTAGTATAGAGGTTATGATTATAAAGTTTGAGTAGAAATGTGTAATATTGCATGGTAGAAAACTTAAAGTTTTAGAATATATATATTGTATATATAGAATAAAAAGTTTTAGAATACATAAGTTTATAGAATATAGTATAGAGATTTATAGAATATAGTATAGAGATTATGATTATAAAGTTTGAGTAGAAGTGTGTAATATTGCATGGTAGAAAACTTAAAGTTTTAGAAAATATATATATATTCTATATATAGAATCTAAAGTTTTAGAATATATAAATTTATAGAATATATAAGTTTATAGAAAACTTATAGAATACAGAGAACTTAATGTTATAGAATATAGTATAGAGATTATGACTGCTAAGTTTCTATCACATGGTAGAAAACTTTATAAAGTTTTAGAATATATATATAATGTGTATATAGAATCCAGTTTTAAAATATATGTTTATAGAATATAGAAAACCTTAAGTTATAGAATATAGAGAACTTAAAGTTATAAAATATAGTATGGATATTATGATTATAAAGTTTGAATAGAAGTGTGTAATATTGCATGGTAGAAAACTTTTTAAAAGTTTTAGAATATATATATTCTATATACAGAATATAAAGTTTTAGAATATAGTTTTAGAACATATAAATTTATAGAATATAGTATAGAGATTATGATAAAGTTTGAGTAGAAGTGTGTAATATTGCATGGTAAAAAACTTAGAGTTTTAGAATATATATATATTGTATATATAGAAGCTAGTTTTAGATTATATAAGTTTATAGAATATATAAGTTTATAGAATACAGAAAACTTAAAATCATAGAATATAGGAAACTTGAAGTTATAGAATACAGTATAGAGATTATGATTATAAAGTTTCTATCACATGGTAGAAAACTTTTTTAAAGTTTTAGAATACTTTTAGAATATAGTAGTTTATAGAATATAGAAAACTTAAAGTTATAGAATATAGTATAGAGGTTATAATTATAAAGTTTGAGTAGAAGTGTGTAATATTACATGGTAGAAAACTTAAAGTTTTATTCTATATATATTCTATATATGGAATAAAAAGTTTTAGAATATATAAGTTTATAGAATATAGTATAGAGATTTATAGAATACAGTATAGAGATTATGATTATAAAGTTTGAGTAGAAGTGTGTAATATTGCACGGTAGAAAACTTAAAGTTTTATTCTATATATATTCTATATATGGAATAAAAAGTTTTAGAATATATAAGTTTATAGAATATAGAAATCCTAAAGTTATAGAATATAATGATATCTAAGTTTTGTTGTGGAAGTTTTAGGGTGAAAGCTGATTCTCCCTCTCCACCCTCTTCTTCATGAGTTGGCATGATATTGTGTAATTGGATAGAAAATCCACATTGCAGCCACGAGTGGTTGGTTATTGGGTTAAAAGTAAAAAGAATTTAAGTGTCATTTCCTAATTAGACAGTTTATCCTTAAAAGACCTCGTAGAAAGAGAGAGAGACATGGCTCCAGTTTTTAACTTGTAAGAAAGAAATGCTGTAGAACTCAGGGTTTGTGAGCCTGTAATGTAGATAAAAACTAATAAACATCTGAAATACCATTTCACACATTTAATCCCGACCTTGGCTGAAAAAAGAAAGGAAGAATCCACATCCCCTCTGCTGCCCGGTGACAGGGAATGGCTGGAGCAGGGACAGGAGGATGGGTGGGACAGCAGGACAGAAGGTGCCAGGGAATGGTGCCAACCCCAAAGCTCAGTTATCCCTGCCCAGGGTGGGATTCTGGGCTGGATCCTTGTGGGTCCCTTCCAGCCCAGGAAATTCTGTGATTCCATCAGATGGGGGAGTGGGAAATGCAAGGAGTTGGCACAAAAAGCAGTGTGTGCATGGGGTAAAAGGGCAAACAAGGAGGGGAAAGGGAAAGGGGTTCCTTGCCCTGGATAGTGGGAGTTGGGGTGGCAAAATCCACCTCTGGATGGACTTTGGGAAGGGATGGATGGAAATCCAGCCACCTCTGGATGATTTTGGGAAGGGATGGATGGAAATCCATCCACATCTGGATGGACTTTGGGAAGGGATGGATGGAAATCCATCCACCTCTGGATAATTTTGGGAAGGGATGGATGGAAATCCATCCACCTCTGGATGATTTTGGGAAGGGATGGATGGAAATTCATCCACATCTGGATGGACTTTGGGAAGGGATGGATGGAAGTCCATCCACCTCTGGATGATTTTGGGATGAATGGAAATCCATCCACCTCTGGATGATTTTGGGATGAATGGAAATCCATCCACCTCTGGATGGACTTTGGGAAGGGATGGATGGATGGACCACGCAGTGACAGTGAAGGAGTTTGGGGTGGCTCATCCTGTCCCTGGTTTTGGCTGAGTGATGGAAGAACATGGCACCACGAGGAGTTTTAGCCATAAATCTTTGACCCCATCCCATTTGGGGTTGGGATTTGGGGTTGGGATTTGAAGGACAATGTCCCACGCAGGGACAGTGAAAGAGTTTGGGGTGGCTGATCCTGTCCCTGGTTTTGGCTGATTGATGAAAGAACCTGGTACCATGATGAGTTTTAGCCATAAATCTTTCATCCATCCCATTTGGGGTTGAGATTTAGGGTTGGGTTTGGGATTTCAGATTGAGATTTGAAGGACAATGTCCCACGCAGGGACAGTGAAAGAGTTTGGGGTGGCTGATCCTGTCCCTGGTTTTGGCTGATTGATGGAAGAACCTGGCCCCATGAGGAGTTTTAGCCATAAATCTTTGATCTGGTGGAATGAGAATTGCTTGGATGGATAATCAACATCAAACACACCAAAGCCTTAAAGGACAGGAGGCCAAACCCCCCCCCCCCGATCAAGCAATGGGAAAGGGATGCTCCCACTCCACTCAGGGAACGTTTCTGAAGGATTCAGTGGGAAGAGCTGCAGGAAATCCCTCCCTTTGCCTCTGAGACACCTTCCCCCAGCTCCAGGCTCGCTGTGGAGCTGGAAAAGCTGGAGCTGGGCCCCTGCTGGAAGAGCTTTCAGCAGTGGGGCGAGAGGCAGAGCTGCAGCCCCGGGGCAGGGCGGGCAAAGGCAGCACCAGCACGTGTGGGTTCGGTGCCAGCGGCATCCCGGGCACATCCAGGGATGAAAAGCCCAGCAGGGCTGTCTGTGTGGGTACCCAGGTGGATCTCACCGTGCTGCTTCTCCAGGAGGAGCCTGCAGGTGAGATCTGGCAGGGCAGCACCTGCACAGCCCTGCAGGCACCTGTGCTGAGCTGCCATGGGTGGGACCTGGGGCTGACACTGACTGTGCTCCCTCCTGCTCCAAAATATCTCAATATTGTGGGACTGAGACTGTTCATCCTCCCTCCTGCTCCAAAATATCTCAATATTGTGGGACTGAGACTGTTCATCCTCCCTCTGGCTCCAAAATAACCAAATATTGTGGGATTGACAGTGTTCATCTGATCTTCTGCTCTAAAATATCCCAATATCCCAGCATTGACACTGTTCATCCTCCTGCTCCAAAATGTCCCAATATCCCAGCATTGACACTGTTCATCCTCCCTCCTGCTCCAAAATATCCCAATATTGTGGGATTGACTCCATCCATCCATCCATCCATCCATCCATCCATCCATCCATCCATCCTCTCTTCTTCTCCAAAATATCCTGGGATTGACACTGTTTGTCCTTCCTCCTGCTCAAAATATCCCAATATCCTGGGGTTGACATCATCTGTCTTCTCTCCTGCTCCAAAATATCTCAATATCCTGAGATTGACACTGTTCATCTTCTCTCCTACTCCAAAATATCCCGGGATTGGCATTGTCCATCATTTCTCCTGCTCAAAAATATCCCAGTGTCCTGGGATTGACACAGTTCATCCTTCCTCCTGCTCCAAAATATCCCAATATCCTGAGAGTGACACTGTTCATCTTCTCTCCTACTCCAAAACATGCCGGGATTGGCATTGTCCACCATCTCTCCTGCTCCAAAATATCCCAGTGTCAATCCCAGATTGACAGTGTTCATCCTCCCTCCTGCTCCAAAATATCCGAATATTGTGGGATTGACTCCATCCATCCTCTTTCCTACCCCAAATACCCCAATATTCCCACTGGGCCTTCCCACAGGCTCCCAGTGGCTCCGTGGAGCAGAAGCTGTCCCACACTATCCCATGGGGATCCTTTCTCTCCCCTCCATGTGTTCAGACTGTGAAATATCCCAAGAATTTGGGCTTGGGAGCAGGGTGGTGAAAGCACCAGCAGAGCCTGTGGGTTGCAAATCCCCTCCCTTGTCCCTTGGCCTTGGAATTTGATGATCTTTAAGGTGCCTGTCTACCCAAATCATTTTCTAATCTGTGATTCCAAATAATCCCTGATTATGGCACCAAGGGAATCAGGATTTCCATGGATATCTGCTCACCTGGGGGGTTCCCATTTCTGCCCCGAATTCCAGGATTTTGGGCCTTTCCCTCCCTGATTTCTGCCCATACAATCAGCTCAGAAACACCTGGATTGAATTCTCCAGCAGTGAGAGTAAATCCCAAACCTTTGGACTCCCCTCCCATCCATTCCCTGCCCTTCCAGAGGCACTCAGACACAGGGAGGGAGTTCCTAAACCCCCAAAACACAGCAGACAAGGAAATTAAAGCAGTGAACTCCCACAGCTCCCTTTTCCCTGCGCCAGACTGACACCAAAACACCCAAAGCTGGACCTGGATCAGATGCAGAGCAGAAAACCCAGCCCAGGAGCTTTTGCTGAGCAGGAAATCTGAGTTCCCAGTTGCTTCCCAGGTGATTTGGGAGCTTGCACAGACCTGTTTGCTCCTCCTCGGCGGCAGCAGAAATGCAGAAATCAGCTCTGGTGGCAAACTGGAAAATTCCAGCGGGCACGTGCCAAGTGTGGGAGCCAAGCCCGCGGTGGGAGAGGAGCAGATCAACGGGAGGGAGATCCAGGAGGGGTCACAGGAGATGGGCGGGTGATGGCAACCCCAAATCCCAATCCCAAATCCCAGCCCCAAATCCCAAATCTCAGCCCCAAATCTCAACCCCAAATCCCAAATCCCAGCCCCAAATCCCAAATCTCAACCCCAAATCCCAGCCCCACACTCCAACCCCAAATCCCAAACCCCAACCCCAAATTCCAGCCACAAACCCCAACCCAAACCCCAACCCAAAATCCCAACCAAAATCCCAGCCCCAGCCCCAAATCCCAGCCTCAAACCCCAACCCCAAATCCAAACCTGAACCCCAAATCCCAAACCCCAACTCCAAATCCCAAACCCAAACCCCAACTCCAAATCCCAACCCCAAACCCAAACCCCAAATAATCCCAAATTCCAACCACAAATCCCAAATCTCAACCCCAAATCCCAAATCCCAAACCCAAACCCCAAATCCAAATCCCAACCCCAAATCCAAAATCCCAGCCCCAAACTCCAACCCCAAATCCCAACCCTAAATCCTGACCCCAAACTCCAACCCCAAATTCCAAATCCCAACTCCAAAACCCAACCCCACAACCCAACTCCAAACCCCAAATCCCAAATCAAATCCCAACCCAAATCCCAGCCCCAAAACCCAACTCCAAACCCCAACTCCCAAACTCCAAATCCCAAACCCCAAATCCCAAACCCCAAATCCCTCCAGCAGCACCCAGGGCTGTGTCTGAGCAGCCAAAGGAACCCAGCAGGGCTGAGGCCAAATTTCTTTTAGGAACAGAAGTTTATGGAAGTGTTTTCCTCTCCAAATGCATCCTGAGCGCAGCTGGGGGTGTTTGTGGGATGGAGGAGATGTTTGTGGGCTTTGAAAAGAAATAAAAAGGCTTAAGGGACATAGGTAATGTAAAAAAAAAATAAAATAATTTATATGCTATGAAATCATTAGCAGCGCTCAGCCATTGTTGTGTGGTTTGAAAGGATTGTGATAAGTTTGAAGGAATTATTGATAACCAAACCACCAAATCATTGATAACCAAACCATGGGCAGCTCAGGGGAAGAGGCTGAAATGAGGAATTAAAATGACCTGAGCTGTTGTATAAATAATTAGGACAGACAGCTGCTCTCAGGAATTATTTCCAATACTATTTATGAGGAGAACTCGTCTATAAAATCCACATTTCCCTCCTCAGCCTTAATGCCAGCCTTTACTCCTGGAAAATTTATAAACACAATTGCATCTCTGCCATTAATTCAATTTTTATCAATTGTTCTGTGCCCAAATGAGATCACAACTCCCAATCCTGATTTATAATCCCACACCTGGAAAGGATTGCTCCCAAATTCAGCTTTAAAAAAATCGAGGATTTAGCCCTAAAGAGACATTTTGGATGGAGAGGCTTGGCAAAGGCAACTCTCCATTTATCCACAGAGGGAATTTCACATCTGGAATCCCAGAGCTCAGCACTGCCCCGGACTCAGAGCTCTGGGTGGTCTTTAATTTGAACAAGGAGCTCAGTGCATTATCCAGGGCTGCTCACACCCATTCCCACCCTGCAGAGTGGCAGAATTTCCCTCAAAACCTCCCTGAAAACGCTGCTTTGAATCCCAAATCCGCATTTTCAGAGGTGATGGGCAGCCCATCATCACCGACAGCAGAATGCCACAGCTTTTCAGGCAGAACAGATAATTAATGCTTTAATTAGAACCCAGGCACGATGAAACATTCAACAGGTACCTCCCAAACAGCAAGAATAAAAAGGAAAATTATTTCAAAAGTTAAATTTTCTTCCCAGAAAAACACAAACTCCCACCCCCCTGAGGCTGAGCACCTGCTGGGGCTTTGCAGGAGCTGGGCACCAATTCTCCCCAGTCCCAGCTGCTGCTCCAGTGGGAATTCAAATGGGAATTTTTGCCATGAGGTGGCACCAGGACCAGCCCCATCCGTGGAAAGAGCAGCAGCACAAGGTGGGGTTTGTTTTTGTGCATGTTTGGGTGTTTCACAGCTCTGCTGAAGAGAGGAAATAGCTTTATAAAGGGAACAGACTTTCCACTCCTCCTCATTTTCCAGCCTTGTTGCAGCTCCAGGGTGACGAGGCCAAGCCTTGGATGTGTTTGAGGCATCCCAAGCTGTGGAATTTGGGATGAATTGAGGCTGAACTCAGCTGCCCCTGCCCTGTGCGTGCCCAGGGCCAGCCTGGGGCCAGGGAGGAGCTGCCATTCCCCATCCTGGGGCTCCGGCAGGGGCTCAGGCTAAACCCAGATAATCTGTCTGGGCTGCAGAGATAATCCCTGGGGACACACAGAGCGTGTGTGAAACCAGGAGCTGCCCCTGCCCTCTGATCCCCACCAGGGCCAAGCCCTGAAGAGGCTCCCAAAGTCCCCCTGACCCCACCAGGCCCTCACTGAACACCACAAACTGCATTTTCCAGCCCCGCTTTGTCCATCATAATCGCAATTGAAAACTAAAGGTCACAAATTTACGGAGCCAGGAGCAGTTCCAGAGGTTCAGCTTGGGTGTCTGATCCCAGAATTTTCCTCTACACCCCAGGGGTGTTCATTTTGATTGATAAGAGACGTTAGCAGAATAAGGAAAATGAGATGAGGAATGGCAAGGCCTAGCTGGAATTAAATCTGGTCAAGAACAGCAAGAAGATCTTCAAACACATCAATAACCAAAGAAAAACCTTTCCAAACCTTTCCAAACCTTTCCAAACCTCCTTCCAAACCTTTCCAAATCTTTCCAAACCTCCTTCCAAACCTTTCCAAATCTTTCCAAACCTTTCCAAATCTTTCCAAACATTCCCAAATCTTTTCAAACATTCCCAAATCTTTTCAAACCTTTTCAAACCTTTCCAAATATTTTCAAACGTTTCCAAACCTTTTCAAATCTTTCCAACTGTTCCAAACCTTTGTAAACCTTTCTAAACCTTTCCAAACCTTTCCAAACCTTTCCAAACCTTTCCATACCTTTCCAAACTATTCCAAACCTTTCCAAACCTCCTTCCAAACCTTTCCAAATCTTTCCAAACATTCCCAAATCTTTCCAAACATTCCCAAATCTTTCCAAACCTTTCCAAACCTTTCCCCATTCAGAGACAAACCCAAAGCCTGGGCTCACCTTAGACCTGTCCTAAACCCTCTGCAAAACTCAGCCTCTCCCTTCCCACAGAACAAAGCCAGCAGAGCCTTTTCCAGCTCATTCCTGCTCCCACCTCTCTGGTTCCCCATTTTTGGGTGGTTTTCCCCCTTTTTCTGCCTTTCCTGGACCTGTCCCCAGCTCCTTTTCCTCTGGCCAGGCTTCCCCCCGGCTCTGTGCTCATAAATCAGGAGGCCAGAGGGGTTTGTGTTTCACAGAGGCCACGGGGCTTCCACAAATTAAGTTTTGTTTGAACTGGAGGATCGTTTTTAGTAAACCAAACAAACTCCTTGACCTGACATGTACTGCAGCAGAAGGAGCCCAGAAAGAGCTCCTGGCTGCAGCAGGAAGGTATTTTGTTAAAAAAAAAAAAACCAAAAAAAGTCAAAGTGAAACAGATTCTTGTGGCGGTGCTGAGGGAATGGAAGGTCTGAGGAGACACCCTCAGCTCAGACATTCTCCTGGGTCCAAGTGTGATCTCTGTGAGGGCTCTTTACCCAATCCTGGCAGCCTTTAAATTGCCATTCTGCACTTTAGGATGCTTTGCTTGGTGTCATGTTTGGTCCCACTGAGCAGTTTTTCCTCTCCTTTGGGTCCCAGCAGAATTATATGGACATTTTTTATTATATTTTAGCCAACTCAGATGCTCAACAGATTTAATTTGGTTCCATCACAGGCCATGAGGCTTCAGCTGTTTCTGCTCACAGCACCTCTGTCCCATCCCTTCCTTTAAAAATTCAACTCTCCATCACCAGCCATGACAGATTCCACTGCCAGGATGGCCATAAATCCCATTGCTAACTGGGCTTTCACTCTCCAGCCCCACAGAGAACCCAATCCCTTTGCTGGAATTTTCCATCTGGTCCATCCCCAGCTCCTGCAGAGCCCTCAGGACCCATCACTGCCAGCTCCATCCACGGGGCTCCACTCCTGCCATGTCCAACCCAACACCAGAAATTCTGGGATTCTTTCCCCCAGCTCTGTGCTCAGCTCTTCACTCCAGGGCTATTTTAGCACAAATCCCATTTTTTTTTTCCTTTTTTTTTTTTTTTTTTTTAGGAGTTGTGTATTTTAAAAAGCCAGACGAGGAGCTCCAGCTGAAGGATTCAATTGACAAAGGTCAGCAGCAAACATGACTAATCCATTATGCTGTTAAACAACTCAACATGCAGGGGTTAATCAATGCTAGCCCAAGGTCTAATCCCTCTTTCTGCTAAATAACTCACTGAAAACAAACTCTGCCTGCTAATGTCCTGCAAAGGAAGATAAATGCACCCCAGGCTCGAGGAGGTTCAGTTTTCAGAGCTCTCAGCTCCTCCAAAGCCTCTCCACTGTCAGCCTGGCCAGATGTTATTCCCATCCTTGCAAGGAGAGGGATTAGGGGAAGGTTTGGTGGCATCCTGCCAGTTAAAAAAAAAAATAAAATATAAAATAATAATTCAGAGTGCTGGATTTCTCAAGCTGGGCTAGCAGGGCTGTCCTGCTCAGAGCCAGGCCCTGTTCCCAGGGGATATTCCCAATTCCTGTGCAGATCCCAGCCCCTTCTCTGTTTATAGCCCTGATTTGGGCTTTTCCAGGATGGCAATTTCATGCTGCTCATAAATGTCCTCCTGCAAACTGATATTTGTTGAGCATCTTAGCTGGCTGAAATAAAATAAAAAATACCCATCTAATTCTGCTGTTGAGGCCAGGGACCCAAACGAGAGGAAAAACTGCTCAGTGGGAGCAAACATGACACCAAGAAAAATATCTTAAAGTGCAGAATGGCAATTTAAGGGCTGCCAGGAGGAATCCTTCCTCTCCTTGCTGAGCAGGAGCTGTGACAGACACCGAAATGCAGTCAGGGCAATCAGAGCTTTCTTGTGATGTCCTTCCTCTTGGAAGGGTTTGTCCCATGAGGAGCAGCTCCAGGAGGATTTTGGGGATCTCTGACAGCATTTCCCTGCCCAGCACAGAGCTCCTGGCACCACCAACCCTGGCAAATCCCATTTGGCATCATGGCACGGAATCAGCCGTGCCTCCTGATTTTCCTTGCCTTCCTCACACCTCTGGGATGGCATTTCCTCCCCCAAAGGGAGCAGGAGTTTTCCTTTGACATTTAAAGATGTTGGGAGCAGACTAATCCTGGTTTGGCTCCACGGTATTGAATTACAAAGTTAATTTGTCTTTAATTCCTTCTGTCTCATCAATTTAGGGCAGCCTCAAAAAAACTCCTTGGGATAAATGGCCCCACACAGAATTCCTGCAGCTTTAACAAATCCCACGAGCAGGGATTGGTTCCCTGGCTGCAGAGACTCAGATGCCACATTTTCCTTTTTTTTTCCTGGCCATGCTTCCACCACCAATAACTCAGGAAAGCCTTTGGGCTGTGCCCATCCTGTGTTTGTTCCACCACTGCAGTAAAACAGCTTTTC